>NC_134704.1:118095267-118426767 GCF_043290135.1 Rhipicephalus microplus
ATACAAGGATAACTTCTGCTCTACCATCGTGCCTGATATTCAATTTTAAACGGGGAAATAAAGAACAAGAAGCCTGGTTTGACAAATGATCTAAATGCTCACCTACGTATGGTGCATGCGCGGGTTCGAACCTCGCATCAGCAAAGATTTTTTTCCTCCCGGAATTACCTGTTTTCCCTTATCTTCCTATCCTTCCCTGGCGTCCTTTTTTTTTCTGTCTCTCTGGACTTGTTTTTTTCATGTAGTTTACTTTTCATGAAACGGTACTCAGTATGGGTTAACTCACACATCTTTTTCAGGGCGACTTCGTTGCATACTCGTTATCTCAACTATGTTTTGCAACGTTGCTGTCGCGTATACCACCACGTAACGTACAACGACTCAAAAGATAGAGTACCCTAAGTGTTTAAAATAGACTCCAGCAAATATATGAAACTACAACAGAAGAGCTGTGAGTCGAGATTTTAATGAAAAAAATGTCTTCTTCATTTAGTTTACATTTCTTTTTCATGCATAATGCAAGGTATAAGCATGGGCAAGAACTCAAAAAGCACAAGGTTGACAAGATCCTGCTCTTCGTTTGTCATTCGAAAGTTTGGCAGATCCAACTTACTTAGAAAATCGGCGTTATGAGAAGGATGTTTATGGAAGAGCGTTAGCTATACACGCTCGACATGTATCGCCACCATGAACTGTGGTAGGTTGAAGTGTTTCCTAAGCACGCGATGATGGTTACGTGCGCACACATCGCCAACGAGCGTACATCTGCCACGCATCTTCGTCGTTCCTGTGCCAATGGGTCATGAATACACGTCCAGTGGGCTGTTGACACCTCCTTAAACTGGACCGAATCACTCTGAAATGTCAGCACCATCAGCGGAAGTACAGTTGTTCCTTTAATCGTTCATTATTGCGCCAATAAGAGGCCTATGTACACTGAAGTATGACATATAGTTCACTTGCTTGGACTTGTTCATGTCTGTTATGAAAGAGTGGTCATTGGCACCTCCATTTCTCGCCGTGGGCATGAGATCTTGGGAAGCTCTGTCTACGTAGCAAACGTCTTTCATGTTTTGTGTGAACCAGGTTTGGTTATGTTTTGAAACATCGACATTAAAGTTGCTCCATTCCGCAGATGTGCACTAATGGAAGTCTTCAGAGATACAGCACTGACAAACTTTACTGAATATTGCTATTTATTACATCCTTGGCGAAGAGCCTTTTGCCAAACTTCTAAACAAGAAGTAACAAGGCTGCGTTCTGGGGTACCAAATCTAAGTTTCTACACACACAGTGCGCTCAGGCACCTTCGTCACTCTGCACATTCTGTGGTTAAGTAGAAACAATAGATCATTTCTTTTTGACCTGCAGGTGATTTAACACACTAGGAAAACCCCTTTTTGAAATACTTTTACGAGGTATTGGTATGGATTTTTGTGCATGTCATTTCCTCTTTTGGAGCATCCATTTTCGAGTTCTACAATGCGGCAGTATGCGCGGCTGTCCGGGAATATAATGATGAAACTAGTCAGTTGACTAATTATTCTAAAATATTATTCTAACGTGTCTACAAGACTATAAACGTATAAAAATCAGAGTATTGCTCTCATTCACGAGAAATTTTTTTGCTTAAATATTTATATGCACTAGACTAAGCGCCACAATTTTCTAGGTCATCGAAAATCTTTCTATTATATATACTAGATTATTCTTAAACAGCATAATATTTCATAAAAAACACTTGATTCTCGGCCAATCCCACACCATAGTAAAGCGCCTTGGACAAGAGGTGAACCAGAAGAAAAATGATGACAAGCGGAAAGCTGATACGGTCTACCTGAAAGCCAGTTCCGAGACGTAGCATCGCTTTGTTGTAGAATACTTGGTTGCAACGCAGAATGTTGGGCTCAGTCCCCACAGAGACAATGATAATCATTCTGTGCACACGTTCCGCCCTTGCTGCTGGTGGCAGCAAGGGTGGAACGTGTGCACAGGGGCGCAGCTCTTCAGCCCCCCCCCCACACACGCACACACAAGCGCACACACACACACACACACACACACACGAAACGAGAACATATGTGTAAACACACGACTTTGTGTGTAATTATCCATATGACAGCGCAACAGATGACCACCCGCTCTCTTCGTCCATCCATCCATCTGTCCGTCGGCCCATCTGTTGGTCTCTTCATTCGAGTGTCCTACCGTCCGTGCACCCGTGCTTAAGTCTGCCTGTCCATCGGTCCGTCTATCTGTTCGTCCTTTTTACTAGTCAGTGTGTTCAACATAGACATCATGAATTTCGGGACCTATTCCTTCACCCATAAATTTTTTAACGCTCTCGAAGTAAACCTATTGTCTGTTCGCGCCACGTTTTGGTTCATTTAAACTCTCAATAACTTTCGGTGCATTGCGTTTAACTACAGCTGAACTTAACGCCATTTTAGGGCTGTATCGTTGGAGTACATATGTATCGGTAAAAAATATAGGTAGCCATCCCTGCATTCCCAATTCACGCTTCCCGAAGATTACGATCTATTTGGATAGCATTTGCGAGACCTGGCGTGGCTCTGTAGTAGAATTCATTTTGACAAGCAAAATACTGGGGTTGCATAACTTCTGGGAGCCTGACATTACTTCTTTACATTCGCCGCTCCAACGAAGCCAATGCCAGCTTTTCCTTGAAGCTCACCCGTTAAAACTACTCATGTGTGTTCTCGCCGCTCCTAGGTAGATATGAAGTGTCAGTCACCTGTGGCACGTACACGCCCGCGGGTGTGTGTCATTGTCTAGCGAGAAGTGCTTGACAACTTCGCGATAGCATAGTAGCCTAATATTGTTCATGACCAGCGAGTCGTATTTGTGAAACCTTCCTACCCCCACATACAACTTTTGGCTTAACCCAAGGTAATGGAACGCTCACCGCAGCACCCTAATGTAGGCGCATAGATAGATAGATAAATAGATAGATAGATAGATAGATAGATAGATAGATAGATAGACAGACAGACAGACAGACAGACAGACAGATAGATAGATAGATAGATAGATAGATAGATAGATAGATAGATAGATAGATAGATAGATAGATAGATAGATAGATAGATAGAAGCCAGGGATGCTTGCCGTATTGCCGTACGCAAAGAAATCACTCGAATTTAGTATTACGTAAAGGCGATTGAGTGCATAGATCATTTTGTCTGTTGGGATCTTAAATGCTCTTTTCTAGATGTAGGGATACCTGCTGTATGTTTTTTGGCGATCATAGTGACTTGATTAAGAAAAAAAATGCTTTCTCTTGATTGCTGCCCGTGAGCTAACGCAGAAAGCGGAATCCTTCAAGGTTTTATTTCATTTCGGCCATCAGTGAAAGAAAGTGCATCATTGCACGTAGGAAATCATTCTTTTGAGCTAGAAGATCAAAGAAAAAACATTGTGCTTGCTAAACGCTTTTCAATGCGTTCAAACGTTAAAGTACAGCTAGAAGGCACCGCTTCAAGATGCATGCAGTGGAAAAGCTATTTATACTACTGAAGTTCATTTTTCCCACCATTCGGAAATATTCTCTTCTTGACGATGATATTTTTAACACGATAATGAATGTCACAAAGACAACGAAATAATATATTGGCATTATTGTATTTCGTTTTCTGACACTAAGAGATTTATGAGATGGATTACCAGCACCTGTTGGAAAGTAATCACTAATATACACAATGTCTAAACGATCGTCCATCATCGTTAGGGCAGATGAATGTGCTATTAGGGCAAGAATCATTGAACGTGTTTCTGATGTCCTCTCGTACGTCAAGCGCATAGCACCTTATTGTCGAAGTATCCTGACCGCTTCAGTACAACTAACTCGCTTCTAAATGGAACGCACTTTTTTAACACTAACATAGCGTTAATAAGCGTTTTCTGCGGCAGCTTTTAATCCATAGCACATCTTAGTTTGGTTGGAAGTTAAATGTGTCAACCTGATTGCTTAGGCAAAGGTCACTTTTCTAATGCCGGTGAGTAGGCCACTGGGTCATGAATTTGTCGCATATGTATTTTATAATTTTCTAAGTCGATAAACTTTCTCATTGTTTTTATTATTCGAAATGAACACCAGTCAAAAACTGGCCTTGCGTTTAAATAATAATTCACTAAACAACAACTAGTTCAGCTCCGCGTAATTCAAGACAGATATGGTGACACGGCTGTGTCGATGAAAAAGACTGGGGTTCTATACAGGATGAGCCTAGCTTCTCGGGCTGACAAAGCTCGCTCGGTCTGCCCGAGATTGCTTTATGGTCCAAAATTAGAGCTCTACGGTCACTCTATGGTTGGTCCGAGCTCGCTCTACGGCGGCCATGGACGTCAGGCTCTGTCCAGGTGGCGCTGCGAAAAACGCCGCCACCGGCACCCTCACCGCGGCGCTGATTCTAAATAGGTTCTGTGAAGAGAGCCGTCCGCAACCGAAAGTGATTAAGCCATCTTTTTTCGATGTTCATGCACGGTTTTTGAACGTTGAGGACCTGGCAAGCTTTTTTCGTGAATCGAAACTCACTTCAGAAAATTTGCAGGCTCCTCAAACGAACTGCGGGTACATTGCAAAAGATGTTTCAGTTATTTCGGCGTGCAGCACCTCGCCATTTAAGGGTAATCCAGCTTCGAATAACATTGAATTCGATACAAGCACTGCGCTTTGCGTTTTGTAACGGCTAAACAAGTTAAATTTGGGCTTACACATGATCCAAAAAATCATCACGCGAGCAATGTATCTTACGATCAGCGGTACGAACGTCCCTTTATCAAATGACCCCGGTGATTTCAGCCTTTGCAGTTACATTCTTAGTATACATATCTCGCTACCTGTGCCTTGTGAATATCGTTACACGTAGGCACGACACAATTCCTCGTAAAATATGTCGTAGAAATATACATGCAAACATGGACAAACATGAGCGAAAGGGAAAGCAGGGATCTTAACTGCAATGCTGAGGTAGCATACATAATTTTCGAGCATGGCAGAAGCTGATCATGAAAGGGAAGGAAATATTATATGCTTAAACGACTGTCTCAACAACGAAACCAACAATTTTGAGTGCTGCTGCTTTTGAACTCACACATGTAAAGCCGTCCACCCCGTGCCAAGCGCTCATCCAGAACCAGAGTACTAAAACGAAAAATCCAGAATAATGGCTGTGTTCAAATTCTTAGAGAGCACTTAAACCATCTACGCAGACAGCTTAGGAGACGGTATCGAGCCCATGCTGTCCGAGAAATGGAACACGTTTGGATGGATGGATGGATGGATGGATGGATGGATGGATGGATGGATGGATGGATGGATGGATGGATGGATGGATGGATGGATGGACGGACGGACGGACGGACGAACGGACACACGGATGGATGGACGGACGGATATGGCTGTACCCTTTAGATCGGGCGGTGGCAAGCGCCACCAAGCCGTAATACTTAATGAACGAAAAACTAGATTTATCTTTTTTCCTTTACATAGTGAGGTTGAGGATTCGTACTTTGCAGTGAAGTGTTTATTGTTCACTCGTGCCTTGACTTTAGCCACCAATCGGATAACCTCCTTGTAGTTATTTCTACCCGCTTAAGGTGTATCTAGCCCTCCCTGTCCCTAAACCACAGTGCTTTGAAAAACTTGGCGCCATCATTCTGAACCAAAGGATGAAGCCCTTCACAGAACATTATCAAGTGTTCGGCCCTTTCCTCTTCCTCTCCACACGCACTGCATACCAAGTCTACCCCTTCGTATTTGGCCCGATATTTCTTGGTTCACAATACTCCCATCCTGGCCTCAAACAATAGATACCTACCCCGAGTATTATCATAGATCCTTTCCTTGGCCATTTCTTGCCTAAATGTTCGGTAGATCTCTACTGCTCACTTCTTAATCACGCCAATTCTCCACATATCGATCTCAGATTCCTTCACCTTCTTCTTTACCGATAATTCTTCATGGTTTGGCCCCCTGCTGTTTTCTAAGTATTTACCAGTCAATTTTCTGGTTCGCTTTCTCCCTTTTGTATCGACCTTCTTCATGTACAAGTAGCTGAATACTTTCCTAGCCCAATGCTCCTCCCCCATTTCTCTCAATCGCTTCTCAAATGTTATCTTGTTGTTAGCTTCCATGCCCTCAAATGATGTCCATTCCATATCACCTTGTACTTCTGATTTGGTGTATTCTCGTGAGCTCCTAAGGCAAGCCTACATATTCCACGTTGTTTAAATTCTAATCTTGCTTGAACTTCTGATCTCATGCGCAAGACCACATTGGCGAACGTCCGACAAGGAACCATAACCCCTTTCCATATTCCTCTCACAACATCATACCAATTGTGATTCCACAGTGCCCTGTTTTTCATTACCGCTGCATTCCTCTTACTTTTAGTCGTCACGTATATTTCGTGTTCCCTTAGGTACTCGGCCTCATTGCTTATCCATACGCACAGATACTTGTATTTACCTGTAATCTCTAGCGTGATCTCCTGTATTCTAAGCTCACTACCTTCATTGTAACTAAATATCATGACAGCTGATTTTTCCTTACTGAATCTGAAATCTAACCTACCTCTCTAATTACCGAAGATGTCCACCAATCTCTGTAAATCTTTCTTGTTGTCGGCCATTAGCACTATATCATCTTCGTACATCAATGCTAGTAGTGCCTGTTCAAATGAGTTTTCCTTGTTTGACGAAAGAGAGGTTAAAGCCCAGTCCACTTCTCTCTAACTTGGCCTCAAATCCTTGTAGGTACATCATGAATAACAAGGATGACAGGGGACACCCCTGCCAAAGCCCCCGTTTTAGCTCTGCAGGCTTGAATACCTGTTTTTTCAACTTTATAATTATCTTGTTACCTTTATAGATATCCTTTATAAGATAAGTGACTACATCTTCCACCCCTAGTGTGTCCAGTATTCCCCACAGTTCCTCTTGAAGCACGCTATAGTACGCTTCCTTGTTATCCAAAAATGCTAGCCACAGGAGCCTGTGTTCCTTTTCTGCTATTTCGATGCACTGCGTCAGTGAGGACAGATTGTCTTCCAACCTCCCGTGTTTCCGAAACCTGATCTGCAGTTCCTCCAGCACCCCTCATCCTCTATCCATGCCTGGAGCCTTTCCTTTATAATCTGCATTGCCAGCTTGTAGACCACTGATGTCACTGTTATAGGACGGCAGTTGTTTATGTCAGCTTTGTCTTCCTTTTTTTATAGATCATGCTCATCCTGCTAAGTTTCTATGCATCGGGGACTTCACCACTTCACCATTTTTTGCTCACTGCCTCTCTCAAAGCCTGCTTAGACTTCAGACCTAATGTCTTTATCAGCCTAATTAGAATGCCATCCGGGCCTGTTGATGTACTGCTAGGAACCCTCTTCTTAGTCCTTTCCCACTCTCATTGTGAAAATGGGGCCATTGGGCCACTCTATTTATCCTTGTCTACTGTGGTGCCTAAAGCACTTCTTTGTTTGAAATTTTTCTGTCACTCTTGTTCTAATATATTATAAAGCTTCGTTCCCTTCTAGCCTAGCATCTTGAGCTGTACTTATAAACCTCTGCTCTAGGCTCGTCTCATTTCTTATGAAGTTTATATGGTACCAAAATTTGCAGCGGCCTTTCTATCTTTTTTATGTACTTCTGCGAGCTACT
This sequence comes from Rhipicephalus microplus, assembly GCF_043290135.1. NCBI lineage: Eukaryota > Metazoa > Arthropoda > Arachnida > Ixodida > Ixodidae > Rhipicephalus > Rhipicephalus microplus. The sequence continues at coordinate 118,102,945 of NC_134704.1, forward strand.
GAGCTTCCTTTATTCTAATCTTTTCATTGATTTTAAGGCATGCATTCATTCTAAAGCTTCGAAAGATTTCCCATTTTCTTTGAAGATCATATATCGGTTCACCCCACTGCTTAGCATGTCTGTGTTCCCTAGAGGCTTCCTGACGTTTTGCTATGGCTCTCTTAACTTCCTCATCCCACACACTTTTGGGTTTGTGTCTTCTTTTCTGGGTTTGTGTCTTCTTTTCCGGGTAATTAGACTGTTTGAGCTCTACGTCAAACAGTCTAATTAGATTCGTTTATATCCACACAGATTCATTATTGTCAGTGATTACTTTCTCAATTTGTTTAGGAGCTATGTCTATTTGCCTTTCTGAATAAAAATTTTCCTGTAGTTGCTCATCTTATCTCCTTCCCACTTTCATCGCTCTTCTAAAACTTAGTTTGATACGTTTGAGATTACTACCCAGACTTCTGGAGCACCTTCACCTATGTACATTCCCCTGAGCATATCATACATCCTATGTGACATCAGTACGTAATCTATCGTCGACAACAGCCTTCCTACTTCCCGCGTTATTTGCCCTTCACACTTCCCGGTACTGTTGAAAATGAACAAATCATGCCTTTCACACATAGCCATGATCAATTTGCCTGTTGGGTTAGTATACCCATCTATATCTTCTATGTGCGCATCCATATCACCTAGTATAATTATCTCGCGCTCTCCTGCTAACTCCCGAATGTCACTTGATATACGCTCTACCATTGCCTGGTTTTCCTCTATGAGGAAAGCCGGCTTCTACGCTACGAGGCGCCACTTCGCGTCGTAAAAAGAAGGCTAAAATGAGCAAATATAAAGATTGTATTTTGTGGCTTATTTCGTGTTCAAATTTAAAAAAAATAAACGTTACTCACATTGAGTATGTGGCGAAGTGTCTACTTGTGTGCAGATGACTATTCCGGCGAGATCCGACATACCTGAGCGAATCGTTGAGTCGCCATTTTGTTTAGACAGCAAAGTAGCCTGCATCGTATTTGTCTACGATGCGGTCTTTCCGGAGCTGCCTATTTGCCTTATACGAGAAAATCGGAATGGGACTTAAGATGGCTGCCGTCCATTCACCTGTCTATTTAACCATCTATGGCAAGTATTGTAAAATACGCAATGTTCTAATATTCAAGTATGAATCCCACCGAAACCCAGGCGCTGTCCATTATTCTTTATTCAGAAAGCAATTATTCTCAATATGGCTCAGCAATGACTGCCACAGAGTTCACTCTAATAGAAATAATTAGGAAATCTTGGTTTTGCTTACAATCAAAGCACTGATAATGAATTGCATTGCATTACGAATCATTTTGGCAGTGGATGTATGAGGAAACTTAGTCACGTATATGTGTTTAACTCTTTCTTTCTCACCTGTAATTCAAAATTTTGGGGGATGTTGGTGTAAACTTGTCATCAATTTTTCATTTCGTGAGTTTATCATACTTATTTTACTTTCATAATTCTAGATTTACAAAAGCGGTTTGTCGTTAAGTTTCTTCCTTTTTTCAAGAACATTTAGCCAGAAGGTGAAATAGTGCGACTGAGTGCTCTAATGTTTTCACGCCATTTGAACCAACTGCTGTAAGCATCACTGACGAGATTGTAAGTATTCCTAAATAAAAAATATCAAAGTGAAGTGATTGCGCAAATGACCGCATAAAAACATCAATTTCTAATTTATTACGAATGAAGGAAAGATTTCATTAAAATATATTACATTGTTAGATGTTCTTCTTGCGAAGCTAAAACATCCGTAAAGTGAATAGTGGAAAGAAACAAGTATTGGTAATGGGCCCTTGTCTCCATGAAGTTTTGTGCATTATAGAAAAAGACAAGGTATTAATTTGGGAAGGCCTCTACACAATCGTTCCTCTGAATTAAACAATCCAGGGAATATTTGGAGAATTCCCCTTTAATTGGCCAATCCCCTCCATCGGGTAGAAACCATGTGTTGGGACAAAAACAACAACAAGAATAACAACAACTCCATAAGATTTAACAAGACCCTCCCAATTCTTCGCCCATCTCCCACAGTGGGTATTAGCCACAAAAGAACGTGAACATGCAGAAGAAGGCGATCATTGGTACGAGCCAAGATCTCCGAAGAGACAAGACAAGAATAACAACAACTCCATAAGATTTATTAAGACCCCGCAATTCTTTGCCCATCTCTCACAGTGGGTATTAGCCACAAAATAACGTGAACATGCAGAAGAAGGCGATCAATGGTTGGTGAAAATGAAAGCTCTTGTTACGTGCAAGCGCTTTTTGAGCAGCAATGCGGACATTCACCAACGTTCTCAGCCTGATGTCTGAACAATCCAGAGGTCGATTAAGTGAATGCACCAGCTCGCTGAGACAGCCAGTGTCGGTGTGCAGCCTAGAAAAGTAGGAGACGGTCCTGCTTGACGTCAATCCAGCGGTGAGTTCATGTGATGTACACAACCTGCTCATATTGCAAGCTTACGTACAAGGAGTTGCAGACGTTGAAATATTAACATTGGTTAATGAGCGACCGATCATGCTGCTTATTCAGCAGTGCACCTTTTTGCAAAGCAGTGTGTGCGTATTCGGAAGCAACAGAACGTCTGCTTTATTGGCAGAGACGGAATCAATAGCATAAAAATTCAGAGAATTCCTTACAAATATTTTCACACATTCCGCATTCATATTGGGTACCTTCTACAATAACGCCCGTAAAATATTTCGTTTGAGAATTACGAAGAATATAAGGCACGGAACAGTCAGAGTTTGTAGGTTTCATGATTTATTGCTGGTGTCCGTGTTTTCCCACCCTCCAATTCGGAATGAGTCGTAAGTGAGTACCAGAATGATGAATAAGCAGGAAAGGCATAGTTTTTGTAAGCACGGGAGCATGGGTTTCTTGACCAGCTGGGGTATGAGCACATGGATGGGATTATGACGCAGAGATTATGAAGCCTGCGCTGGTGTTTTAGCTTAATATTTCAGGAAGAGACAAACTTACAGCGGCTCTAATCATTTTTAAATGCGCCAAATGACGTGCAATGTAGCGTGCCTTTCACACGTAAAACTAAATATTTCAATAGCAATATGAATTTTAAGATCTTTATGACAGACGCCCAAAGTTTTTTTGAAAATGATTACAAAAAATCGTTTTAAACACTGTGCTTTTAGTGAACTGTGGGCACTTTCAGTCTATCTATCTATCTATCTATCTATCTATCTATCTATCTATCTATCTATCTATCTATCTATCTATCTATCTATCTATCTATCTATCTATCTATCTATCTATCTATCTATCTATCTGTCTGTCTGTCTGTCTGTCTGTCTGTCCATATATCTATCTATCTATCTATTTATTTTTCTATCTATCTATCTATCTATCTATCTATCTATCTATCTATCTATCTATCTATCTATCTATCTATCTATCTATCTATCTATCTATCTATCTATCTATCTATCTATCTATCTATCTATCTATCTATCTGGCTGCCTACGTCTTTTAGCTCTCCGGGCCGTTTCGATAATGGTATCGATACCAAACTTGGTATGACATGCCATGACTGTATGAAGAACATAGTTGACTAGTTTTAACAAGACAATCATGATATGTATGTCATGGATGCCATGATTAACGTTTCAAGGTCCTGCTGCTCTTGCGGTGGTTTCGTTCACATGGCATGCTGGAAAACTAGTATGGTAAAGCATGATTGCATGGCGAACACAAGCAACAGATCCTAACAAGAAAATCATGAAATGCGTGTCATGTAACAACATGACTACATGCCACACTCATGATGCGCTCGCGGCCGTTTCGCTAGCGTCAAATATACCAAATTAGGTAATGCAGTACGTGAATGGATGAAGAAAGTAGGTGACTGGTGCGAACTTGATAATAATGAGACGCGTGTCATGTAACAACATGACTACTTGCCACGCTCATGACGCGCTGGCGGCCATTTCGCCAGCTTCAGTTATACCAAGTCTGGTATTACGGCTTGTGAATGAATGACGAAGGTATGATAATGGTGCAAACATGATAAACATGAAATGCGTGTCATGTAACAACATGGCTACATTCTACGCTCTTGATGTGCTCACGGCCATTAAGTTAGCTTCACATGTACCAATTGTGGTATTACGCGGCGCGAACGGACGACATTGGTAAATGACACATCCAAGCATGATAATCACGAGATGCGTGTCATGGAGGGACATAACTACTTGCCACACTGATGATGCGCTCGCGGCTGTTTCGCTAGCTTAACGTATGCCAAATTTGGTATTATGTGACCAAATTGATGACGAAGGCATGCGACTGGTGCAAACATGATAGTCATGAGATGCGTGTCATGTGAGAACATGATGGCATGCTACAGTCAAGGCGCCAATACATTTCGACGTGACGTGGTGCGCGTGCTCGCTGGTGTTCATTTCGTCGTGTCAAGCCGGAGTTGGTGCACGTCAGGCGCCGGTCCGGCCATATACTCGCAGGCGTGCGCCGCGTTCTGTTTCTTTGACGCATGCGCAATTCAGTGCATCCGGCGTCCCTCGGTAACACAAATAGGGCGACGCAGTGTTGTCTGGCTGACGCATTGGCGCAAAATGCAGCATGTCGCATTTCGCGCCAGTTGCCGTCGGGCCGCTCCGACGGACGCTGGTTGTGCCTGGCGTCAGACTATAGAGTGCTCGCGTTTTGCTAAGGTAGCGCTGCTGTTGCCAACGTGCTCGCGCTTCAACGCTACATTGGAGTATATTTAGCCCTTCATGGTGTGCTCGCAGTCGTTTTGATAGCTCCACACATACCAAATGGAGTGTTATGTGACGTCAGTGAATAACGAAGTAGACGACTGGTGCAAACATGATAATCCTGATACGCGTATCTTGTAAGAACCGCTGAAATAGGTTAGATTTCGTTGGTCGGTTTAAATTGCGAGCGGACACTTGCTCTGTATTCTAAAAATGGTTAAATTTTGTTGGTCGGTTTAAATTGCTAGCGGACACTTGCTCTGTAATCTAAAAAAACGATCAGTTCAGTTTAAATTACTGCGGCAAACTGTTCGCAGTGGCTGCTGCATCTTTCCATTGCCTCAAGTCTACTGCTGTAGACTATAGTGGCAGTGGCAGGATGGCTTACAACATCGCTCAACTTCACATGTCTGCCAGTGCCACCTCGAGAGATCATTTTGAAGAAATGAAGCCACCATTTGCCTCCTGCAATTTCAGATAATTTTGGAGGCATTTAAAGAACCAACTTGTAAGAGGGAGCACGCTAGTCAGTGCAAAGTTGTTCTCGCTGTCGCACTTACAGGTGCGATGCCCGCTGCTGTTTCTCAACCTTCTCCGGTGGTTTGTGGGCATATCCCTCATCTGGCCTGCATTGAGGATGTTCATGGATTCGTGGGACTGGGAAGAGGAGCACGTACTGGAACGCCTGAATATCTCGGGATCGCTGCTAACACATATGGAGGTGCTGCTTTTCCTATTCAGGCTTGCGCTGTTCACCATCAGCTCGTGCGGCTGCGTCGGGGCACTGCGGGAGAACACCTTCCTGCTCAGAGTGTACCCCTTGCACTTACCATCCTGATTGTCGTCAACTTTGTCCTCGGCGTCCTGGTGTACTTCGTGCCGGGTAAGAAAGGCGACCTTTAGAACTCACTAGAAATAAGCACCAAGACACTGATGCTCAAAACGGAGCAAATGAAACAGCGTTCTAGAACGAAAAAAAACGTCAGGAACATTTCGCAATCAACTGTAGCGTGAAATCGCTTGGAAATAGAGTAAGAAGAGGACTTTTGTTTCCTGGTCTGGGCGCGAGCAAGACGTCGATTCGTCGCTGTCTGTTATTTCGTTCGTGGCACTGGCGGAGGTGCGGGGTAAATGCGCCTCGGCTGCAGATCTTCAGCCGACACACCAAGCTACTTGGAGACAGCTACAGCTCCCGCGGCAAGAAGCAGTCACCGCCTGCGAGGACTATCTCCCGAATATGATTATCTCTTAGGACGAGATGGCAACTTCCACTACCAGCTAGGCGAGTCAAACCAATGACGTCTATTCTTTTCTCCCGCGTGTTTTTTTATGCGCCGCAAACACCACGCTCATTTCATCGAAAAATTCATGATGATGTTGATGACTGGCTTGACCACTTCGATCAAGTGGCCAACATCAGCGAATGGGATGAAGCTCGCAAGCTGCGGAGAGTTTACTTTGCGTTAGAAGACTCTGCCAAAACATGCTATGACAATCACGAGGGTTCCTTTGCGAAGTGGCAAGAGTTCAGCCGACAATTTCATGATGTGTACCGCAGCACTGAAAGGAAAGAAAGAGCGGAGCAGGTCATCTCGTCTCGGAACCAACGACCTAATGAGAGTGTTTTGATGTTTGTCGAGGACATGCTTCGACTCTTCAAGCGTGCCGACTCTGCAATGTCCGAGGAAAAGAAGGTGCGGCATTTATAGCATGGGGTAAAAGAGCAGCTCTTCGCTGGACTCCTGCGCAATCCACCGACAAATGTGGCTGAGTTCATAAATGAGGCAACCACAATGGAGTGTAGTCTCCAGCATCGGTCGTCACACTATAAACGCCACGACGTCACCCCTGCTGCATGCTCTATCGGGGCTGACAGCGAGAGGCATGCCCTCGCAGAGTTCATAAGAAGTGTCGTGTGGGACGAGCTGCACCAACTCCAAGCAGCGGGACCCCAACCTCCCGTAAGTGCTCTCGCAGACTTAAGCTGAAATGAGATCCGACAGGTGGTCACCCCACTCGCGCCAACAAGCCTGAGGTCCCTGTGCTGACTTATGCGGCGGCTCTACGATCTCATGCACCACATGCTCTTGATCCCACCATGCGGACAATGGATCAGGCCAACCATCGATTCCATGGCACTCCGCCTCCCGCCTCAAGGTGTCCGAGTACAACAACTTATCATCCGTCTGGATCACGACAGAACGCCGCAAAGGCCAGCGTGTGGCGTACGTCAGATAACCGTCCATTCTGCTACCACTGTGGCGAATCGGGTCATGTCTACCGCCATTGCCAGTACCGCCAACTTGGTCTCCGTGGCTTTCACCCTGATGCTCGGTGCCCGCGTTGCGGTGAGCGTCCCCGCGACCTTGAAGTGTAACTTACGGGCCAGCAAGCTCCTCGCCTTGGTCAACGCCCCCAATCACAATCACCATCACCTCGCCGCCCCACGTCACCTAGCGTTCTCTCGTCATCTTATGCTTCTTTCAGAGGCTAGTCACCGAGTCCCCACAGAGAAAACTAGAAACGGCGGCTCTTGGGGGCGAAGCCGCGTCCCAACAAACTGTCAAAGAGCCTCCCTCGACGCAAAGACCCGACGAAGATCGTTCTGACTTTCCAGTCATTTCCGAAAGTCATAAGACTGTTTCTGCCAACATCACAGTACAAGTCGATAATCACGTCGTCGCCGAATATTTGGTTATGAACAGCGCCCTGGCATCCCAACTGAGGAGGGTAACTACCCCTTCGCAAGGACCCCCGTTGCGCACGGCAGGGGGCCACCTCGTCACGCCGACTGTAGTGTGCACAGCCCGTGTTCGAGTCCGTACTTCGACGTTCACAGGGTCTTTCTTCGTATTACCTGTGTGCTCCCGTCCACTCATTCTGGAACTGGACTTTCGTCGCGAACACGACGCAAATATAGACCTACGAGACTTGCAGGTGTCGTTCGAGGACCCATTCAATTCTGAACCTAAAAACACTTCCTTATCGAAGGCTGCCCTACGTGTATCCTCTGAATCTGTTACTATGCCGCCCTGCAGCAGCCTCTTCATCAACGTTGAATGTGACCAAGACGTCCCCGATGCTGTAATTGCAGAAGGAAATCTGTCTCTACTTTTCGCACAACAAATCTGTGTGTCCCGAGGTATTGTTGAACCAAGGAGGAAGCAGTCTTGCCTATTAGTCACGAATTTAAGCGAGGAGTATCGCCATCTTAACAAACACACTATGATCGCATACCTTGAGGATATTCCCGACGTCCCTGGTTCCTCAATATTACCTGCTCTTTCGACGTGCGATGATTCCGCAATGACATTCGCAAGCACTCTCGACGTAAACCAGGGTCTACCATCCGCACGACGGGAAAGTCTTTTGAAGCTACTCGACTCATTTCGGGACTGCTTCACTAAGACTTCGAAAGTGAACCAAACACCGCTTGCCAAGCATCGTATCATTACCAAGCCTACCGAGAGACTCATTCGACAGCACGCCTACAGAGTCTCCCAAAAAGAACAAGACGTTATACGCCAACAGGTTCATATGTTCAGCAGATGCTCAAGGACGATATCATCCAGCCATCGACCAGTTCCTGGGCGTGCCCTGTTGGGTTACTAAAGAAAAAAAGGTGGTACCCTGCGATTTTGCGTCGACTACCGAAAGAGATCACGAAGAAAGACGTCTATCCTTTACCACGAACAGATGACTCGCTAGGCCGTATTCGCAACGCTCCTTACTTTTCTTCCATGGATGTAGACATTGGCTATGGGCAAATTTCTGTTGATGAGCGCGACCGCGAAAAGACCGCCTTCATTACTTCTGGCGGACTCTACGAGTACAAGGTCCTTCCCTTCGGCTTATGCTCGGTGCCAGCTACTCTACAAAGAATGATGGACACGGTTCTTTCTGGGCTAAAATGGCAATCGTGTCTTGTGTACCTTGACGATGTGGTCGTCTTGTCGGACACGTTTGAGAAGCACGCCCAGCGCTTACAAGCAGTTCTTCAGGCGATTCTAACAGCTGGACTTTCTCTCAAACCTGAGAAATGCCACTGTGCTTTCGAAGAACTGAAGTTTCTTGGTCACGTTGTCAGCCACGTGGGTATACACGCAGACCCTGAGAAAACGAAAGCTGTTGCCGCATTTCCTGTCCCAACGAACAAGCGCGATCTCCGCCGATTTTTGGGACTGTGCGCATATTACAGACGCTTCGTCAAAGACTTTTCTAAAATCGCTGAATCGCTAAATGAACTTACAAAAGACGGCGTACCATTTGTCTGGGGTCATGATCAGCATCACGCCTTTGACACGCTACGAAACCATCTTCAAGCACCACCTGCACTCGATCACTTTGACGACAACGCTGCCACAGAGCTACACACGGATGCCAACAATATCGGACTTGGAGCTGTACTGGTTCAATGGCAAAATGGCGTAGAGTGCGTGATTGCCTATGCAAGTCGAACACTATCATTCGCAGAAAAAAAACAACTCTGCAACTGAGAAAGAAGGCTTAGCCGTTGTTTGGGCTATAACAATGTTTCGCCCTTATCTTTACGGTCGACCATTCAGGGTAGTTAGCGACCACCATTCTTTATGCTGGCTCGCCAACCTCAAAGTTCCTTCCGTTCGTCTAGCGCGATGGAGCCTTCGAGATTTTGACGTTACAGTCATTCACAAGTCCGGAAGCAACCACACTGGTGTGGAAGTATCAACGTGGACGTTGAAGAGGATGATACATTCCTTTGCTCTGTATCAGAAACTGACTTGGCTCAACAATGCGACGACATAGAGCTAAGCCCGCTGATAGACTACATCGAAGGCCGAAAACGCTGCCTTCCCCAAAACTTTGCACGTTCGCTGGCCTCGTTCTGCATTAGGGATGGAGTCCTCTATGAGGAAACTTTCGACCATACCCTGGCTACAACCTACTGGTTGCGCAGACCTCACTTAGGGACGATGTTTTGCATGCTTGTCCCGAAGAACCATCAACCGGGCACCTTCGCTACACGCACACATTGGAAAGAATTCGCCGCTCATACTACTGGCCACGCCTCGCGAAGATAGTCAAGCAGTACGTCCGCACATTCCGCGACTTCCAACGCCGTAAGTCTCCACCTGTTTGACCGGCAGGACTACTACAGCCTATCGCCGCGCCAAAAACACCATTCTATCAAATTGGCGTTGACTTGCTCAGATATTTTCCCACGTCTTCGTCTGCAAACCGGTGGATTGTGGTTGCCACCGATTATTTAACACGTTACAGCAAAACAAAGGCCCTGCCCAGAGCTGCCATAGCAGAAATCGCCAAGTTTTTTGTCACCAGCATCGTACTTCGTCACGGAGCGCCAGCTGTGATAATTACTGATCGTGGTACAGCTTTCATCGCAGAGATGCTTCCAGAAGTGCTGAGACTAAGTGATATAGAACATCACAAAACCACGGGTTATCACCCCCAAACAAACGGACTCACTGAACGGTTGAACAAGACCATTGCAGATATGCTGCCAATGTATGTGGCCATTGATCACAGAAACTGGGATGATATATCTCCTTACGTAACTTTCGCTTACGATGCAGCAGTCCAAGAGAGTACAGGTTTCACCCGATTTCGCTTAGTTCATGGTCGAGAGGCCACTACAATGCTCGACGCAATGCTCTTTCCCAACTACCTGGGCATGTTCAACGCGGACACTGCCTTGTTCGCTCAAAGTGCCGAGGAGGCTCGTCAACTGGCCCTACGCCGTATTCAGGCTCGCAAAACTGCCGACAAACGCCCCTACAACCTTACACAACGAGAGGTTACCTTCGAACCAGGCGATGATGTTTGGATGTGGACCCACATTGGACAGCGTGGTCACTCTGGAAAGTTGCTGCAGCGCTACTTCGGCGCGTACAAAGTTCCACGCCGACTCAGTGACGTTACTTACGAAGTTCTTCCTGAGGAGGCCTCAAGACGTTTCCGTCGGTTTCCACAAAGTGATGTGGTGCATGTGTCAAGGCTCAAGCCATATTTCTCGCCTCAGCAATCGAACGTGGACTGACTTACCATGCAATGACTTTTTTGTCACTTTTGTTTCTTTTTGATTGTCTTTTGTCCTTATTCATTTCCTTATTGAGTACTTCTAAGACACCATCCCATTTTTTTGCCCTACGACGCATTTGCTATATTCTATAGTAGCTCCTTTTTTTCTCATTTTTTTTTCAATGCTCATCACAAGCATCGAGACGATGCTTTTCGAGGAGAGGGAATATTCTCACAGGTAAAATAATGGGTATGTGTCATAACTCTAGCGTGAAATCGCTTGAAAGTAGAGAAAGAAGAGGACTTTTGTTTCCTGGTCTGGGGGTGAGTAAGACGTCGATTCGTCGTGGTCTGTTATTTGGTTCGAAGTATAATATATATATATATATATATATATATATATATAAAAGACACCTGACGAAGGCCGTGCCACGGCCGAAACGTTAGTAAATACGATCCTTTTCTTATGTGCTATCTTCAAGTTAATTCAATATAGAAAATACCCGGACCTGTCGTGCCTTCCCTTCAAGTTCTATATATATATATATATATATATATATATATATATATATATATATATATATATATATATATATATATATATATATATAAACAACTTGCCGTGAGCAGGAATCGAACGTTTTTCACCCACTTTTCTTTCTTTTTAGTTACAATACATTGGTTGTAATACCTTCCCCTATAGATTCCTTGGCATCATTGTCTGTTAGATCTCACTATTGTTGTGTCAAAACATGGAAAAACGAGCCCTTAGATAGACGCTTCTTTCCCTTATTTATTAACGAGGGTCTCGTACTGGCAGACTTGGCGCCGTTAGGTCGTATACGAGGGACCATTGGTGAGCTGCCCACTCGTAATAAGTTCACGTGCTACTTGACACCACACAGGCTCATAAAAGGGTGTTCTACACTCGGCGCGGTGCCTACAGATGGCGCTGACTGACACTCCCACGTTTAAACTCACATATAAACCCAATAAAGTGGCTGGAGGGATAGCCGCCGTGATAGCTCAGTGGCTAGAGTATCGAACGCGTTATTCTAAGGTTGTAGGTTCGTTTCCTTTTCACGGCAAGGTATTTTTTCCCACTTTTGCTTCTTCTTATTTACATTACATTGGTTCTAATTACTTCTCCTATACATTGCTTGGCATTATTGTCTGTTAAATCTCATTTTGATATATATATATATATATATAAATATATATATATATATATATATATATATAAATATATATATATATATATATATATATATATATATATATATATATATATATATATATATATATATATATATATATATATATATATATATAGTCCAGTAGATCCACCGTGAGTGGTCACAACGTGGTTTATTTCGACGTTTCGGCCTAGAGTCTGGCCTTCATCAGGATATATATATATATATATATATTGTCATGGGGATGAGAAAATGAATGAAATAAATACATTTACAAAAGATACAGGGAGAGTCAGAGGCAGCTGCAGCCAAGATAGAAGAACAGCAGCAACAACAACACGAGCTCGGTCGTGTTCATCCTCTTCGTCGTCTATGATGCTCTTTTGTTGCCGATGTCGTGTAACATATAACCCCCAGCTGCTGGCAGTACCGTCTCGGCGCCTAAAGGAGATTGAGATCATATGCGGGTATGTACGGTTTGAGGCGCGTCACGTGGATGACGTCACCAGCGGGTGCGGACGACGATGACTGACTCACCAACGGAGCAATCTCGTATGTGACATCGGTAAGCTGGCGTAAAACCTTGTAAGGCCCCGAGTAGCGAAAGAGGAGCTTCGAAGAGAGGTCAACGTGGCGGCATGGTGTCCAGAGGAGGACCAATGAACCTGGAGGGTAGAAAACTATTCTGTGATGGCTATCGTAGCGGGCCTTCTGAGAGAGCTGCAAGCCAAAAAGACGTTCCCGGGCAATTTGGCGGGCCAATTGAGCCCGAGCAGTGGAATTCCGGGCGTACTCTGTAAACGTTAGGAGAAGAGTCTCGAAGGGTAACGTTGGACGGCAGCCCAACAATAAATAGAAGGGAGAGAAGCCAGCGGTGTCGTGACGAATTGTACGCGAATGTCACATAAGGCAAAGTACTATCCCAATCAAGGTGATCTTTGGAAACGTACATGGAGAGCATTGTTGTCAATGATCGATTTAGACGCTCGGTAAGACCATTTGTTTGTGGGTGATAGGCCGTAGTGAGCTTGTGACGCGTCAAACACGAGCGAAGGATGTCACTTACTACTTTTGAAAGAAATGAACGACCACGATCAGTCAGCAGCTGTCGAGGACCGCCATGGTGAAGAATTACGTCATGAAGCAAGACGTCCGCGATGTCAGTGGCACAGTTTGTCGGTAGCGCTCGTGTATAGCGTATCTTGTGGCGTAATCAGTGGCTACGGCTATCCACTTGTTTCTAGTGAGAGAAGTAGGAAATGGTCCAACGAGATCAAGACCAACGCGGTAGAAGAGAACAGTGGGTATGTCTATTGGTTGGAGCGGACCAGCTGGTGTCAAAGTGGAATGTTTGGAGCACTGGCAGGACTCACATGCAGCAACGTATCGGCGCACAGAACGGTAAAGGCCTGGCCAGAAGAACCTACGCCGCACGCGATCGTGCGTGCGCGTGACCCCGAGATGTCCCGCGGTTGGGGCGTCATGGAGCTGTTCAAGTACAGCGGAAGGGAGAGTCGAAAAATCTACGAGTAGTAGCTCTGGTCCATCGGCGCTGGTGTTGCGTCGGTAAGGAATTCCATCGCGTAGAACGAACAAGTGTAGTGACGGGTCTACGTGGGGCAAGCGTAGACTCTGCATGATAGACCGCAAGTGGACATCGCTGAGCTGTTCCTTGTGCATATCGGTGAAAGCCGACATGGCGAAGGCACAAGGGTCAGAATCATAGGCTGAAAGGTCAGGTGGGTCCACGGGGTGACGGGATAGACAGTCGGCTTCCTGGTGCATTAGGCCAGATTTGTATGCCACGTCGAAGCTGTATTCTTGTAGTTTCAAGGCCCAACGGCCAAGTCATCTTGTTGGATTTTTAAGGGACGACAGCCAGCACAAGGCATGGTGATCTGTAATTACCGAAAAGGTGCGGCCAAACAAGTATGGTCGAAAATTTCCGACTACCCAGAGTAGTGTGAGGCACTCACGCTCTGTAATGGAAAACTTGCTCTCCGAAGGAGAAAGCAGGTGACTAGCATATGCAATGACGCGATCCTGTCTCGTTGCCGCTGGGCGAGAACAGCACCAATTCCACGTCCGCTGGCATCGGTACAAACTTCAGTATGGGCTGACGGATCGAAATGGGCCAAGATGGGTGGGGTAGTAAGTAATGTTGTAAGGGTGCTGAAGGCAGTTGCTTCGTCAGTACCCCAATAAAAAGGCATGTCCTTCTTCAGTAGCTCCGTAAGTGGTCGGGCAATGTCAGCAAAATTCTTCACGAAACGTCGAAAGTAAGAACAAAGGCCGATAAAACTCCGTACATCTTTGCGGAACGTGGTATGGAAAAATCTTTGACAACTCGAATTTCGTCAGGATCAGGTTGCACGCTTCGAGTACTGACAAGGTGGCCCAACACAGTGATTTCCCGACGGGCAAAGCGACATTTGGAAGAATTGAGCTGAAGTTCTGCTTCCCGGAAAACCTCAAGAACAGTCGTTAGGCGGCTAAGGTGGCTTTTAAATGTAAGTGAAAATACGATGACGTCATCGAGAAAGCACAGGCACATGGTTCATTTGTATCCACGCCGGAGAGAGTCCATCATTCTTTCAAATGTAGCTGGCGCATTACACAATCCGAATGGCATAACCTTGAACTGGAAAAGTTCATCTGGCGCGATGAATGCGGTTTTCTCACGATCTCAATGATAGACAGAAATCTGCCAGTACTCTGATCGCAATTCGATAGATGAAAAGTAGGCAGACCCATGTAGGCAGCCGAGAGCATCGTCAATCCACGGCAGTGGATAGACTTCCTTACGTGTTACTTTGTTTAAGTGACGGTAGTCTACGCAGAAGCGCCAGCTGCCATCCTTCTTTTTGACTAGCACGACCGGTGATGCCCATGGACTGCAGGAAGGTTCAGTGACGTTTTTTGTGAGCATTTCTTCAACTTCGTGCTGGATAACTTGTCGCTCAGAATTAGACACGCGATTATGACGTCATCGGATGGGGCTGGCGTCTTCAGTGTTAATCGTATGAGCTACAAAGGATCTCTGCCCCAAAGGGCGGTCATCAAAATCAAAGATGTTGCGGTAGGATTTCAGCAGGTTGCGGATGTCAGCTGCCTGTGCTGGAAGAAGGGCCGGAGCAATCATCTTGTCGATGGTGGCATCCGCTGCGCTCTTCGAGGATGAAAACGAAGCAGAGGACGAAGAAGGTTCGACAACGAGCACCGAAATGGCAGCATCTATAGAAAAACATTTGCCAAAGTCATACCATCTGGGATTACTTGAGCGCACCAGCTGAAGTTTAGGATCGGAAGAGATGCTGTATTTCCTGTGACTGTCAAAAGTGTGTGAGGCACGGTAACATTTTTGGCCAGCAGAACGTCAGCAGTAGGTGTCAACATGTAGTCACCATCGGAAACCGGAGGGACAGATCTCAGACTCACGTAAGTAATGGCGTGAGGTGCTAGGCGAACGTGATCTGCAGAACACAGACGGGGTTGAGCTGGTGTTGGGTCGTCATGGTAACACGGTAAATCAAGTTGAAGCGTGCTGGTTCCACAATCAATAAGGGAAGGGTGGGTGGATAAAACAAAAAGCCCATGCCGAGGATAAGTTCATGGGAACATTTCTCGAGCCCAGCAAATAGCACTGTCGTGGAGTTATCAGCCACAATTATACGCGCGGAGCATATTCGGAAACGTGCCGCCGTCGGTGGCCTGGATGAGTGGCACTGTAGGTGGCGTTATAACTTTCCTAAGGCGGACGAAGTTCTGAATTCATCACTGATATGTGAGCCCCTGTGTCCACAAGTGCAACAACAGGTGTGTCATCTACTTCAACGTCAATAAGGTTGCGTCGAGTCGGCAGCATGATCAGAGAATTTGCGGGCAAGTGGTCGATACAGCATCACTTCTGAAAGCTGCATCTTCTAGTTTTCCCGCGGCAGGTGGTCAGTCGGCGACGTTGGTCGGCGAAATGGGGGCGATCGAGACGATGGGTGACAGGAGAGCGGTGAACGGGACTGGTGAGCATGGGGAAATGGAGAGCGACGACGATATGGCAGCACAAAAGGAACGTCTTCACTGGGGGCCTGAGGTGACTCCCGGTAAGTTTGAAAGCATCCATGATCCCTCTCTGGCCGATGGGGCTACACATAGGATGCCTGATGCCAATACCACCGAGTGTTACAATGGCGGGCCACGTGTCCGATACGGTGGCAGTCAAAACAAATCGGGTGATCTTCAGCAGTACTCCACTCGGCTGGATTGCGAGGGCGCGCCGGAAGGTTTTGGCTTTGGGCATACGAAACATGGGGTCGACGACGGTTTATCGGCTTAGAGGGAGCTGTAGTGAACTCGGAGGCCAGTCCAGCATTATAAAACTCTTGTCGCACAATGGAATGTACCAGTGGCACCACCTGAGGGCTAGAGTCTCAGGCATGGGAGCACGTGGACGCAGGAGACTGAGCTTCAAGTTCACGTCTGATGATCTTGGTCACGTGCTCTGCAGTTAACGGCGTCTCTAGCACAGGCCTGTCTTCGTACGACCAGGTTGCTGCTGTGTTTGGTAGTCGAGTGAAATTATGTGCGATACGTCGACCTTTTGCGGCCTCAAAACGCTGGCACTCCTTGATGATGGCATCGACCGTGTTGCAGTACTTACATATAAAAAGGTTGAATGCATCATCTGCAATGCCTTTCAATATGTGAGCTACTTTTTCGGTTTCTTCCATACCGTTTTCCGCGTTTCAGCAAAGGGCAAGCACGTCCTGTAAGTAAGTCACGTAGGACTCTGATGATGTTTGCGCACGAGATGCCAACTCCTTCATGCCGCTGGCTTTCTACCCACAGACTTGCCGAAAAGGGCGCGCATCTTTTTTTTGCACGCATCCCAGCTTCCGATTTAATCTTCGTGGTACTCGAACCGCACTTTTGCTGTTCCTTTCAAGCAGAAGAGGATATTGGCTAACATAAGAGTTTCATCCCAGCGGTAATTCTTACTTTTACGTTCGTACAACGGCAACCATTCTTCGATGTTGACACCATCCGTGCCACAAAACGTGCCAGGATCTTTTAGCGGCGGAAGGACAACAGCTATTGTGGTGGTCGCCTCGGCGGGAGCCGGTCCCTGGTTTGCCATGGTGGAAAAATTCAAGCGTCGGCCACTGCGGAGCTTCGTTATATTGTGTTGTACCCCGCACCACCACCAAATGTCATGGGGGTGAGAGAATGAATGAAATAAATATATTTACAAAATATACAGGGAGCGTCGGAGGCAGCTGCAGCCAAGATGAAAGAACAGCAGCAACAACAACACGAGCACGGTCGCTTTCATCGTCTTCGTTGTCTATGATGCTCTTTCGTTGCCGATGTCTTGTCACAATATATATATATATATATATATATATATATATATATATATATGACGTATGAAGCGATGGTTAGGAGAAGTAGAGAAGGAAAAAGTGAGAACAGGATAAACACCGCGTATGAGTACATCAACGCAACTAAAAGATTACCATGCTAGTGAACCACTACCTTTTCAGATCTTTAGTATAGAATTCGTAGTTAAGTCTTTCAAAAACAAAAGATGGTTTGACCGCTTGCTCAGCACACATTTTTGTTTTTGGTAGTATTATTCTAAGCTACTTTTTCAGATTGGCTTCATTTTCAGTTTAGTTTCATTTAAGTATCCTGCCGCCCGGTTCTTGGCCCATCCCCCTTTGTGGGTGAGCGCCATCCATCAAAGTCATCAGCATCAGCATCAGCATCAGCGTATGAGCCAGGCCACGTCTGCCATTCGTCGTAGCGCCACACGAGTCGACAGGATGAAGACCTCGCAACCAATTCATCACCCGGTCATCATCATCGAAGACCTCAGCAAGACGCAGTGACTGAACGCGGACCACAGAAGAACGCGGACCACCAAGACCGCCAAGCCTCATGACAGCAGCATCAGACGACCTTGACATCCCTAAGTACACCGGATCAGCGGACGACGGACCCGTACAGGACTGGTTCAACCTGTTCGAGCTCCATGCCGCCGCTGCACCATGGCCGGAACGGGAAACGATCACCAACTTTACTGACGACATCTCCAGTGAGGCATTTAGGTTTTATCTGATAAACATATTCGAAAACGACGAATTATGGCAAAAGATCAGAGAAGAGATGATTGTCCGTTTTAACGACTACGACAAGGACTTCCTCATTACCCACAATCTGCACACAACCACACGCGGCCATCACAGTGCACGCTTATTTCTCAACGAACGTAGCTTTCCACCAAGTTTCCCTTCACGAAAGCCGGTATTTTCAAAGTCGTCGCTCCAGCACACGACACGAGACATTGCTTACCCACCTCATGCACTTCATTTTTCGTCTCGCATACGTGTGCCACTACCCGGTTTTCTATCACGCGGCTCTTCAAGTGCTCCTGACGCTCACCGTTTGTCTCATAAGGACACCGTGTTCACGATAGACGAGTTGACACACTGAGAAAATACCCAATCAAGCCATGCTCCTTTAGCACGGGTTCATGCATCACCGTCTGGTGCATACACACTCGACAATCGAAGCAACACGGAAGGCTCAGACTCATCTAACGTCCCACGCTGCCATGTACAAGAGCCTCTCGTAGTGAACAGTGCAGAAAAAGCTTCTGAAGAACTTTCTATCAAGTCTAAACATCATCTTCATTGCCTGAATTGCATGACAACAGCTCACAGATCAGCTACCGACTGGAGACCCCATAAGGCTGTCATGAAAACCAGCGCAATGTTCAAGAAGCTTCCACCACAATACGGTCCACAGCAACGTCAGCAACGCCAGCGAAAGCAAGTCCATGAATCACAGACACTCCAACGGACACACCAACAAGGACGACGACGCAAAGCAAGCCTCTTAAAACAAATTCAAGAAGTGAGGCAACTTCGCATAAGGGATCGGCGCCAGAAACGCATTTGGCACAAAATATCAAGACTGCGCCTAAGATTACACCTCTGAAACCTCCAGAGACACCGAATAAGACAAGAAGTCGCCAGTTCTACCACGCAAAGATTCAGACATCATCCCGTTAGTTTGCGACAACGGAGCCAACGCAACAGAAAACAACAAAAGTCTGAACGTTATAACTTGTACAACGCACGAACATAGACATAATTCCTTGAACTTCAGTTCTCTTACACGCAGGCTGCAAGCATTTATTCTGTCTCAGCTGCGACACCAAATACAGCGCGTACGACGAAGTATTCGGCGCCTACGACATTCAACCTTCAAATGCTACAAGGACTTCAAACCTTGTTCGTTACTCACAGGTGCTCAAGTCGTGTCATGGTCAGTGCAGTTTTTCAAGACGCTGTTACCTTCTCCAAAACGCCACAGCCAACCTCGCCCACCAGAACTCCCCCATTCAATGGACTGCTGCACTCATTTCTGAAGTTTTGCGATTTTACGGAACACCACTAGGACATGAAAGCAATTGTGCATTTTGACATTTGTGACTTCTCAACCTCGCCTTGTTTACTTTTTCTTGTTCGTAATCTATGCCTTCTTTCAGGGGAGGGGGAATCTTGTGACATATGAAGCGATGATTGGTAGAAGCCGAGAAGGAAGAAGTGCAAATTTCGGCTAGTCTGCGGGGCCGTAGAAATGATAGGAAGCTCTTAAGGGGTTTTTTTTTCGCTGTTCACAGCGAGTGGTTCTTGCGCCTGGTAGCGTGCGACGTTCGATGCGTCTGAGCGTTCTGTTTTGTTTGGACTGTCGAGGTTGTGTGAACCGGACGGTGATGCATAAAACCGTATGGAAAAAGAATGAATTGACAGGGTATTTTCTCGGTGCGCAAGGTCATCTACCATGAATACGGCGTCCTTATAAGGCAAGTGGTGAGCGTTAGGAGTGCTTGAAGAACCACGTGACGAAAACCCAGGTGGTGGACCACGTATGCGAGACGAAGAGTGAAGGGCATCAGGTGGTTGAGCAACGTCTCGTGTCATATGCTGAAGCGATGACATCGGAAATGCCGACTTTCGTGTACAAGAGAGACACGCTTGACGGTTCAGTTTTTTCCAATATACGCATGGCCTTCTGTAAGTAGACGCATGTGCCACTTCGTCTTGAGGCACCTGTCGATTCGCGCTGGACTTTCGAATGCTTGAGGAGTGCTTAGAAAATTGACGATAGTGTGCAGTTGTCTCTAGATGGTTGGCAATGAGTAAGTTTTGGTCATAGTCATTAAAACGGGTAATCATCTTCTCTTTGATCTTTTTCCAAGACTCATCGTTCTCGAAGATGTGGGTGAGGTAAAACTTGAATGCCTCACCTGAGATGTAGTCATTGAAGTTTATGATCATCTCCCGTTCCGACCAAGATGCAGCGACGGCGTGGAGCTCAAAAATGTTGAACCAGTCCTGCACGGTCCTTTGACGTAAGAAGGCAAGGATGGTTAGGAGAAGTAGAGGAGGAAGAAGTAACAATAGAATAAAGATGGCGTATGAGCCAGGCCACGTCTCCCAGTATATATATATATATATATATATATATATATATATATAGTACAACGGTATCCCTACCATATACATATAAGTGGTGAAATACCGCAGTACGAAACGTCTGTGAAATGGGCTATTCAGTCGTACGAAACTCAAATTTCCCGCTGAAGCGTCATTGGAGCTAATGCTAAAGCGTTTCAATTTACCAAAATTAGTACTAACGAAATTCATGTTCCAGTAACATATTTTGTGGTGCAATCTACTGCCTCACACTTCACACTAAAAAGAAATGGCCTGAAAGAATGGGCAGAAATGCCGATCGCCTTTAGGCCTTTAGAGCACTGTGCCACCTGTCACTCTTGCATTGCGAGATGTGCCATTATATTTAAAGAAAGGACCTTAACGAGCGTGGTAGCTGAAGAAAAAGAGGAGGATGATTGAGCAACATTTTTTTAAAAGCTTCAGGACTTTTAGTGTATGAAGCACTGATGTCCTTATACAAGTTGAATCCTGCGCTGCCCAGGATAACTTTGTGCCCGCGATGAAGTTTGATAACTGGAACACAGTGAGTCAGTTAAGAAATTTACAACCTAACTGTAAGCGCATAAGTGCAGCAAAAGTTGCTACAATTTTTAAACATGTGCAGGCATTCACAGTCGAGTAAGCAGCATTGTCAATAAAAAAGTGAACATTTCCAGAAGTGATCGCTTCTTTAGCTCCTGGCAGCATGTTTATTATACGCATGCAGGAATGATGTATATATAAATTAGCAAAACACAAAACATGCCTTGTATAAAAAGGTGGCATAGGTAGTGGTGCGTGAAGTTTGCCCTCACTATGCTGTTTTTCTGCGCTAAGCTGCCGAAAGGATTACGCTGATCTTGTGAATTTTTATGATACTTTTAGGCTGCTCTGTACCTCATTTTAACGGAGCACAAATATCTATCCTAATTGTATATTCCATATTGATTGGAGGCGTCGTGCTTTTTTATTTTAACACATCACGATTCAACCTCAGTTTTCAATCCTGAAAAGTTTGGGACAACTCTGTTTTTTATAGCATTTTCAAAAATGCATAGAGATGAATTGAAAGCGGAAGAAAAAAACAGGGGCAACACGTCATTTTTTCAGGGTTTCATTGTTCGCGCTGTTTTAACATAATGTACACAAGCCAACCAGAGCAGATAATGGACTTTAGTACAAATTTATTGCTAATATGCGTGATACGTCCGATTTCGTAGTAAGCATGAAGAGTGTGATAAAGACGACAATGTCTGAGAAGCTCGTGGTCCACTACCGCGATTCTCAGGATGTTCACGACCTCGTAGACGCAATACAGCCTTACCTAAAGTGCTGCGGCATGACGTCACGAAACTTTCGTGACTGGAACGACAACATTTAAGTGAGCTCACAACCACATTCGCAGTTTTTACAAAACAAGTGTTCGTGCAGAGAGCTTACAAAGCCTCAAATCATAGAGGCATTGAAAAACAATGTTACTTGCAGAAAGTTCTCGAAGGAGGTACTGCAATGTACAGGTGTAATGAAGCTCTTTGCGAAAACTGGTGGTTCAATGCATCGACTTAGAACAAAGAAGGAGCAACTTGTTGCCTTCGGACATACTGAGGCAGCTATACGCAATCCTATGTTTTTTTAGAATATTATTCGTAAGATATGCAATGATCATTGAAAGAATATTTTGAAAAAATTGCATATTGGCCACGCCACCTTCAGTGGCTAGCGACTGTTTTATTATTTTCGTGCATATCTCAAGGCGTTAGTTAAAGGCACACTTAAGAGCGAGGCTAATTTTGCGTACTAGTGAAGTACAGTTTCACAATCCCGAAAACGCCAATTTTGCCGCGAATCAGCACTTGCTAAGCGAGAAAACGCGCGAAACAAAAATGCGTGTGGAGACGCCACTCGAGATTCCTGCACAAACACTATGACGTGATGGGATTTGAAGGCGTGTACTGGGTCCTAGGTAGCTCCTAATTAATACATCTTCAGTACATTTTCACCTGTGGGTATTTATCAAACAAACTTCCAGGACATTTTATCGAGACGTCTCCAAAATTTCGATAGTGCATGGTGAAATGTTTGACGCCACACACGTAAGCATCGGTGCGAGAGAGAGAGAGAAAACATTTATTGAAAGAAGCTTTTGAGTAAAAGTGAGGGGGTCCCTTATTCTAGGAACCTTCTGGCTTGGACAGCCCGCCGAGCTTGAGCGACGAGTTGAGGCTGCTCGACCAGGTCCGGCTGAGAGATCACAGCCTCCCACGCTTCACTGAGGAAGTCTGGGACCACATCTGATGCTGCTGCTCGTAGCCTTGGGACGCTTACTTTGCACTGCAGTAGTAGGTGCGCCAGAGTGTCTGCCACATTGCAGTGAGGGCAGATGTAGCTGTGTGAAAACGTTGGCCTCATAAGGTGCAATAGAACGCCGTGGGTGAACGTGTTGCTTTGAAGACGCCTATAGTCAGTCCCTTCGTCTCTTGTGAGTTTTGGATGTGGTGGAAGGTATAACCTGCGTTCGAGCCGATAATGTTGCAGTAATGCATGGTACGTTAGTGGTATGGCTTCTCTTGCCTCTGATTCTGTTGTTGAGTGGGAGGTGCCTCGGATCTCATATGGGAATGCCTGGTTGACGCATTCGTGGGCTGCGGTGTGTGCCGCTTCATTTCCCTTGAGACCTTCATGACCCGGAATCCACGCGATGCATGTGTAGGGAGGAGGTTCGTCCATGCGCTTTAGTAGCCTAATCACCACCGTGGAGACCCTGCCTTTCCGGTAGTTTGGTGCCGCTGTTTGTGAGTCGGTAAAAACCACGATGGGATCCTCACTCGTCTGGGTGGCGAGTGCTATAACAGCCTCTTCAGGTGTGTCCGCACGTTTGGCGATGATAGTCGCCGATGCCAGTGCCGCGCCCTTGTAGTCTGTGATGGTAATCACGAAGACATTACGTCCTGGATATTTGGCTGCGTCCACGTGTCACACCTGCGAGTCATTACGATGCTTTTTCCGGATCATGTTAATTCTGGCGAGCCGCCTTTCTCGGTGCTGTTGAGGATGCATGTTTCGAGGGATCTGCTGAATTTTAAGGCTTTCTCACGCTGTGACGATATTTTGCCTTTGCGTTCTTCGGTGGGTCCTAGGGTGGTCTGTTATACTGTGCATCGAAGGACGGTTTGCCCTGTGAGTGACAGCTTGAGTCTCTCGACCTGGTTAATGAGGTGTGCTTCGGTGAGATTTTCCCACGTATTATGAACTCCCATGCGAAGCAGTCGGTCAGTGGAGGCGGCTGGCGGCAGTCCTAGGGCAAGCCTTGTAGCCTTTTGTATCAGCAGATTAAGTTTTCGTTTCTCCGCTGTCTTCAGGTTGAGGTAGGGAGTTCCGTACATTATGCGGCTGTAACGGAGAGCTTGTACCTTTTTTAGGTTGTCGTGCTCTTTGAAGCCACTGCGGCGGTTAGCCACCCTTCAGATTAGGTTGGTGAGCTGTGTCACACTGTTCTGCAGCCAGGGTAGGGCAGCGGAGTCAGACCCATCTTTATGTATATGTAGTCCAAGGACTCGAAGTGTGTCAACTTGTGGTATTTGGACTCCCTGTAGAAAGACTTGTGGGTCAGGATTGTCGTAGCTAGGTGGTCTACCCCGAGTGCGTGCCGCAAGTACTAACAGTCCCGATTTTTCCGGAGCACATTGGAGGCCCCAGGTCTTGACATATCTTTCAGTGATGTTAACCGCCTCTTGAAGTCGGTCCTCCTGCTCACCCATGCTTGAACCTCTTGTGTACATAATCATCGGCGTATAAAGCGTGATGTATCCCAGGGACAGCGTTCAAGAGACGTGGGAGCATAAGGAGGGCTAAGTTGAAAAGCACTGGTAATATCGCTCATCCCTGCGGCGTGCCTTTGTTAGGGAGTTGAAAAAGCTCGCTCCTGATATTGGCAATTCCTACAGTGGCAGTGCGGTTGGTGAGAAAAGCCAGAATATAGGCGTATGTCTTGGCACCGCAGCCGACATATTCCAGGCTACGCAGAATAGCTTCGTGGCTCACATTGTCGAATGCGCCCTTTACGTCCAAAGCTAGAACAGATGACTTACTGTGCTTGCTCAAGCAGAGAAGAATATGTTCCTTTATCTGCAAGAGGACGTCTTGTGTGCTGAGCATTTGGCGGAAGCTGAACATGGTGCTCGGGTAGTGACCAGTGTCTTCGAGATATGTGGTGAGCCGCTCATTTACCATGTGCTCAAAGAGTATCCCAGCGCAAGATGCAAGGGAAATGGGATGAAGATTCGCAATCGAGATTCGCTTGTTTGGCTTGGGTACCATGGTCACCTCTGAGTGCTTCCAGGCTTGAGGTAGCTCGCCCTTCCTTCAGCAGTCGTTATAGTGCCGAAGAAGTGCCGCCAACGCCTGGGGCGGTAGCTGTAGTATGTGCTTATTGGTCACTTCGTCTTTTCCTGGGCTCGTGTTGCGCGTAAGCTTAGCGAGGGCCGCTTTGCTCTGCCAGCGTGAAAGGCTGGTCTAGTGCTTCGTTCGGTGCTCCTCGGTACTCCCTGGGTGTCGAATCGTTGATGGAGGTAGCTTGCTGGTTAACCGAGCCACGCAGTTTTGCTTCAATTCCTTGGAGTAACTGGTGCTCTGTGCCCTCATAGTTGTGCATGAGCCACAGAATTGTATTTCTTTAATTAGTTTTTGTGTGGGTGTCGTCAATCAGGGCTCGAAGAATGCGCCAAGTCTTCTTTGTGCTCAATGTCTCTTGAAGTTTGTTGCAGAAGGACCGCCAGTTCTTGCTCGCAAGGTTTTCGGCGTACTCCTGTGCCTGTCTAGTGAGTACGGCGATGTGGCGCTTCAGCTTGCGGTTGAGCTTTTGCCGTTGCCATCGTTTAATAAGCGATCACAGAGCTTCCCATAGGTGAAGGAGATGATTATCGACTGCCGGATCGTCCTCGTTCAAGTGTATCGTTTTGGTATGTCCGTCAGCAACACTTACAATACTGTTTAACAAGGCTTCATTGTCTTCAATAGTCGAGTCATCATCAAGGTCATTCCTGTAGGTGGTCCAGTTCATGAGCCGAGCTGTGGTGGGCCTGTTCGACCTCTATTTGAATTATGTAATGGTCACTCCTTAGGGTGTCTGGTAGCCTTGTCCACTTTGCGTTGTGCGCGTCTCTAGTGAACGTGAGATCAGGATTAATATCCCTCGACACGCTGTTTCCCACTGGAGTTGGATGGAGGAAGTCATTCCACAACGTCAGACCATGTTGCTGTGCAGCGTCGTGAACACGCGCCCCCTTCTTGGTGGTGCTGTGATAGCGCCAGGCCAAGTGTGGAGCATTGAAGACCCCAACTACGACGAGTCGGTTGCCGTTAACCATTTAACGGAGCTCGTGGACGAAGTGGTCGTATTGGTGTAACTGCTCCCGCGGAGGGCTGTACAGGTTGGTCAGGTATAAGTTTTGTTGAGTCTTCCGAGTGGGGACTATCTCCACGATGATGTGTTCGATGCCAACGTCTTCAATTTCATAAGGCTGTGTGGTTAAAGTCTTCTTGACTAGAATTGCAGTGCGGGGTGAGCATGTGAGAGTGCTGTAGTCAAGGAGCTTGATTTTTTTCTTGGCGAGTTTCCTGCAACGCGATCATATCTGGATTATTTGTTTTAACATATTCTTGCATGTATGCAGAACGAGGTCTGTAGGATCTGCATTTCCAGTGGCAAATTCGAAGAGCGGGGAGTGGCTCAGACTGTCTATGTGTGGGAGCTGCCATTCTGGCAGTTGATTCCCGCCTGGTGCCGGTCGTTTGGTGCTGTCGATCGAATTTCCGCTGCAGTTTCATCCCCTAAAGTCTTTCGCTCTTTCCGCTTGGTCCTTGATTGCTCCACCAGCTGCTCATGGGTATCAAAATTTTTGTATGCATTAGTTATGAAGTTATGCTGTTGTGCCATGAAGCCATCAAGCTTGGCGTCGAGCGTGCTTACAGTAGGGGTCAGTAGTTCTACCTTTTTCATAATTTTAGTAACCACTTTCTCTATGGCTATGTCTATGGATGCGAGGAGTTTCACAGGGGGGGCTTTTTCGAAAGCTTCAAGGCGTCGTTCGACGAGGTCGAGCATCTTCGCTTCATGTGCTTGCAGCCTTTCTTCTACCCGCTTCATTATTCTAGCTTCCATCTGTTTTAGTATGCTGTCGTCAAGTTCTAGTGTGCTACACTCGGCTGGTGAGCGTTGTTGTACCCTCCGTTGTAGATCTTGGACTTTATTTTCTAGAGCCCGGATGGTCGCTGTCTGAGCAGGCGAGATGGTCGAGGCACTTGTAGTATTTAGAAAACTGGGCCCATCACTACCGGTCACCGCGGCGGCGTAACTGATTCCCCCACGAAGCGAGACCATGATGGCGTGCGGTATCCAGATTGACCTTTTTTCTTAAAGCGAGAGTGACTGCGGTAAAATTTTGGGGGAAAAGAGGGGGCGCGTGAAATTTCTGGTGTGATAACTGACCCGGGTAAATCATTGGTGCAAGCACTGCAGCGATTCTCACGGGCGCGAGCTTTATCGAGCTGCTGTCGTCTTACTTGATAAGGAAGGGGGTTGCCCGAAGTTTCTTCTTGCATTCTTTTTCAGCAGTCTCATGGTCTTCTCCGCAGATCTTGCACATCAGTTGGCAGTCATGTGGTTCTGTGTCCTTGTCGTGGCCGCATTTG
Organism: Rhipicephalus microplus; assembly: GCF_043290135.1. Classification (NCBI taxonomy): domain Eukaryota; kingdom Metazoa; phylum Arthropoda; class Arachnida; order Ixodida; family Ixodidae; genus Rhipicephalus; species Rhipicephalus microplus. The sequence continues at coordinate 118,130,120 of NC_134704.1, forward strand.
TATCAGAAGTTCACTTTTGGCTTAGGGCAGATGTCTTTTCGGTGACCTATGGCGCCAAAGGTTCGGCAATATTGGATGGACTTCCGGTATGGCTTGCATCGCTAGTCTCCACTGAGGTACGTTACGTAAAAAGGAACGTGCTGCCCGTCGAAAGTGATAACTGCAGCTGTGGAAGATCCCAGCATGCGCGCGCCAAGGACGTGGTATCTTGGGTCTACGCGAAGTCCTGCAACAATCTCTGTGGGGCTTGTTCCTGGTTCGAGGCCGTAGATCACTCCGCGGCACACATCATTCGGGTGTCGAGTGTGCGGCTTTACCTGATATATTACTCCACCGAGCTGTATATTATTTATTCTTTGCAGTTTGGAAGCTCGTTCAGTACCCGCTGGGCTTGCGATGATCACGTTCTCTACTTTCTCCACCTGCACTCGCACAGGGTCATAGAAGCCCTGCTTGTCAAGCCACTGGATCTTCCGATGGCATGTGTAACCTCGATGAGTGATCGTTTTGAAAGATCTAGTCCTGGTTGCGGGCCGATACAAGTTTTAAGTCATCAGCAGGGAATGGCCGCATTCTAGGGCTGCATTGACGTTGCGGTTGACATTCGGCGTCCGGCTTAACAGGTTGCGTAGCTGGTTCTTCGGCTGACTTGTCTTTTTTGGCTGACCTGCCTTTACTGCCAGCTTGAAGCCACTCAATGTGGGCTTTGCCTGTCATTTTGCCACTATTTTCATCAAACGTCCATTGTGATGCCGTTCTTGAGTTACCCTCCGTGTTGTGCACTTGCATCATACTCGGGCTTTCTTGACGTGGGTTAGACGTCTGCGTTTCCATGAGAGCGTTAGCAATTTACCTCAGACGCTGCGTCTCTGTGTTGCGTGTACAGCGTGCTCGTGCACCTGTGGGCCAGTGGCATCCAGCTCGTTTCGCAGGCCCATCCTCGTGCCACAGCGGCGTTCGCGTGCAGCGCGGCCTCTGAATTTCTTGGCGATTTTGCGTACCACCGAACAGGCACAATATGTTGAGAGTTCAATATCTAGGAAAAAAAGTACACTCACTGCGATGAGTCTGCTGTCAAACCGTGCCCTGCAACGTGAGAAATCCCTGGTCACCAAACGCGAGCAGTGTCCAGGCAGGGTTGCAAAGAAAATAGCAATAAGAGCAAGAGCCCATGTGAGGTGCGACTACACACCTAAGCCACCTGGCGGCCGCCGCATTGGTGGGAAAATTAAAAACAAAACTTCGACCTCAATTTTATTCGCTAATATTAAGCTTATGATAGTCAAACAAATGCCACCAGAGTTTTCAGAGTGCAGTTTGTCAATATAGACCAAATCATTGTTTCACAACAGTGTTCCTTTAATTTCACGGAACGTCAAAATGCATTGACCCGCACTTTCTTGTGCGTATGTGTTGAACACAGCACTGTTCTTTTAGCTGTTAAAGATGCAAAAAAGCAAAGCTAACACCCCAATATGGCGTATCCAAACCCACCCATAAAATAGTCTATAGTATCAATAATTATACAAGTCAGCACAGTTCGTGGATTCTCGATGGTTGGAAAAAAACTTAACCTATCACAAAATATCCAATTCCTTAACTCGTCTTATCTTCATTTAACTTGTCTTTGCAGTTACTTCCACTGTGACGCGTGGAACCCGAGCCAAGAACGGTGCTCGGTGCCACCGTCGTGTTGCCGTCCCGAGTCGACCTTCACTGGCATCTTCTGTGGGCGCAGCGTACTGAACTTGTCCGATCACGAGGCTTGGTTCCGCGTTCACACAGGAAGCTGCCCTGACGCGACAAACCGCTACGTGAAGGAGCACGTCATGATCATCGGTGGTGTCTGCCTCGTCGCTGTCATTGTTCTGACCTTCATAGACATGGTCACGAACGCCATAATTGACGAGATCGACATCAATCGCAAGATATATGACCGTATCAATGGTGCAGAGGCCGGAGTGTCATTCGCATTCACAACCTAAGATGCAATATTCGTTAGCACGTTTACCGTTTTTTGCTGTTTACATTTACGCATTCAATTACTCCTGATAATCAATCTTGTTTACTTTTAAAAATCTTTTTAAAATATCTTTAGCACCTCATGCCACAATAGCGAATAATCGCAACCTAAATAGTTGATCGAAAGATGTGAAAATTCAAGAGCTTGGTTTTCTTTGTTATACATTATAATAAATAATCTTAACAGACAATGATGCATGGAAAGTCTACGAAAAAAAGAAAAGTAGGCAAAAACGTACCTTGCTGTAAGCGGTAATCCATCTGTCCTCATTAGGCAGGCATCCTCTTTAGGCAGACAATCTCAGAGTCAAGGCCGCTAGTAGCCCTGACTCTGAGTTTAGAACATTTTTCGGCCTGTCGGCGCCACGCACCACGTGAATATATTACGAGCTGGCAGCTAAATAATAATCACTCGCATACAGCCTAAATACATTGTCTTTCAGAACCAAAGCCTCACTATGAACAAAGGAAAGAAATCGGAAATTCAAGGCTCATTCATCATTACCTATTCCCCTCTGGGAATATGGATAAGTAATAAAGTGGTACAGTACATGGCGTAGAGGTGACGCCGTCTTTGAATGAAAAAGCTGAAATCTACCTAGATAGAGGGATTTCGATTCCCAGAAAAGCATAGAGGCCTGCGTGAGTGACAGTGTTCTCTTGCCTGCTCCTCTACACCGGGGTAGGAAAACGGGAAAGCAACCACACGATGGATAACGATGTTGATATATGGTTGTGAATATATACCGTTGCTAGAAGTTGACCAAGTGCTGTATTCTACATCGAGTCGAATAATTTCCAAGAAGGTTATAAGTGCTCTTACGACCACAGTCTCACTGCTGACCTCAAGTGAAGCGCTAAACACAAGTTGATCACGTTGCGGCACATTACAATATCGACGAGTAAAATAAATAAAATTTTGTCGTTCGCGAGTTCATGCAGGATAGGTAAAAAACTGTGTTCATGTGTTTCCGGCACCTGATGGTGAATATAACAGGCGCCACTTTCACTGCAGCTGACAATATGGGTATAACAGGCGCAAATGTTATGGGAAAGGAACATAAAAACGCAGAAAGTACAATTGCATTTTCTGCCGATATAATCAAATATTTCAATTAAAAAATCAAGCAATTTTTTTCTTCCGACGACCGCAGTCTTCCTCGAAATATTGTCGAATTTGCCGTGTGTGCTTGGCGTTTCGTGTACGGTCTTCAAAAGCCATTTCAATTACATGCGCCTTATTGCTGAATTCCCTCTCGCTCAGCATTTTAATTGATCATTGATGAGTAGTGAAGCGGGATTCTCCTAACTTTTGAAGTGTACCAGTGCTGAGTATTGTGGTTTTCTTTATATAAGAGGTACATCAATGACTGCCAGCGCACAACTTTCTCTTCAGACTTCAAACAGAAATATGTGACACAGTCCCTCTCATTTTTTTTTAAGTTGGTAAGGGTCGTTCATTAGGGTAATATTTCCCCTTGAGTGGGTAATTTTTTTCTCTGTTGCCAATGCCCTATTTATTTACAGATGTTCCCTAAAGAGTGAAATAGTACTACAAAAGGTGGTGCCATTATTGGTGCGGCTTGATATTGTAATCCTCTAAAACATGTTAGAACAGTCTTTATATCTTTTAACCTTTCTTTACTATACAATATCAGCCACACTAATCATGCAGTAGAAAAAGAAGACGACGACCGGTTCCTTTTCTTTTTCGATTAGATCGTCAAACGAGTGATGTGGTTTAATGATAATTGTACCAAGCAAATTATGCGATAGGGTGAAAATTTCCTTCAGTATGTTAGACTCGGGGCGTGAAATAGTAGCAATACCTTTGTGTCTCCCCGGATACTAGGCGTTTTTCATTTGTTAATTGTCATTTTCTTTCTGGTGTTTAAAGCACCAGTCACGTTGGCAGTGTTTTGGCAGCCTGTTGAAGGAAAAACTGTATTCACAGGAGACTTTAATTCACTGCATTTGTCTTGGGAGCTAAGGAAAAATTTTTGTGGAAGGCGGCTGTGGGAATAGATCATTGACCACAGCCTCTCGTGTCCGAATAAAGGCCACGTAACATCTGTCCGAAGTCAGACTTGCTCAGTATTGGATTGACCCTTTTTCTTCAATGCAATCAATCTTTTGTCATCGGCTGTTGTTCACTCAACAACTAACAGCGATCACCTTCTGATTGTTTTTTTATATTACTTGTTGAGTCATAACTTTAGATTGGCCAACACGCACATATGAAAACCATGGTAAATTTCATGCCTGTCTACATTCTGCCATTTCTAAATTTCAAAATGCGAGTGCTAACGAGATTGCGTGTACGAATGGCTATATGCTAAAAAGATCTAGAAAAAATTCTGAATTTACCATTCGATTGAGTAAATAACCTTCATCTTGTTGGCGGAAGGATGAATTTACGCGGGATTATAAAAGCCTAAATTCCGTTAAAAATTTCTCAATAATCAGTACTCAACAAACTGGAAACACTATCAATTGCTTTCTCTCGTATTAAAGCGTACTATTAAGCATACGAAAAAAAAATACGACAGTTCACAATACAAGAACCCTTTCAAGTTGAAAAAAAATGAGCGTGATTTGTTCCCATAGCTCGTGAGAAGAAAGTACTGCCAACGCCTTTCACCTTACAATCATGTCTTTATGCCGGAAGAAATGAACTACTCTCTAGAAGACAAAGTGCTAAGTTTAAAGCACTGCATTCCTGCTAAATTTTCGGCTATTCGCTTTGTGCTAGTAATATCACTTGGACTTAAAAAAAATGTTACCTGAAGTAAGTCACAAAGTACGATGCCGAATAAGGACATCTGCAGAACCAGATAAAAAGAGTTTTTTGTTTAGAGTCTTACGTCAGGAATTGCCAAATCTTCTGTTGAAACTTGTAAATTATTTGTTGGGGAACGCATGGATCCCGCCATAATGGAAACTTCCTAAAATTATAATGTTGCCCTGAAATCAAACTGGAGCATACATGTTGGATAACAAAAGACCAATCACATTGACATTAAACTTTAGTGGAATTGGTTTATGAGATAATCAAAATACAAAGAATGAACTTATTGACGAGAGGTCAGTTTATAGACTCTGTCTGATTAGGTTAAGGACTGGTTGTTTATTTTTGAATATCCTTGTTCATTTGAAAAGTCGTATGCAACTTGCTCGGCAACGTAACAAATCTGCAGCTTTAATTACTTTACACTTCGCTAAAGCATATCACACCGTAGAGCACTGTATCTTTATAAACCGATTAGAATAGCTTGATTTCCAACGTGCTTAATAACGTGAGCTCACACTTTTTTTGCACACAGAAAATTTCACTGTTTTAAAGATGGGTATAGATCATCTACTCACTCACAAATGAGAGGGGTACCGCAAGACTCAGTGGTTTTCCCAGTGCTATTTGACGCACAAATCAGCACTATTACAAGTCACCAGAACAAAACAAATTATGTTTATGCAGACAATGTCGCGTTTTTCGCAATCTCACATAACATTCAGACTTTATTTAAACGGCTACAGATTTACCCTAACACTCTGGATAGCTGGCTCGATGGTAATTGATTTATGCTTAATTCGAGTGAATGCACGCTTCTTATTCTCCCGCTGCAGTGCCTCGCGCACATCTCACTGTGTTATTATCATCAGGATATAAGGCAGGTAGAATTTATTAAGCAACTAGAAAGAATTCATCATACATTGCTTAACTGACGACCTCACATTGAATATATCGCCGGAAAACGTGCACCGGCCTGTGGCGTATTACGTGGGCTAAGCAAATACCTCATAAGTATTAGAAGAGACCCGCTGATAATGATATATGCCATATACATTCGTCCTATTTTGTAAGCCGGTTGTACACCTTTTTCTAAGGCTTCAGCTTGAAAATTAGACCTCATCTTTGTTTTCGAAAAGGCATGCTTTGCGCTTATGTCCTACCCTGCATAAAACAGTTCCTAACATTACGTTCTGTACCTAAAGTTGAGAGTTCCTTCTATTTCCAGCAGAATCTGCATTTGACTGTACAAACAATCATGAGAATTTATGATTCACTATTACGACAATGAGAAACGGCCTTTTTTTCCAACCCGGTATGAATTTTGGAAGCTTCATGGCCACGATTTCACAGCTAACAAGTCATAAACGCACGTATATGCGATATCATCTCGACTCGTCATAAGTCATACCCTGTGGAAATTCAATTTGATATTTTTTTCATATAAAGCCCAATTACTTCCCTGTAATATCTTAGATGCTTTATTACAAGATCACCTGCGCAATATTACAACAATTGTCATTGTTCTTGCAGACGCATCACAATCTGATGAAAACTGCTGTGTTGGTATACTTACACCGAATTCAGACTGTTCTTATACTTTTCAACTATCTGATTTATACCCGTTTTTGTGGCTGAATTTTTGACAGTTGTGGCCGCTTTGCACCTGTTGGAAATGGCAATTACACCAGCTGTCATGATAACATATCCTCTATCTTTCAGTGCGACACTTTCTGTTAGTGCTGAATCTTAACTACTAAAGGCGTGCTATGCACCAGTACCTGTTGACCCGTCGGTCGCGGGGGTCGAATCCCAAAGGTGGTGTCTGCATTTTCGATGGAGGCGAAATTGCTGTAGACCCATATGCTCAGTTTTGGGTGCACGTTAAAGAACCCCAAGTGGCCGAAATTTCCGGAGCCCTCCACTACGGCGTCGCTCATAATCAAAGGGTGGTTTTGGGACGTTAAACCTCACATACCACCCAATCAATCAACCAACATTTATTATATCCCTGGCAGTATGCCTTTTGCCAAACTTTTAAACTAGAAGTAGATGTTATGAGGCTGCGCTTCTAAATTTCTACACACACAGGTGGGGTTAGGCACCTTCGTCACTGTGCACGTTCTGTGGTGAACTGAAAACAATAAAAAATTTTTGTACCTGCACTCGGTTTATTACAGAGCGAAAACTTGCTTTAGAAATACCTTTACGTGGTATTAGAATGAAGTTATTTCTGCCTGTCATTTGGTCATTCGGAGCCTCTATTTCTCGGTTCTCCATTGAAAAGGTATGCGTGGCTGTCAAGGACTATAATAATGCAACTCATCGGTTGAGTAATTTATCAGTATTATTATGCTGACATAATTACGACAGTTATACGTATAAAATTAAGGGTATAACTTTAACTTAAGAAATTATTCGTTTCCTTGTTCTCTTTTTATTTAAATGTATGCATTAGGTCAAGCACCATAGTTTTCAAGGTAATTGGTATTCTTTCTATTATATGACTTGTATTCTTCTGAAGCTTCATACTATTTCGTAAAACCACTCAATTCGTGGCTGATCCCCCACGGTGAGTATGCGCCACAGGCCATAGGTGAAAAGAAGATGCTGTTTTAAGAAGGTCGCTTTGAGCATTCGGTGCCTCTACTCTGGGCTACAGTCACAGGGATGTTCACTACGGAATAGAGGAATTTATCAGTCAGACTAAAAGAATATAGAGGTAAATTCTTCAGTCTTTTAAACTTTTTTTATTATTCTTATTCAGTAATTATTTGTTTTTAAACGTATCCCTACCTTATACAAGTAGTATTGCGAAGAAAAAATAAACAAAATCACCTAACACTCGGCTCATTGTTGTTAAATGAAATAGCTGATACTCTTGCGAAGGCACCGCTTTTGACACCCATCATTTCTATTTTCCCTCCTACAGTACACATTTTTTTGCATTTTTTTGCATATGCAAATTTTTATTTGCATAGACCAGGTTAATTGAAGTCCCCTATGTGCATTTACTGTAACGAAGAGGAAACGATCAGTCATTTTTTATTACATTGTTGCCGCTCCGATTTATTCAGGCGAAGCATACTAGCACCGCCTCTTCAAGAACTCGGCTTGCAATAATCACAACCTTATTTTCTTTCATTTGAAGCCTCTATGCTGAGTTTCTGCCACAGGGATGTTTTATTCACCGTTCAGTAATACATCACTGCGAATAAACGATTTTTTTGCTAAGCTATGGTCTCTCTAGTTTTCTTTTATTATTTTTTCTGCAAATTCGCAATTGGCACTTCAGAACATGATCAAATAACAAAAGTTTTTAAGAATGAAGCAATGCTAAAAGTATCGGGCAAATTCACCTTATAATAGGCCAATCCCCTCCTTTGGGTACGAGCCATTTGCAGAGGAAAACAACAACAACAATTCTCTGCATTGGGTAAGAGCCATGAGATGAGAAGAAGAAGAAGAACATACGTGAACGTGTATATTGTGAACCACAAAGCAGAGTCCTTTCCAACCTCATCAGCTGCATGTCCCGGCCACATAAAGATGAAGGTGGTGCAAGCTCACGTTCAAGCGGACTTTCGGCTCCGGTCAGCAGCCCGGAGGCCGAGACAACGATCCTTCTTGACGTCAATCCAGTGGTGAGTTCACCACAGTATCGATAGTGCATTATTAATAGGATAGGTTATCGTGCGGGTCAATATTTTAATTTTTAACGTTCCGGGATTACCATCATAAGTTTCCTGCTTGTTACAATAAATGAAAAGCTGCTCCAAAAAATCAATCAAAGTAATAGAGCTTTCCACAAATCTCTTAATCAGGTATATAAGCAATATTTTTGTTTATCCTATAACTTGCACATAATTCAGCGTACCTTCTTATAATCCACTTATCACGAAACTTCCAAGCCCATCACTTTTTTGCTCTGCGCATGACATTATGTGTGTCAAGAGTACCCGTTAGGAAACAATATCTAATGAACCAATAGTCGCAATTCAGGTCAGTATTTTCTAAGCTATAAGCTCAGAGAGCGTGAACAGATTATCAATTACGGAACATATCCAAGGCGAGAAACTGTGTTTAAAAAAGTACATAACAAATTACGGCACTCGGTACTGTACTATATATGAGAGAACTAAAAGCCGTCCTATGTGTCTCACATTTGATGAGGCCATATCGACGAAAAATGCGGGGATTACCGAATTCACTTATCACCCCACCACTGTGTGTTTAGAAAAAAATTGGCAGCATACCCACAGACTGAATGAAGGAGAGTGAGGCGAAGCATTCGTCCGTCCATTTGTTCTTGCTTCCGTCCATCCATGCGTACATCTGTGTGACCGTCCGTGCGTCCATCTGACTGTCCATGCGTGTGTCTGTTCGTGTGTCCGTCCTTGCGTTCGTCCATGCGTCCATCCATGCATCTGTCTGTGAGTCCGTTTGTCCATTTTTCAACACTACAAGCACCACCATCTCGCATCTTTTCATCATATATTCCCCGTATAGAAGCACCGCCATCCAGCGGACATTCCAAGCACTAAACGAGAGGTGGCATGCGCATACTTTATTACGGCTTGCGCTTCGGGTCTACTTCTTACCTTTAACCACCTCAAATTCATTCATGGTATATACTAGTTCATTGTATTCATGGCCCTGCGGCTCAACGCTTGCTAAACCTTTCTAAAACTAAGGAGGTTACACCCAGGGAGTATAATGTAGCAACCCTTTCTTGTCCGATAGTGCTCAATGTACATGCGAATGGCTGCTAATGTTGATCTCAGCGTGCGCATTGGCTAAAAGCCGAATGCTCCTGTCTCTCATTCCTCATTATCAGCCATTGACTGGCACATTGAGCACTATTTCTTATTGTTAAACAACCCACAGAAGAAATCTCTCACCGGCACCACCTTGGAGGTCAAATGTTATACCTATTTCGGGTATGTGCCAATGATGGTTGCGTAGTACGAGGGACGCACAAGCCACGCCATAAGGAGCGTCTTAGCGTCTCACGGCGTCCCTGGGCTGGCGGATGCCCGTCATGGCAAGCCAGCCCCCGAAGAAGGCGCTAGCCTTCGACGTAGTCGTCCCCGAGGGGACTAGTCCCGAAGACGTCATTGACGCGACGTCTTCAATAGTAGGAATCGAAGAAGTCTACTGCGTTCAGCACTTTGGAGGCCGGAACTACCAAGTTACCGTCAACAGTGAGGCCGCACTGGCCCAAATCGTAGACGCGTCGCACCTTATCATCCGAGGAGAGCGCGTCGCCATCGTACCCCTGGGACCCCAAGTGACCCAAGTGACCGTCCTATTCCTGCCGTGCCGCGTACCCAGCGAAGTCCTCGCACAAGCACTCTCTCCCTACGGGAAGGTGCTGCACATCACTGAAGGACTCATGGGATCGCGCCCAACCGTGACCACTGGGACGTGATACGTCCGCATGGAAATGAAGGCTTCGTCACCAGTGCCCAACTACCTCAAGGTCGCGGGCCATCGAGTAACCTGTGACTATAAAGGCATCCAGCGAGTGTGTCGTCGATGTGGAGACAGTGGGCACTTCCGCATGAACTGCACAGCTCCGTTTTGTGGAAGGTGCGGCGTTTATGGCCACGACGGGAAAGGCTGCTCGCCGCCGTGTCGCCGTTGTGAGGACCTGCATGCCACCGTGGCCTGCACCATCAGGCCATCGTATTTCGAGGCGGCATCCAAGGATTTCCCTCCACTTCAACTAGGAACGCCATCTAAGAACAAGTGCGACGATTCGTCAACGCGAGCCGTGGTAACCGACCACGACGAAGGTGTGCCAATCTTGACGCTGCACCAGACGCCCACTGCGTTCCCAACGATTCCGGGCCTGGTAATCCCTCCAGGTACTGAAAACTTAAGTTCCCCGCGTCCCGTGGCCATTTCTCAGGAATCGCAGGCCAAGCCCTCGTCAGACGAAGCGCCTCGTGAGGACGGCGTCTCGGATGGGAATATTGCATCTGAGGCTCCTCGCGTTGCTGCTCTGTCGACAACAAGTTCAGGTGTGATCGAGGAGTCTACATCTCAAGACGACGACGCCTGCATCTACGAGGACTCCAACAGCACCGCGAGTGAGGCGCCCCTACAAATTGACAAAGACACCAGCCCTAGTGACATAAGCCAGGACAGTGGAGACGTCTTTATACCATCCTCGCTCAAAAACCCGGACACCACACGCCACTGGATAACTACTCGTGACTTAGAAGCCACCACCAGAGACAGAAGCCCCTGCAGATTTCTACGCGATCCCGGAAGCCCCGAGCCTCCCGTGGATCGCCTGGCCGGAAAAAATGACTCAGCCACTTGCGGGGCATTGGCTCCCGCACCTGATAAAGGTACCCCTGCATTTGCGTGATCCTATACTATGTTTTCATTTACCCCATGGCTCTTACTCCAAAAGTAATTACTTTTAACGTTCAAGGTTTCCGAAATCTACAAAAACAGGCTGAGGTATTGGTTTTTGCACGTTCAGTGCACTGTGATTTGCTGTTCCTGCAAGCAACAAATTTTTTCAAGCTTTCTGATGTACTCGTTTTCAAGCGCGCGTTCAATTTTGATTGTTTCTTTTCGTACGCCAGCACGCATTCGACTGGCGTCGGAGTCATTATTTTTAACCGAGGTCTTTTACGTGACCATCATGTTTCCTTCGATGCCTTCGGACGCGTGCTGGCGTTCGACTGCACCTTTTTTTCGTTAAGAATAAGATTTCTTGCCGTGTATGCCCCAGCGGCACGCGAGAACTCGAACGCGTTCTTCCAATCTCTTGATGCGTTCCTTTTAAATTCCCGACATGTGGTACTTTTAGGGGATTTCAATTGTGCCTTAGACTCACACGCAGACGTTCGAGGTCCGGGTCGCGGCCGGTCCAACTGGAATGCCAGAGAACTCGAACGTCTAGTGCAGCAATTGGCATTGAGTGACATTCATTAAAGTGTGCATGGCAGTAATTATGCCTATACTTGTCGTCGAGCAGCGTCGAGCAGCCGAATTGATCGCGTGTGTGCATCCTCTAGTCTCATTACCTACGTTCACGACACCGGGGTAATGTCATTGCCACCGACTCCAGTGTACATTAGCGACCATCGGCCGGTTATGTTATCTCTCCGCCTGCCAGCGGGGACGCCAACGGTTCACAGACCATGGCGTCTCGATTGCCGCGTCCTCCAGAACTCTCAGGCTACGGAGAAATTATCCCGGGCATTACGCGCATCGCTCATTGGGGCCGATGTAGCTGATTGGGATCGCCTCAAAGAACAGTGGCGGCATCATTGCAGTGCGTCGGGCAGAGGACTTTGCATCCGTATGTCGAAAGATGCGCCATTGTTAATCCAGAAGATACGCATTACCAATCGAGATCCCAGTTTTTCCACTGTAATGCGGGCATGGCAAGAGGAGCTCATTGAACGGTACCGGCGTATTATGCGCGCTTCTTCACTCTCGGCTGCGGCTTGGCGCTGTAGACGTGCACCCTGTGCGCACCCTGAGGTGCTAAGGTATGCACGCCGAGCACTGCTTTGTCCACCAGGCTCGCCTGCCCACTCGCTGAACTCTATCACCCCAGCTGCTGCGGGTACGCGCGACTTTAAGGAATTCACTCAACACTTTGAGTCAATAGCTAAATCTGGTGCTAATGTCTGTTACCCAGGATCCGTTTCTTCGCATCCTCTGCTAACAGATTTACCTCATGATTCCAACATGTCAAATGACGTCCTCCTATCACCACCATCCGATGACGAAATCAAAGGCGCATTAGACGCAATGAAAAAGGGATCGGCCCCAGGGCCTGATGGACTCCCTGCAGAGTTTTATGTACAGTTCTGGCCTATCATTGGTCCAACTATGTCACGTGTCATTCGCAAGTGTTTCCAAGATATTACACTTCCAACTTCTTTCCACAAAGGCCGTATAACACTAGTTCCCAAGAAAGACCCAATGTCCACGCGACCAGAAGATTGGCGCCCTATTACCCTGCTCAATTAGATTACAAGCTCTTGGATAACATTTTGGTGCGCGGAATCAGTCCATTTCTTGCAACATTAATCGCTCCCCACCAGGTCTGTTCTGTTCCGGGCCGAGAAATACACACCCATACGTGGTTACCGCGTGACATCATTCAATACACTATTAGCCGATGTGCGCAAGGACTGTTGGTTTCATTAGATCAAGAGAAAGCTTTTGATTTCATAGAACATGGCTACATACTAAATGTTTTACGTGCATACGGATTCCCGGATCAGTTCGTTGACCTTATCAACGCGATGTACCCTAATTTAAAAAGTACCCTTTACATAGATTCCCGTGAGAGTCACGCATTTAGAGTCACGCGTGGGGTCCGTCAAGGGTGTCCTCTCTCCCCAGTGTTATTTATCCTTTCATTAGAGCCCTTCTTAAGGGCCATTGAACATCACCTGCAGATTCGTGGCTTACCTCTACCCGGTAACACTCAAGTAAAGGTCGCTGCATATGCAGATGATATCACTCTATATGTACATAATGAACAGTCGCTGCAGCATGCTCTTGATACATTCCATGATTTAGGTATTATCTCCGGTGCAAGGTTAAACTTTTCTAAAAGCCAGTATTTTTTCATTGGCAACCCCAACGGTCATATGAACATCACGTTGCCTTTACAGTGGTCTCCTGAGATTTCAAAACTCGTAGTTACTTTCACTGTATTTGGTATGCAGAATAGTATCTGGTCTTCCGTTGTACAAACTCTTCTAAATGATATCAAAGCAGCCAGGTACTTGGAATTCCCCCTCTTGGAACGCCGATACTTAAGTCAAACGGTGTACCTAGAAAATTTTGGTACCTTTGCCATTCTGTTAAACCACCACTCCACGTCTGCAGGAAAGTACAAAGCTGCATCAGTTCATTTTTTTGGTCTGGTGGCACAGAATTGTTATCGCGTCCAGCGTTAGCTCAACCGCGAGATCAAGGTGGTTTTGTATTTCCCGACGTTTCCGTTGCGGCTTCTACATTGTGCCTCCGCACTCCATTGCGAATACTAAGCAATGATGACATGGCCGCTCAGACACTGGCTCGCTACCATCTGGGGCCATCACTACGTGTCTTCTTGCCGGATAGCCAAATAAACAAAGGTCCCCAATCAACTGAATTACCATCTTTGTATCGGGCCCTTCTGGCATTTCACCGACGTTTGGAAGCTACGTGCCCAGAGATAGAGGTGGCCGATTCTAAAGTGGTGGACACAATGGCCGCTCTTCTACGGCCCTTGGTGCCCCAGCATCGTCAATCTGTATTGAACCGCGCTTGGAAGCCAATAACTGCCGCAGTGTTGCCAGGGCATCTCAGAGACTTTGTCTGGAGGTCGGGCTGGGGCTTGCTCCCCACGCGAGATTGGTTGCAGCGATGGCAGGTAGCATCTCAGAGACTTTATCTGGAGGTTGGGCTGGGGCTTGCTCCCCACGCGAGATTGGTTGCAGCGATGGCAGGTAGTTCGCACTTGCACTTGCCCCAACTGCGTCATGGTAGAGACCAATCGACATGCGACATTTGAATGTGTGGTTTCCCGCCTTTTTTGGCGTGCGGTTAATGCTGGTTTTCGGGGACAGGGTGTGCAAACTTTAGTGTCCAACGGCCGATTTCCGCGTAGCCACTTCTCCGCTCTCTTAATAGTTGCGGGGCTGTTCAGCCTTTGGAGAAACCGATGTGAGGCCGTAGCTGCCAATAGCCGCCGGCGTGCCTTGTGGCCGATACTGGGGAGAATGAGACGAGAAATCCTCGCGTTCCTCTCCAAAGAGCTTTTCTTCCTCGGGGAGCAAGAGTTTCTGCGGCATTGGTCGTGCCCTTTTGTCAAGGTGGAACACGAAAGGGTACAACTCATTTTTCGACCGACTTAATGCTAAGCAGTGCCCGTTGAGTTGTTATATATGATTTCATTTTTTACAAATTGTGTTTCATTTGGATCTAGTGTATCGTTATACCCTTGTATCGTGATATCACATTGAATTTTTGTGTACAAGTATGCCAACATAATCATGTATATTAGAGCAAATGTCTTCACTGTAACGTAGTGATGTTAGTCATGAGATATAGATGTGCCGAAGTGTATGTGCCCTGTTACTGGAATGGTATGAAGCCTTTGTGTTCTGTACATGCTGTAAATAAACTTTTTCTAAACAAGGAGCTTCGCCCCTAAAAACTACTGCTCGCGCTGCACACCCGTTGACTAATCACGTGTTAAGAATTCAGTCAAAAGCGTCTAACTCACGGTGAAAGGTGAGAACTAGACACAAAGACCAGATGTCTAGTCCGGCCGTGCCACCTCTTGTTCAGTCCTTGGAAGGTCATCTGGATGACAGTACTTCAGTATGAAGAATATATGACGAAAAGTTACGAAATTGTGGTACTGACAGACAGACAGATGCACGGACGGACGGAAGGATAGACGGACACATGAACGAATGCATGGATAGACGCATGGACGAACGCAGGGACGGACTCACGAATGAACGCGTGGATGGACGCATGAATGGACGCATGAATGGACGCACGGATGGACGCATCAATAGACGCACGAATAGACGGACGCATGGACGTACGCACTGAAAGAAGGATGCACGGACGGACGGATTCACGGGCAGACAAACGGACGTGTGGACAGATGCACGGACGGTCGCAAGGACGGTCGCACAGACGGACACACGGGTGGAAGGAAACAAGCATGAATGGATGAACGGAAGCATGGATGGACTGACGGAATGACGAATGCTTCATCGCCCTACTCATTATCTTGCACTTCATGGATTTGCTGTGTTTTTTTTCAACGTGCTCTTAACCACTAGTATACCCTATATCCCTTATATACGAAGAAATCAATGTATTCTATTGTATTGTATAGTATTGTATTGTATTGTATTGTATTGTAGTGTACCGTACTGCATCAACCGGGAGTAGTTCGAAACGAAAACGTCGCTTAAAATTCCTCAATTTATGAGTTCCTTTGATCGGCAATTATAATGGTTGCCTATAGAACGCTGACGTCAGCGACAGATTGAAATCCGGTTTCTTGTCTTTGAAGGTGCGATGCCCGCTGCTGCTTCTCAATCTTCTCCTGTGGTTCGTGGGGGCGTTCTTCGTGCTGGCAGGGGCGCTTTTTCTGGTGGAATCGTGGGAGTTTGAGGAGGACGAGCGCATCTTGGAAAACCTGGACTTTCCCGGCACGCTACTGTCGCACCTGGAGGTGCTGCTCTTTTCATTCGGTCTCGCCCTGTTCACGGTCAGCTCATGCGGGTGCGTTGGGGCACTGCGCGAGAACACCTTCCTGCTCAACATGTACTCCCACGCACTCACTCTCCTGATTCTCATCAACTTCGTGCTGGGTGTTCTGGTATTTTTTGTTCCTGGTAAGAAACTTTAGTTGTCTGAGCCATATCGGTGACACAGTCACAACAGAAAAATTGGGGAGTCATTTCGTGTGTTCTTCTCCACAAATATATCTTGCAATTGAGAACTTGTCACATAGTTACCCCTTTCGGCTTTTTTGAATGAAATATATAGGCTAAGTTTCATCTATTCAAAAACGGAAATGCGTTAACCACTCAATAATATACTTCAATTGCATCGATATTGCGTAAAGGACATCATAATATGGGATGACTTTTTTTAATTCCAACTAATATTATCCACATGATAGCATTGTTAAAAATAAGCTACATGCAAATGCACTTTCCTACAAAACATAAGGCGGAGCGTCCCTGTGCAGGGTAACAAAACTAGTACTAGAAGTACCACACGAACTACGGAATCGGTGTGTCCGGCTTCAAGCACTAACCTGGCTTGTAAAATTTCGTCGCAAATGGTTATGTGTCAACGATCGCGTGTTCCTGAGTTAATACTTAAAGACCTTTGTTCAAAGCTACGACGACCACTTCGAATAATCCTATTCATATTAGGTAACAATTTTTTTAATAATTAGCATTTTGTTATAACACACATTCCATCCCAAAAATGCCCTGTGACAATACGGGCTGCTGCAGTGATAGGATGCTCCGGAAATCTCGACCATCTGGTGTTTTTCAATGTGCACTCTGTGGTCGGAATCACTGCGGTCGGAATTGAGTGCTTCGGCCTCCAGGCCAGCAGCGGAGAACCGTAACCGCTACGCCAATGTGTTGGACTCATCCATTTAATATAATGATACGTTTTGAACGAAGAAATACCAAGTCATTGTATTCAAGTTTCTTTTTAGTTATATAACAAGAGTATATTTATACATCCTGCCAGTATGCTAAGCAATTACTGGTTTTAAGTGCGAAGCATTTCTTAGCGAATTTCTGCGACATTGAGCGTATCTATCTATGTATCTATCTATCTATCTATCTATCTATCTATCTATCTATCTATCTATCTATCTATCTATCTATCTATCTATCTATCTATCTATCTATCTATCTATCTATCTATCTTTCTATCTATCTAATCTATCTATCTATCTATCTATATAGCCGCCTACGACGTTTAGCTCTCTTGGCCGTTTTGATAATGGTATCAATACCAAATTTGGTATGGCATAACATGACTGTATGAAGAACACATTTGACTAGCTATAACATGAAAATCTAAACGTATTTGTTATGAATGTCAAGATTTTCCTTTCATGGCCCTGAAGCTCTTGCGGTGGTTTCGTTCTCATGGCATGTAGCAAAACTGGCATGGTATGGGATGATTGCATGGCAAACACAAGCTGCAGACCTTAACAAGAAAATCATGATATGCATGTCGTGTAACAACATGACTAGATGTCATGCTCATGATGCGTTCGCGGCCGTTTCGTTAGCGTCACATATATCAACTTTTGTACTACGGGACGTTAATGGATGACGAAGGTATTATACTGGTTCAAACATGATAAACATGAAAAGCGTGTCATGTAACAACATGACTACATGCCACGCTCATGATGCGCTGGTGGCCGTTCCGCTAGCTCCACTTATACCGAATTTGGCATTACGGGACGTGAATGGATGATGAAGGTATTGTACTGGTGCAAACATGATAAACAAGGAAATACCTGTCATATAACAACATGCGCTCACTTCCGTTTCGCTAGCTTCACTTTTATCAAACACCACATTACGCGACGCAAGCGGACGACATAGGTAAATGACACATCCAAACATGACAATCAGGAGATGTCTGTCATGTGAATACATGACTACATGCCAAAGTCAAGGCGCCAGTACCTTTCGATTTGAAGCGGTGCGCGTGGTCGTCGGCGTTCATTTCCTCGCGCCACGCCGGCATTGCCACGCCAGGCACCGGTTCTGCCATATATTCACAGGCGCGTGCCGCACTGCGTTGCTTTGACGCATGCACATTTCAGCGCGTCGGGCGTCCCTCTGTCACAAAAAGAAGTAGACGCAGTGTTGTCTGGGTAACGCATCGACGCGAAATGCAGTGTGTCACATTTCTCGCCGGTTGCCGTCAAGCCGCGCCGATGGACGCTAGTCGCTTCGGTCGTGCCTAGCGTCGCACTAAAGAGTGCTCGTGTTTTGCTAACGTAGCGTCACTGTGCCCAGCGTGCGCGCGCTTCAACGCTACATTGGAGTATAATAGGCCCTTCAGGATGCACTCACGGCTGTTTTACTAACTCCACATATACCAAATTTGGTGTTACGTGTCGTCATTGGATGGCAAAATATATGACTGGTGCAAACATGATAATCCTGACCCACGAGTCACCTAAGAACATTGCAACATTCCACGCTCAGGGCATTCTCACGGCTGTTTTGCTAGCTCCACACATAATAATTTTGGTATCACGTGACTTAAATATATGACGAAGGTAAACGACACACACAAACATTATAGTCATAACACGGAAGTCATGTACGGCAACATTCACCTCCACCTCGTAACTTTGTGCTGATTTTAAAATGACATATCAACATTTCTCATTCGCGTTTGGAATATGATCGGTTTCCACTGTACGTGGGGTCTGTCAATTTTTCGGCATAAGAATATTCCAAAGAACACCCTAACCACCCCAATGCCAACATTTATTTGTGGTGTTCCAGCTGCGTACGAATCTTCGCAGCACACGTACCCGGCAAAATTTTTCGAAACGGGGTCGTATCAGTGACGTTACACGCGTATGATCTTCAAAAAAGGGACCCTGCTTGTTTCGCTATTTTCTATTGCTATGCTCCTTTCATAGGCTTGTCTCTTCCCGGCAGAGCAGTTCTCCTCCGCAAACGAGGAGGAAGAGTTGCGAGCTCACGTACCTCGAAACAGACAAAATAAATTCTATTTTAGGGACGAAGCTCCTTTGGGTGTGGGTTAGTATCGCTTCCGTCGTAGTAGCCACCCCTGCTTCTCCCAATCGCGAAGCAGAGCGGTGGGAGCGGTGTTACCCACGTGCCGTGTGCATTCTCGAACGTGATCCGATGCATCGACACATGCACGGATGGATAGGCACAAGGATGGATGAAAGCACGCGCGAACAGACAGACAGACAGACCGGTGAACAGACAGACATTCATGTATCCGTCCATGTGTCTGTTCGTGTGTGCCCCCGTTCATTCGTGCATCGCTACTTTCATGCGTCCGTCCGTCCGTCTGTCCATGCGGCCGTTCATGCGTCTGTCTGTTCATGAGTACATCCATTCGTCCGTTTGTGTGTCCCCGTCAGTCCGTGCGTGCCTCCTTCCATCCGTGTGTTCGTCCGCTCATTCGTGAGTCCCACTCATCATTAGTCACCTTGTGGGTATGCTCTGATTTTTTTCATTTTTGGGAGTGACATCACCAGATGGAAACGTTGACCGCAAGCCGAACCGAATAAATTTCTGAAACATTCCGAGAGGAGAACCAATTCATATATATATTTTTTTTTGAGTGCACCACACCCACAGCTCGTAGAGCTTTCGGGGCTGGAATGGTTAATCACGACGACATTTAAAACTCGAAGCGTGCAGATATGTCGAATGTGAAAATTATCGTAGCGATATTCAAAGAAAAGCGGCGCACAAAAAAGACGGAGACGTCTTCTTTGTCTCCGTCTTTTTTGTGCGCCGCTTTTCTTTGAATATGAATACGCACCAACTCGCCCAACTTTCTATTCTGTTATCGTAGCGAATTTCTCTTTCAGAGTAATAAACAATTAGTGCAAGAACGTATGTTGGGGCCATTGAATCTTAGGGCCAGCCCATATCTTAGGGCCAGGCGGTTGCACTTTATATTGCATTATATGTTTTCTTTATTGGTGCACAAGCTGTATCACATGTTTTGTTTTCTTAAGTATGGCTGCCTCATTATCCATCACACACTAAGTTCAAACTCTTGAGGATATTGTGTTCCTGCAGTTTTTACACGAACCATTTTTCGATGGGCTGAGCACTCAAATGCTAACTTAGAGTCAGAACGTCATGAGTGCTTCATCACAAATTTTACAATAGTCATGCAAGACTACATGTGGATCTTCACTTGCTTTTATTCTACCAATTTTTTCAGGCAGCATCACGGTCGTGATAAGGACCACACTATCTGAAAGGCTGGTGGTTCAGTATCGCGATGCGCCAGACATTGAGAACTTGGTCGACGCAGTGCAGCGCTACCTGAAGTGCTGCGGAATGACACACCGAAACTTTCGCGACTGGGAAAATAACATGTAGGTGTCACATTTTCCAGTCCCTAATTGATTGCCGTAACTGATGTTTCCAAACCGTGAAAAGTGCAAAGCTTATAACAGAACGATGTTCTTGTTGCTTTATATTGGCGATAAGTGGTCGTGCACTCCACGAAAATCACTGAAAAAGGCTTGAAAATGCCAATACACGAAAAACATATTGTGGCGGTTACTGTTCCTTAAAACGAAATACGGTATGCTGGGTGCACCTTTTTTATTATTGCTGGTGAACAATAGTGCAAATGCATTTGGTAAAACCTCCTCCTGATCTCAACCCCATGCAACCGAGTTGTTTCTTATTTTACGGAGGGGGGGGGGGGCGCTGCGAGCGCTCGATGGTGACGGACGCACTCCACATCGCCTCCGTAGATTTTCTGCTATTTCTGCGGACATCCACCCTGGTACCCCTGAAACTTGGGTTTATCGTCACCGCCAAGTTCTTCGCTTCGCCTAGACAACACCTTCGTCAAGGTGGGTCCAGTTTTGACAACTTGAGGGACATCCTTCACTCCCGGCTACAACGCCGCCTCGCTAAGGGCTCTCAGCCCGGCGATGGCGGCCGCTAAAGTGGTTACGGGCTATGATCCTGCCTCAAGCCAAGTACTCTCCATGGAGATTTCATCCTCCGTAAACACTATGCCATCAGAAGACGAATACCTCGACGACATGGTGAGACTGTGGCAACGTAAGCAAGCGAAATTGAAGTCTGCGTCTCAACAACAACGAGACGCCACAGCGGGCCGCCATTCCCCAGCCTTGCAAGGAACGCCGGCGCGCCATCCCTCCGGTGGTGTGCCTACCTCTGCTCCGTTCTCGCAGCCAGCGAAGCAACGCAAGTGGCGTCCACGTCAGACTCCTCGCCTCTCTCGCGACGACTACATCGTAGCAGTGAAACCTCGCGTTCCCAGCGAGCTACGCACATTTGTCCAGGCCCATCGCGCGGGCGACGCCATCCGCAGCTACATCGGCGACCGGACTACCATGGAAATTCAAGTATGGCCGATCTGGGAACAAAACATCTTGGTCTGTAGCACCATTATTTTGCCTATGGCACAGCGACTCCTCCGGGAGCTGCAAGTGGGGGATCAGCAGTTGCCCGTTCCAGGCCACGCCAAGACACCAGGGGATACAAGCAAGGGCGTAATCAACATAAACCCTTCTGAAAGCCCGGAGACGATAAAGTCAGAACTGCATTGGCCTCGAGGTACTATCCTCGCGGTCCGCAAACTCGGAGATTCCGCGGCGGTGGTGGTGACTTTCGAGGGCACGAAGTTACCCCACTTCCTCTTCTACCACTGCGTGGCGACGTATATCCGCGCCTGCAAGAAAACGGTCCCTGTTTGCACCAAGTGCGGTACCATCGGTCACCGACCACCTCAGTGTCCTCACCCCACTCCAACCCAGTGTACCAAATGTGGAACCCTCGCACCTGCAGGTCTCAATGCCCATGACTGCCACCCCAAGTGCCTCCTCTGCCACGGCGCCCATGAGACTGGCACCAGTGGCTGCACGGCAAAATATCGGAAATGCAAGCAGCCGTCAACATCTCTTCGAGGGACCACCTCATGTTCGTCACAGCCAGACAGCGGAACCAACCTGCATCAGCCGGCTCCACCACTTCACGCCGATATTCAGGCATTCCCACCGCTCGAAGCACCAGCGGCGGTACCTCAGGTGAGCATTTGGGCAGGGAATGCTGCTTCTAAGCCTCTCTCACCCCTTTCCGTCGATCATCCTTCTCCCGAACTTGCGGCCCTTCGCCAGCAAGTTGCGGCACTTCAAAAGCATCATTCTCTTTTAACTAAACAACTCGAACACTTAAATAAGCGACTTCAATCCCTACAACAGTGTACTGCAAGGCCATCCGGTATTGTCTTCTCTGTCCAGGCGGCTACGCCAGCTACATCCAAGCTTAGTCCTCGAGCTAAGTCCACTCCCATTAAACCGCCGGTTCAAGCGGTCATGTGTACACCAGCACTCGGAACCGGTGCCGCATCTACTCCAGAAGCTCTTGAGGCTCCTGGGGCACCTCAGGTTCTCTTGCCCGCTAACCAAACTCTCCCTAGCAAGGAGCGCGCCCCGCACATAGAGGAACGCCTTACGCGCGTCGAAGCTTCGATGAATCGCCTCCTCACCAGCTTCTCTGTCCAACGCATAGTAGTAGAGGTTACCCAGGCTAATCAAGCTTGGGCAATCACCCAGTTTCAACCCAAGGCATCGCGTTCCCGCTCCTGCTCGGTGAGCCGTGAGGGTACAGCTCCACGGCGTCGTCGTAAGGTGGCTACCACCACCCCGCCGTCGGACAATCCCGCCTCCGTGCCCCTCCATGCCTCTGAAGATTCCGAGCGGGACGTGGAGGACCAAATATAAAACCTAAGACAGTCACGATGGCTACCAGTCGTACGTCCCGTTCAAACATTGCGTCAAAATTCGAGATCATACAGTGGAACCCTGGAGGCTTCGGGAACAGGCGAAAGCGTTCACATCTTTCCATTTTCCTCAGCTCACTTGGCTCTCAGCCGGTCGTCTGGGCGCTCCAAGAATCTGGCCCTGCTCCATCCCTTTCTGGATACTGCTCCTATGTAGGCGGCACCACCACATGCCTCCTCGTGCATAAAGCTTACACGGCGATACAGGTTGACCTCGATCTGGATCTTCCTTACGACTACTACATGATATCAGTGCTGTCTCAGCGGAGGGGCCAACAATCAATACATATCTTAAACGTGTACTGTCCCCCTCGCCTTGCGATGGCTTCGTTTGCGCATCTCTTCCACCGGGCGCTGCGTATAGCGGCCCGACAACCACTGGTGATTGTCGGGGACTTTAATGCCCCCAGCCCTCACTGGGGTTACCACTACGAGAAGGCCCGGAGCAGAGAGCTCAAGGAGCTCGTTTCCTCGCTGAGCCTCACGCTTCTTACCGATCCGGCACAACCCACACGTTCCGGCAACTCGGTCTCGCGACACACATGCCCCTACCTCTCCCTCACCCGTCACATCCGCGATGCTACATGGGAAAATTTAGGCGAAACCCTAGGCAGCGATCACTTTTTACTCCGCATTTCATTCACACCGCGGCAAAAAATGCGCGAACACTGGGGCCAAGCCCGTCTCACCGATTGGACTCAGTTCAGAATGCAACCATTCCCCGCCGTCCTCTCCTCGACCGAATATGCAGCGTGGGCATCATACGCCCTCCATATGAAACAAGCGAACACTCGCACCCTTGCAACCTCTAATTTGACTCCTGCAATCGATCCACACCTCCTACATCTTTAGCACGCTCGCCGCGGGCTCGTAAGGCGCTGGAAACGCAACAAACCTAATCGGAAACTTCGCGCTCTCATTGGGGCGCTCACTGCAGAGGCGGCCGCATACTCTGCACAACTTTTCGATGCTAACTGGGCAGACACCTGTTAGAAGGCTGCAAACCAGATGTGCTCTAAGAGTGCGTGGAGACTCTTTAGAAGCCTTCTCGATCCCTTTACCACCAGGGGAGAAACGCAACGCCAGCTCCACCGTGCTCTGCATGCCTTTCAGGGCACCACGGATGAACTCGCGCGAGAACTTTGTGACCGCTACGTCTGCCGCACAATTGATCCCACAGACCCAGCATATACGTATTCCGGCGCCGCTAACACTGACCTCAACACCCCATACACGCTTTCCGATTTACGATTTGCACTCACGAAAATGCGACGGGGCACGGCCCCTGGACGCGACGGAATCACAGTATCACTCCTGGATAATCTTCCCCACCAAGCACACCTCTCGCTGCTCCACCTTATAAATTCGATATGGGACGGTTCTCCGCTTCGAACGGAATGGACCACGTCGGTTGTGACATTCATACCCAAACCGGCAAAGTCCGTTAATATCGAGACACTGAGACCCATCTCACTTACGTCTTGCGCAGGCAAACTCATGAAAACCATGGTTCGCGAACGCCTTTCCGCCTACTTGGAGGCCAGGAGGACCTTTGCCGACACGATGTTTGGCTTTCGCCCGCATCTGTCGGCGCAGGACGTCCTGCTCCAGCTTCAACACGATATCATAGAGCCGACTACTATGCGCCATAACGATAAAGCCGTGCTTGCTCTCGATCTCCACGGGGCGTTCGATAACGTCAAACACAGCACTATACTCACTAACCTGTCTACCACAAACTGCGGGCAAAAGACTTTCCACTACATTCGCGCATTCCTATCACATCGCACCGCCTTCATTTGCCTCAATTCTACTGAACACGGCCCGTGCTTATTAGGCACGCGGGGTACACCTCAAGGGGCAGTCCTGTCTCCTCTGCTTTTTAACCTGGCGATGATGAACCTCCCCTCTCTTCTAAGCGAGGTCGAGGGTATACAACACGCACTATATGCGGACGATATCACAGTCTGGACCAACACCAGCTCCTTAGCGCAAATCGAAGAACGCCTACAAAAGGCTGCCCTTCTGGTGGACACCTACGCTGGTTCATGCGGCCTGGAGTGCTCTCCAGCTAAATCGGCTCTTCTTTCATTCTCTCCGCTACCGCCACCTCAAATTTTTCTCCCGTCTGGGCCCGTCCCGTCAGTGCAAAATATTCGGGTTCTTGGCCTTCACCTCACATCGTCCTTGGATCCAAAGGGCACAGTAGCAGGCCTCAGACGCACCAGCGAACAGGTGAGCCGCATGATAGGGCCAGTTTCTACCAAGCGCGGTGGCCTCCGCGGGTCTCAGTCCCTCCAATTGGCCCACGCGTTTGTGACCAGTCGCGTCCTCTACGCCTTGTCTTACCTTCGCCTGCGTCGTCAACACGAGCACCAGCTGGACGTCCTTCTTCGTTCAGTATACAAACGCGCTCTGGACCTACCTACTGCAACTTGCAACAGCCGATTCGGGGCTCTGGCGCTACACAACACCTTTGCAGAGATGCGCGAAGCTCATCGCGTTAACCAAATCAATCGACTGTCGCAGACGCCTTCAGAGCGCCGTCTTCTACACAGATTTGGCCTTAACACGATATCTGACCAAGACCCTCTGCAGCCAGTACCAGAGCTCTGGCGTTAAAAACTATGGGCGGAACCTCTACCTCGTGATATGAACCCCGACCTCCATCCTGGCCGTAGACTAGCACGCGCCGCGGCCCTTCATACGCGACACTCCGATTGTCCTGGTGTTTTCTACGTGGACGTCTCGGGTCCCTCCCCCTCGGGTCACTTCACGGCTGCCGTGATTACAGAGGGCAAACACGTCGATGGCTTCTCCTTTCGAGCAGACACAGTAACGCACGCTGAAGAGGTTGCCATAGCTTTGCCTGCCTCTCATCCTGCCTCACGCACCATCCTGATGGACTCGCGCTCGGCCTGTTCTCAGTACCTTCAGGGTTCCATTGCCCCACTGGTGGCTAGCCTACTACAGGCAGCCTCTTGGCGCTTTAACCCTCATCTCATTCGTATAGTCTGGACCCCAGGCCACTCGGGCCTGCCCGGCAACGAGGCGGCAAATGCCGCTGCCCGCGCTTCTCCTGTCCGGGCCGTTGCCCCTCCATGTCCCGGGACGGAATCTGGCAATACCAACCTGACGCGCTTTCGCGAAATTTTGGCTTATTACCGGGCTTCGCGCCGCCTCTACCCGGACCCCCACGCGGTTTGGAGAAAGCGGACGAACGACTGCTACGCCACCTCCAGACAAACACCTTTATCAGTCCGGCGGTCGCCAGGCACTTTTTGCCGGAAATCAATGGCACCTGCTCGACCTGTCATGTCCTCGCCGACACATATCACGTCGTAGCATCGTGCCCAGTTAATCCCGTCCCTCTCTCATCCCCTTTTCCTATACCAACTAGAGAGGCTTGGGAGGAGCACCTGCTCGGCTGCTCTACCTTGGCTGCGCAACGCTCCTTGGTGGAGCGCGCACGGGCAGCTTCCAGCTCCTCTGGCGTCCCGGAATAGGGTCTTGCCACTCTAGCACGCCAATGGGCCACGTCGGCACTCTCTAGTAGACTTTTTCTGAAATAAATGTTTTTTACCACCACAATCATTTAAGGGGAACGTGTTAGAGCCAGGAACCTGTATAGGCTCCGAAACTTCACCCAAATGAAAATGTGACAGGTAGAGTGACAGTGGGACTGGTCTATGGGGAGAAGATGTACTAGTTATATATTTCTGTAAAACCTGACGAATAGCAAGGCCGGACATTATTTCCGACGATGTCGTAATTTTTCACACACTTCCTAAACGGAAGCTCCTAAATCTATGAAAGAAAATTTTGTGTTTCTTCCCCCCCATGAATGCGGAAAATGTAGACGGGGAAACAAACTACATCAACTTCGGTTCGTTAAGCGGAGCCACACTGCGCTGCAGCGAAAAATTACCGTCATAACTGATCTCAACTTCGACAGCACTATGTATTAATGTGCCCGGGGCTCAAAGTTTCTAGACTATCAGAACGTAAGTAGGTGGGACCATCTTTTGGCTGCAAGAAGGCGATCCTGCCATAATTAAGTCAAAAGTAACCAAGAAAAAATTATGTCTAAAAACTTGAGAAAATGAAACGGTTTAGGTTATAAACAGAAGAAACTAATTAGAAAATTTCTGTAAAACTACAGTATAGCAATAAAAAGTGTGAGGCTTTCCAGGACAATTGTTCTTCGCTTTTTATAAACACATGGGCTTCATCCTAGATTATTACACACTCTGCGCAGCTACGCAGTTAGTGGGATGACACTGTTATTTTACCATAATAGTCCACAGGACCTCTGCACCAAATGGCAATGATATTTTTAGCAACTAGCAGTTTTCATCAAATGTGATTGTTTTCGTCTAATTTCTGTTCAGTTACGGCAAGGCACTGCTGTTGTCGATGGCGCTTCATTCGCATGTCCTCGTATTATAGCCATGAGTAGGCATGGAGCCTGTGAAAATTCTGCAGCTGTATAGCAAAATCATACGAGTTGTAAAACTGCCCATATACTCTGTGTATCGAAAAATGAGCACGCCATTGGCTGAGATGGCTGGACTGCGCTCATTGTCGTATCACTTGTTGATCAGCAAGCCAACTATTGACCGCTATATTTTGTGTTTTACGTTGCCGCTACAAGATGACGCGACAGTCTGCTACTTTACGTAGAATTGGCCAATTGCGTGTGCAACTTTTGGAACGCAGTTTCGCAACTGGTGTGGTTGAGTGACTCTGGCTGAATAGTGCAGTGCTTAATTTTACGCTCAGTTGGAGCCACTTGCCCGTTTCATGGACGCAATATTTGCGTAGGCACAAAATTTCGTACTGCGCTCTCTCATGACTGGCTGAGGGCCCACGTACCTTCCATAGAACGGTGAACAGCTATTAAAACGGGATGTAACCGCCACCTCCCCAACACACGTGCTCATCATTTCCCCCATCAAACACACGTATTTTGGCAGTAGCTCTGTCGTTAATTTTTTTCGTCGCCTGTGAAGCTGACGCGAAGTGACATCATTCGAAGGCAGAGTGCTATGACGACATTCAAAGCCCACCTCTGGAGGGCAAAGCAGATACGACAACGAGAACGCGTGGGAGAGGGTGTGTGTTCCCATTGTTTCCAGACACCTTGCTATTCAGTATTCGATTCTGATGATTGTCACATAGTTTTCTTCGCAAAAATGAACAGTGAACAGTGCTGTACTTATTTTGCATAAATTGGTTCCAAGTTTGCGTGTTACACCGCAAATGTAATCGAAAGACAATAGTCATGCGTCTGGAGAGAGTGAACAACACGTTCATTTGATGTTCTGCGCAAAAAAAAAAACGGTGGAGGGTATTCTGGAGGCGCGGCGTTAGAGTGCCTCGAGCGTTTAGCGGAGGCGAACCAGTGCATCGAGGCAGGTTAGACACGAGCGCCATCTGGCACAAGCGTCATCTTCGAAAACGAAGGCGTGCAGCCCACGGAGAAAGGTGTGCGCCAGTCTCGGAGGTTATAAGGTGTTGAACGCAAAGTGACGGGCAGGTGCCACCAGCGTGACGTCATAGCAAAGCGTTGGAAACACCTTTTTGAGC
The DNA here is from genome assembly GCF_043290135.1 of Rhipicephalus microplus. Classification (NCBI taxonomy): domain Eukaryota; kingdom Metazoa; phylum Arthropoda; class Arachnida; order Ixodida; family Ixodidae; genus Rhipicephalus; species Rhipicephalus microplus. The sequence continues at coordinate 118,158,621 of NC_134704.1, forward strand.
ATCGCGTTGCACTGTCAGTGCAGCGCGATAAACGCTAACTTCCTTAGTGTTACTTGTGTGTGCCTCCTGTAGTGTAAAGGCAGACATACAAAACTTCGAAGTGTTGTTATGGCGCCTCAGATGTGAACAATAATTGCTATTTAATTGACGATCGCACAACTATGAACGATAAACATTGAGCCATATTGGTGGGCGCTGCGAATGGGGTTGGCCGTTTGGTGCCGTTTGAGGTATCGTTAGTGCAGACAAACAGACAATTGTACAGACAGAAAGACCAAAATTTTTCCGTCAAAGGTCTTCAAGAAAGACTATCGTCTTCAAAAAAGCAAGATGCACCATTTGTATTTAATGTTATTTTGCTGTCTGGCCCCTAAACTACCCAGAGAATGAAATTCATTCATGACGCTGCAGTTGTACACGACTCTAAAGCGAACGATTTCATCGACTCATCTATCCAGTTGTACGAATTATTTTGCTCAGCGTTCGAAGTGAAAACGCCACGAGCACGTGCATCTACTAACAGAAATTGACACTAGCATGATCCCTGGTGGTGATTTAGGGTCCCAGAATTTAGTTTGTTTGTGTGTTTTTTGTCTATAAAGACAAACTTATTGCGGGGTTAGAAGAACGGAGCTTCGCTGTGAGAATTGCTCGAAGCAATCGTGTTGTACTCAGTATACTAGTTCGTCAAACACCTTTTTTCAGCAGCTACTTCCACTGTAACCTGTCCAACCCGAGCCACGAGCGCTGTTCGGTGCCGCCATCGTGCTGCCGCACGGACTCCAGTTACACGGGCATCTTCTGCGGACGCGATGTGCTGAACCTGTCCGACCACGAGGCTTGGTTCCGCGTGCACACGGGAAGTTGCCCGGACGCGGCTAATCGCTTTCTGAAGGAGCACGTCATGATCATTGGCGGCGTCTGCCTCATCGCCGTCATCGTGTTGGCCTTCATCGACATGGTCACGAACGCCGTGATTGATGAGATCGACATCATCCGCAAGTTATACGACCACGTGAGGTCTGCTTACACGGGGACGCCGTATACCCAACAATCTGAATTGCAAAATCGGGAATTTGTTTGAGATTCAATTTTCTTCTTGGAGCCTTCTAATACGCTAACGTGGCGTTCTTCTGTGACCTCAAGGACAAATTTGCTTATAAATTTTTGATGTGACCACACTCGAACCCATATAAAGAAGGAAACCATATACTGTATAATGCCGCAGAGAAAAGACATACATTATGATGTGTGCAGTATTTCGGTATCTATGCTCTGTCTTTAAAAAAAATGGCAGATCCTACGTACCTCACTAATTGGTTTTATGCGATGTATGCCGGCGGAAGGTAAATATGTTTTATTTTTTTATTGACCGAGACATCAAGTGGCGGTAAATATATGTACAAACACACGCGCACACATACGTTAAACAGCTGCAGAAGTTTCATATTACCAGTTGTTTGCAGTAGTGTAACGATTTCAACAGCAACATGGATATTAGCAACACCAGAAGATGGTAAGCTGATATGAATCGCTGGTGTTTTTGCTGGTGCGCGTGAGGATATAGCTCTCAACACTGCTACACAAATTAAGTTTAGCGGATGGCACCCAACTACAATTTGCGTTAACCCGACATGACGGCTGTATTAGAGTAGTACATATGTAATATATATTAAATTGAATAGCCAGTACTGCATCCACAATTGACGGTACACGAACATTAGGGCCCATTTAAAAAGTATATTCGAGATCTGGTGTGGCTCTGTGTAGGATACTTCGTTGCCACGCAGAATTCTAGGGTCCGATTGCTGCTGGGACACTGACATTTACTGTTCGCATTAATTCGGTGATCGCTGTCTACGCCAGGTATTCTTCAAGCTCAAGTGTTAAAGTTACCCGTGTGCGTTCTCAGAGTTTCTGAGCAGATATGAAATGGCTATCATCATTCTCACATACCCGCATCTCAGTGCACAAACCCGCCCCCCGGTACGTGCTGCTGTTTTTTTTTGGATAGTGAAGACGTACGTGACGAAATTGTGACGAGATTTTGTGTTGCGCGTAAAACGCTATCCCGTAGCAGCTTTCGAACTCAGGTGCCTGATCTTCGACGACCGCAGTCTGTGCTAACGTTGTAGTTTTACTGTGAGTGCTGCTCGTAGTGAAGTGCAAGTGTTCGTACAATAAAATGCTACTTTTCTAAATTTACCTTTGGGTATTTAGTTTTGAAACACCACAATTCGTATGATTTTCTGAATGTGTATTTTTATTTTGCAGGAAAAGCTCACAAGAAACGAAGATAAAGTTAGAGGGAAGGCACAGAGCGCTTTTTATATTTAATTCTTTTTTTACTTTTTTTGTCCGTTCCAGAGATGACTACGCACCAACTTACGATTTTACATTGTTAGGTCAGTGGCAGCAGTGTAGCCGTGGAACATTGAGCCCCCTAACACTTCCTCTTCCCACACAATTTTTTATTTGCAATCACATCCCAAAATCACAAGCGACCACGAGTTCACGCCCCACTTCAAGTGAGGTGGGTGCCCTCCCAAGGCCCCTGCCCTCCCCCCCCCAAAAAAAAAGAAATTCTGCCTACGTCCCTGGTATGCGATGCCATCTTTTGGCAGGCTAGACAAGTGATAATTACTGAACACCTAAAAAGAAACGGAAAGATGTACAGTTAAAAACGAGCGCGTGTGATATAACCGATACCATTTTGCTTTTGAAGCGAAGACAGCTTCTCTGCTGTTTGGACCAAACCAACTACAGGCACAAAATTATGTTCATCAGCAAGGTCCCTGGAAACTTGACAACGTATAGCGCATGATAAGTTTAGCGATAAGCAACTCTCAGCGGCACGACCACTGCGAAATGCGAATAAAGCTTCTATATGGTGACTGACTGCTGTCGACCCATTAAGCACCATTCTAGAATATCGCAAGGGCGAAAATCGCCGCGTAGCGCATAAAGAGAGAAGAGAAAAAATGACCCCACCTCCCCGAAGGGAATGTTCTATACGGCCTATACGGCCTCTTCTATACGACCCTTTGACACCTTGCTGCCCTCCGTCACTCCATCTGCCGTTGAAGCCATCGCGCGAGCCAACCACGCACTCCAGTTCATCTGCAACTGTCTAAAGGTCTCACAGGAGCACCAAAGATAACTCTACGATTCTCATCATCAAAACGTACACTTCTCGTCGGGCTTCTTCGTCCTTCCGTGGTCCCCACTCGGCGCGTTGGTCTTTCTCAAGAACTACTCGCTACACTGGACTATATCGTGTCGCTTGCCAGGAGATTGACACTACATAAGACACCCTTCCATCCGATCCAACGTTGTCATCGTCCGCTTTGAGCGACACCATGCACATAGCTTAACTCAAGCCTTATCACTCTCCTTCTACCACATGCGTGCAGACCAAGCACTGAAACGGAGCTTATACCGCGGTGGTGTTATGATACAAAACAGCCAACGCAGCTTTGGTGCATGAAAGGGGAAGACAATGACGGTGGCTGGTTTTTGTTGGTCTGGTGCCATCTAGTTCTCCCACAACTTCGAATAATTAAATTACGTACCTGTAACATTATTATACAAATTACTCTACATAAATTTCATCTGGCTTTGAAAAACCGCATATTTTGTACGCTATAAAATGCTGTTATATCTTCCACTGTCCTCTCATAGCAATATCAATAAAGTGCAGTAATCCATCAAGTAGTTCTTGCGATAAGTTCTTTCTAAGGTTCGTTTTTAAGCGTCCGTCCCGTTCATCGTGTTTGCAGTAGCAGAAGAGCAACTTTGTTGACGTCTTAACACTCCACCTATGGGCGTCCTTACCACGAGCGTTGACATCGCTCATAGCATCCATTCATACCAAACGAAGCTGTGCAACCTTTGGAACGCTCTTCTTTCTATAGGATGTAGCTACACGATCACTCGCTCGCTGGATTCCGTGCCGACCAGTTGTGCCCTCACAATCTCCGACGACAATGCAGCTCTGGCCGACTGGGTTGGTCCTACGCCACCTCCTGATGCCGGTCCCCGCCGACGACGAAAACGTAGCTCTGGCCGGCTGGACTAGCCCTACGCCATGTGACGCCGACAAGGGCTCTCGTCGAGTGATGCCCCATCCCCGGACTCCTGTGACCGTGTTCATCTTTCCTATCATCTCTATACTTCCGTCGCTCGCTGTCCCTGCGCCTAACTCTCTCCTTCCTCTCTCTCTACATATATACCTTTTATTCCTATCTTTTTAATCCCTCCTTACCCCCCTCTCTTGTGAGCTACTTTGGAGGTGTCGCACCAGGTGCAGACAGTTACGGAGCTCACTTTTCTCTTTTTTTCCCTTTTTTAACCACATAAGTAGCTACACGTTACGAACTTACGTTCGTCAACCGAATAATCGCGGCCGGCCAAAGGGAACACACGACGCGTTTTGTTTGCCTCTGATTGGGCAGTAGGGTTCGATAACTGAAATTTGCCGCAACAGGGTGACCTTACCCTAAGTTCGGCTTCCAATCAGTCACGCTCTTCTAGCAGTCACATCGCTTTCTCTGGATGCACTCTCACCGTTAACTACTACAGCTGCCAAAAGCATCTGTGACCACAAAGGGTTTATTATTCATTAATAATTAACGTCAGTTTGCGAGAGGTAGAAGAATGACTAAGCGTCAGTGTAAATGCATCCACGTTAGGAAACTATCTGCCTGTCTAACAACAATCAACATTGCGCAAGCTCTTTTATATCAGTGTATATTTAAAACTACTTGAATAATGACACGTTTCAATTTTGTGTTTTCTCAATTTCTTTAATGGAGGGATAAACCATGTTTTTTTCTCAAGTTGGTACCATATATCACCTAACCCTTCGCGGCGCCCCTGATGAATTGTGCATGCATACTGTTTCGCTGACGAAGTATGGCGTCCCTGGTCAGTCAGGTTCCCCAGCATGGTCATATTGATGATTGCGTCTTTCAAAGTAAACCTGAAAGTTCACTGTGTCAACGAAGAAGGTACAATTTCATCATCTTAAGCCTGAGCACGGTTACCTTTTAAAAAAATGGCAGCATATCCACGGAGTGAATGATGGAGAGTGGGTCGAAGCATTCGTCCGTCCATGCGTCCGTCTGTGTGACCATTCATGCGTCTGTTCGTGCGCCCATCCCTGCGTTCGTTCAAGCATCCGCCCCTGCGTCCGGTCATGCGTCCATCCCGGCATCTGTCTGTGTGTCCGTTCGTCCATCTATTCAACACTCGAAGCACCACCATGTCGCATCATTTCATCATATATTCTGTATATAGAAGCACCGTCAAACAAAGGACATTCCAAGGACTAAATGAGAGGTGTCACACGCACGCTTTCTTACGGCTTGCGCTTTGTGTCTACTTCCCACCTTTAACCACCTCGAGTTCATGGCATATACTAGTTCACTGTATTCATGGCACTGCGGCCGAACGCTCGCTAAACCTTTCTAAAACCAAGGAGGTTACGCCCAGCGAGTATAACGTAGCAACCTTTTCCTGTCAGATAGTGCTCAATGTACATGCCAGTGGCTGCTAATGTGAAATGAGAGACAGGAGGATTCAGTTTTAATTTCTTACGGCTTGCCCTTCGTATCTGCTTCGCCCCCTTAACCACCTCGAATTCATTCATGGTATATACTAGTTCATTGTATTCATGGCCTTGTGGCTCAACGCTCGCTAAACCTTTCTAAAACTAAGGAGGTTACACCCAGCGAGTATAAAGTAGCAACCCTTTCTTGTCCGAGAGTACTCAATGTACATGCCTATGGCTGCTAATGTGGATCGCAGCGTGCGCGTTGACTAAAAGCCGAATGCCCCTGTCTCTCATTACCCATTAGCAGCCATTGGCATGTACATTGAGCACTATTTTTATTGTTAAACAACGCACAGAAGAAATCTCTCACCGGCACCACCTTGGAGGTCAAATGTTATACCTATTTCGGGTATGTGCCACTGGTGGTTACGTACTACGAGGGACGCACAAGCCACGCCTTAAGCAGCTTCGCCCCTAAACGAGGCGGGGGGAGGAACGAAAGCAAAGTGCAACTACCCATTAATGCTGATGTATTAGGCCAACTTTGTGCCCCCTGCCCTCTTAAAGGGGTCGTGAAACGCTCACTCTAAAGCGACAATGCGAAGCTACCGGCGTCCACACGCACTAACTAGGTGACGTCATCATAAGTAATTCTTCGCCTATCGAGGAACGCAGAACTTTTCGGTACTTGCGTTCGTGCAACTGGGACACTCGTCAGCGTCTTTGTCATACGCAATCAGCGCTAACTTGAACTCTGACGTCATATTAGGCAGCGTCCTTGAGGGACGTGGATCGCGTATGGCAGACGCCGTTGAGTGCTTCTTGCGCGTGCTCGATATGCCATAGAGTTCCACGTTTCTCGATAGGCAAAGCTTATATGTAGGTTCACTCGGGCTGATGATACAGTTAGCGCATGTGGCTGCCGATGGTGCCGCATCGTCGTTGTAAAGCGACCGTTTCACGACCCCTTTAAGTGACTTTGACAGACGTCCGTCCCTGTCCTGCTCCCCTCCCCCCCCCCCATTCAGACGCCTCTATGTATAATCGTCAACTGCATCGGCTGAATGACACCATCGCAAAGAGCTTGCTTCATATGCCACCCACGACAATCGAAAAATATCCTGGAAGGCAGCAAGTTTGATGTAGTGCATCAGCCGCAGAGCCAAAGCATAGTTTGAATGTCAACGCATTCGAAAGTTTTCTACGCTTTCGCTCGTAGTTAATACTTTCTGATTATAAAAAAAATAACTTATTTTCTTTCGAAGGAGAAAAGTGCCGCCCCAGCTGTTCGGCCGAGAGCAGTCAATCGAGGTCATAGCCTGCCGCTACAGGAACCACCTTAAAAGCGAAGATAAATTTAAAAACTGTCGTTTCAGCCACAGCAAGTTAAAATGAACCCCTCTTCTTAGCTCCCATTACAATGTCTTTCACGATTGCCAGATGAGAAGCGTACGCGACAATCGTAAATTTTTAAGGGTAAAGCTCCTAAGGCCATGAATAGTTGCCTCGTCCGTATGTAGTATGCAGCCACCTGTAGATCATGCCTTCCTAAATAGTAGGCGTTGCGTGTACGTGTCCCCTGGAATATAACGAGATATCATTAGTAGTTTTCACAGCATATCTACAGAGTGAATGATGATGAGTGGGGCGAAGCGTCCGTCCGTCGATTCGTCTTTCCGACCGTCCGTTCACCGTCCATGCTTCTGTCCGCCCATCCGTGCGTACGTCCATCTGTCTATCCGTGCATGATTACGTGCATATGTCAGTCCGTGTGTCCATGCTTCTGGCCGTCCATCTGTCGGTTCGTTCTTGCTTCCGTCCGTCCGTGCGTCTGTCTATTGATGCATCCATCTATCCGTTCGTGCGTACGTTTATTCGCAAGCACAGACGAACGAATAGAAGCACGGGTAGACGAACAGATGAATGGATGCTTCGCCCCACTCATCATCATTCTCCCTGTGAATATGCTGTGATTTTTTATTCACTAATCACGCCCCTCTCAAGAGAACCAAGCATCCTAAGCTGGCTGTGTTGGAGTTTCTGTATGCCTAGAACATACACTTTACTTAATTTGCCAGCTGCATTTGCAAAAAAACCTATTTTCGTGTATAGTTCTAACAAAAAGTTTATAGCCTTCATAGTTATTACAAGAAATAAATGTATAGCCTCTATTAGTTGAGTGCCACGCTGGGCGGCACAACACACCGCAGCGCTCGCAACACAGAAGTAGTGCCTGTGAATATTTGTCAGACTCAGTATGTGCCTATAGATCTGTTACGTCCATTTTCTAAAGGCAATGGCATTGTTGTTCGATGATTCGTAGTTGTCAAAGGTTACATCTGGTGAAGCCAGTAAATCCAATCGAAGACAATACAATCCATTGCAATCTCTAAGGCCGTTGCTAGCTGCCCTGTGTCACGCTGCTGTATTTTGTTGCTTGTGCTTCGAAACGTGGTCAGTCTAACGAAAACATGCATTAGTTAGCACCCGTCAACGAAACAAGAAAAGGCCACCCGCACCTTCCCACAAGGGGAACTGGAGTTCATGTGTCGCGGAGTGGTGGGGGTATCGCATGAATGTTGCGAAATTGGTATGGTTTCGGAATGCCTTATTCTTATTTCGTCGTTATTATTCTTCTTTATTGAATGAAGAAAAAGCGTTGCCTTCAACGTTAAGCTAAATCTAAGTTGATTGATTTATGGGGTTTAACGTCCCAAAACCACCATATGATTATGAGAGACGCCGTAGTGGAGGGCTCCGGAAATTTCGACCACCGGGGGTTCATTAATGTGCACCGAAATCTGAGCACACGGGCCTACAACATTTCCGCCTCCATCGGAAATGCAGCCGCCGCAACCGGGATTCGAACCCGCGACCTGCGGGTCAGCAGCCGAGTACCTTAGCCACTAGACCACCGCGGCGGGGCGGGGCAGCTAACTCTAAGTAATGACGCCCTTGACTTAAGTTCGAACGCACGATCCATTGGTCAGTGCACAGTTGTGCACCATGAGCAGTCTTTTTTTTTAACTAGCATACGCTGCCTCCATTGGCCTTGCGAGGAGAGAGAGAAAGAGGGGAGTGGCAGCTTTGCGGGTGTCTTGCTAGGCCGGCGCGAGACTAAAGCATGCGCAGTTTGGGTGTAGGTGGCGCCCTGGCGTCGCCGCATACGCCGAAGCGTGGCATCGTGCGACTAAGAAGTGCTCCGCATTGAAAACACTTTGAACCGATCTTAATCCATCGCAAGCAAAGAGTGGTAATGTCGGATGGCTGAATATATCGACTCTCGGCAACTGTTTATTCAAACTTTGTTGTGTGCTGTGCGTGTGACACCGCCGAACGTCGGCGCTGCGTTGAAGTTAGTGCCGTGTTCGTGTTCTGCTGAGTGCCTATCTATGTCGACAAACCTTCATTCGACTGTACTCGGCTCTGAATGTGCGCTCGTTAGACACCAATAAGTTAAGTCCACGACATGTCACTATTTGTCGTACGCGTAGCGCAGTGTGTGATTCTTTTAGTCTTAGCGAGCGTGGCAAACCATAATATTTTTCACCTACCTTTGTGATAGTAATGACAGGAAAAATGGCGCGAGGGCATCTGTCGAATTGGAGAGGGACCAAGATATGCTGTTATCATTGAGTGTGTTTGTGACGCCGTCGAGGCATAGTGGTTGTGTCTAAGCCTGACGACAACAGGCTCAGGCACAACCTGGTGGCATCACCGGGCTGTTTTTTTTAGGAGTGGCGGGATATGGCGGGAATCTCTAAGTTCTATATTGTTGTCCGCAATCAGCGTGGTTAAACGGTATTTAAAATTTAGGTTAATGTAGGAGGGCCTGATAGTGCCATGATCAATTCCACATGCTTAGTGGAAATCGTTGTACGAAAATCAATGACCAACCTTGACTCTCGACTACAATTTTACTGCATCAACTTGCCACAGTGTTGTAGCGGTTACAGCGCTCCACTGCTGCTCCGCTGGTCGTGGGATTTAATCCCGGACTCGCTGGGCCAATTTAGATTAAGCCAGAATCCTAGAGGCTTGTGCACTCTCATTCAGCTGCACTTCGGCATTATGGTGCAGGCGGTCCATATTTACGGAGCCCTCTATGCGGCGTCTCTCATAATATTGGTACGAGAAAAAGACTGACTCGGAGGGGTAGTCATAGATGTATTTTCTTCCGGTTAAGTGAGCTGCGCCAGCCACAGAGATTAGCGTGCGACAATCTGTATGCTCTGTCTTCTTCATCTTCATGCACTGGCACGTAGCATGACCCCCGGTGGCGGAGGCACCGTCCTGGGGCTTTAAAGGTCATTATCTGACGCATTCTTGTATGGTTTGATCCGCGAGACATGTACAATATCACTAGACCACACAGAAGATGATGATGGATAGATGGGGCTAATCTCGTAGGTGACAGGTGTTACTTGACGCAATATACGGTAGGGTCCCGTGTAATGAGACAAAAGTTTTTCCGATACGGCCAGCCGACAATGAGGAGACCGGAATAAACCGAGAGTACCGGAAGCGAAATGTACGTCTCTATGTTCCGCATCGTACTGATGGCATTGGTTGGTTTGCTACGCCATCAGCCGAGCACGAATGAGCTGACGGGCATGATCGGCTAGCGCAATCGCGTCACGGGCATACTCGTTGGTGGACGAGATGTGAGCTGAGGTGACTAAGTCCAGTGGCAAAGTCGGCTCTCTTCCGTACAATAAGTACAACGGCGAAAAGCCCGCTGTGTCATGACGGGATGAATTATACGCAAAAGTGGCGTAGCGTAAGGCAAGGTCCCAGTCTCGGTGGTTGGGCGACATGCACATAGCGAGCATATTTGTTAAAGTACGGTTAAATCGTTCCGTGAGGCCATTTGTTTGAGGGTGGTAAGCGGTTTTCAGTGTGTGTTGCGTGGAACAAGAACGCAGAACGTCGGCGATGACTTGGGATAGATATGTGCGGCCATGGTCTGTGAGGAGTTGTCTTGGAGCACCATGAATCAACATAATGTCCCGTAACAAGATGTCAGCGACGTCGGCTGCACAGCTGGTCGGTAGAGCTCACGTAATAGAGTAGCGTGTAGCATAGTCTGTAATCACGGCTAACTATTTCTTTCTCAATGTTGATGTGAGAAAAGGACCAAGCAGGTCTACCCAACACGGCAAACTGGTTCCCCGGGCATGTCGATTGGTTGAAGATGGCCAGCGGGTAGCAGCGACGGTGTTCTACGACGTTGGTATAGGTCACACGTGTCGACGTATCGGCGTACTGAGCGAGCAAGGCCTGGCCAGAAGAAACGGGGCCGGACGCGCTCGTACGAGTGGGATACTCCAAGGTATCCAGCCGTGGGAGCCTCGGGAAGTTCGATGAGAGTACAGCGGCGCAAATGCTTAGGCACACCATCACAAGGTCAGACCTGTCTGGTCGGAAAGTGCGGCGGTACAGCACACCCTTTTAAATAACAAAATAGCGGACGGAAGCATCATTTGGGGAGGATTCCATTCGGCTGATGATGTCAAGCAGCACTGAATCGCGCTTCTGTTCTTCCCCGATGTTCAAGAAGTCGGACACTGACAAGATAGAGTTCTCCGTGGGCTCGTCAGTGTCCTCAGGATCGTCGACAGGGTACCGTAGCAGAGGCAATCGGCATCATGCTGTACGCCGCCACATTTGTAGACCGCCGAATAGGAAAACTCTTGCAGGTGCAAAGCCCAGCGACCAAGGCGGCCTGATGGATCTTTCAGAGAGTTGAGCCAGCTGAGCGCGTGGTGGTTGGTAACTACCGAAAATAGGCGTCCGTATAGATAAGGTCGGCATTTAGCCACAGCCCACCCAAGGGCCAAGCACTCACGCTCTGTCATCGAATAGTTACGTTCATGGGCGGATAGGAGGCGGCTGGCATATGCAGTAACTCAATTATGGCCATGTTGTTTATGAGCCAGCACTGCACCAATGCCGTGTCCACTTGCATCTGCACGAACTTCCGTAGGGGCAACAGGGTTGAAGTGTGCCAGCATTGGAGGAATAGTGAGAAGAGCGATGAGAGACGAGAACGCAGTAGCCTCTTTGGAGCCTCATGAAAACGAGACATTATTCTTGAAGAGCCGCGTAAGCGGCCTCGGTAAGTGTGCAAAATGTTTCGCGAAGCGTGGGAAGTAAGAACATAATCCGATAAAACTGCGTACGTTCTTCGCAAGTCGTGGTACAGGAAAGTTTTTTCCAGCGCTGATTTTGGCCGGATCTGGTTGTACACCGTTGGCGTCTACTAAATGGCCAAGAACTGCGATTTGATGGCATCCAAAGTGACATTTGGACGCGTTGAGCTGCTGGCCAGCGTGACGGAAGATGCCTAAGATGGATGAGAGGCGCTCTATATGAGTTTCAAGTGTTGTTGAAAAGACGATGACGTCATCGAAGTAGCACAAACAGATGGACCATCTGAATCCTTTGAGCAGGGAGTCCATCATTTGTTCGAAGGTGGCTGGAGCGTTACAAACCCAAAGGACATGACCTTGAACTAATATAGGCCATCGGAGGTGATGAATGCTGTCTTTTCATGGTCCATTTTATCTACCTCTATCTGCCAGGAGCAGGAACGAAGTTCTATGGAGGAAAAATAGTGGGACCCATACAGGCAATCAAGCTCATCATCTATTCGTGGCAGAGGGTACACGTCTTCTTTATTAATTTTGTGGAGGGGTTTATAATCAACGCATAAATGCCGTGCGCCGTCTTTCTTGTGAACTAGCACTACAGGAGAAGGCCAAGGACTGCAGGAAGGTTCAACAATGTCCTTGGCGAGCATTTTTTCGATCTCACTTTGGATAATGTGACGCTCGGCTGCCGACACCCGATATGGACTCCTACGAATAGGAGACTCATAACCAGTGTTTATGCGGTGGGTCATACCAGTAGCTTTCCCCAACGTATGGCCGCTGAGGTTAAAAACGTCGATGTATGACAGCAGAAAATGGTGGAGCTTGTGAGTCTAATGCGGAGTTAAGTTGGAAGCGATCATCAACGTAATAGCGCTCTTGGAGCAAGTGTCAAATTAATGTTGAACGTGGGAAACAGAAGAAGCAGCCATCGTGAAAACATCTGCCGCATTGCCTTCTAAGGTGCAGAGCAACGCCAAAGAGATCTATTGTGGCAGCACTTGAGGTGTCAAGCTACAGTTTACAATTGGAGCCAAGTAGAATTTCCTGCGACGCACAGAATGGTGTGCAGTAATTTAATGCCGTGGTTTATGAGAACATCCGTGATAGGGTTCAGAACATAGTCACCGTCGAGAACTGGTGGTATTGAGACGAGCTCTACGTACGTCAGTGTCTGTGGAGGGAGGTAAGCATATCCCGTTGTGCAGAGGCGACTTGGGCGTTATGCAAGAGGTTCTGTTGCGGAAAAGTGAAGACTGGGCGCGCTGGTCGAACAGTCTATGAGGGCAGAATGCGTGGACAGGCACTTGAGGCCTAAGATTACGTCGTGAGGCATTTATCTAGGACGGTGAAGAGAACAACTGTGTGTCGATCTGCAATGGTTACACAAGCGGAGCACATTCCAACGATAGATGCTATTCCGCCATCCGCAACACAGATGAACTGAGTGGTCGCAGGTTTGAGTACCTTCTTGAGCTTGCAGCGAAAATCACTCGTCATCACGGAAAGTTGAGCGCCGGTGTCGACAAGAGCAGCGACATGTACGCCGTGTACTTGTAGGTATATAAGGGACCGTTTTGTCTGTATCGTCAAGAGAGGATTTCCTGTCTGTCCTAGCGATGCAGTGCCACCTCTGGGAGCTGCAACACTTAGTTTTTTGTCGGGGAACCTGGTGGAAAGGTGGGGGAAGAAGGTCGGTGGGGCTGTAGAGAACGAGACTGGCGACGTTGGGGGGATGGGGAGCAGGAGTGGCGGTGTTGAGTAGGAGGTTCCTCGGCAAAATGGTCGCGGCTGGTCTCATGGCGATAGGCAGGACGAGCATGGAAGGGACGAGATGAGGCTTTTGCCGGAGGACACCAGCGTCTTCTGTAATGGCGAGAAATGTACCCGATTCGTTGACACGAGAAGCAGATCAGCTTGTCATCGTGTGTTCGCCATGCGGAAGGATTACGGAACGTTGAGGGACAGCTAGTCGGGAAGGGACGTGCAGGCGTGTATTGAGGCTGGAAGTCGGTGTGAGGGGGCGGTGAAATAAAGTAAATTCCCAAGATGGCGATTTCCTTCCGTACGACTGCTTGAATGAGGGGCAACGTAATTGGAGGATAGGAGTCAGGAGACGTTGGTCCCACCTTTGCTGGAGCAGCCACTTCAAGTTCCCGCCTGACGAGACACGTTAAGTTGTCACAGGTGTCTGGTGGATGATATGTGTCAAGACACGAGGACGTCACAGCAGTATTCGGCAGGCGCTGGAACTGATTTGAGATGCGCCTGCTTTTAGCTTGTTGGAACCGGCGGCATTCTTGAATAATCGCATCAAAAGATGACACATTTTTGAATACCAACAGGTTGAACGCATCGTCGGCGATACCCTTTAGAATATGCGCAATTTCGTCAGGCTCGGACTTGTTTTCGTCAGCTTGGTGCCATAGTGAGAGGACAGCCTTCAATGTAACTGGTGTAAGACTCCGTGGAAGATTGTGCGTGAGTCTATAACTCATTATTTGCAGCTTCACGACGACCAAAGGGGTTGCCAAAAACCTTACGTATCTTTTCCTTGAAGCTGTCCCAGCTTGTTACGTCGTGCTCGTGGTTGTCAAACCAAACACGAGGAGTTCCGTCGAGATAAAAGATGATGTTTGCGAGCATAATTGTTGGACCCCACGTGTAAGTGGCGCTGAAGCGTTCGTAGAGGCGTAGCCACTGGTCGACGTCGGAACCCTCGCGACCGGAGAACACGCCAGGGTCTTTGAAGGCGGGAAGCGTCATGAAAGATGTTCCGGGCACTGGTTTGACAGGCTGGGCAGAAGGGTGGGTGACCAGGGAGGACGTAGCCGTGTCTTGAGTGGTCATGTTGAAAGCCGCGAGGAATCGCCCTGTTCAGAGTTCCGTGGCAAGGACGGGGATCACACAACTCCACCAAATATGCTACGAAAAGGAGACCGACTCAGCGGGGTAGTCATAGGTGTATTTTCAGCCAGTTAAGCGAGCGGCGCCAGCCACAGAGATTAGCTCGCGTCAGTCTTTGTCTATGCTTTGTGTTATTCAACTCCACGCACTGGCACGTAGCAATATCTATAGCTACCACAACTAAAGTCATCAGAGAATCTGATTTTTAATGTAAAATCTGTTATTTATATATTCAGTGAAGAGGACAGTATATAATGATTTGTAGTACTTGAAAAATCGCCACGCACACGTGCAGATTTTTCAGCTCTCTCAGAGTTACCCAAGACGCCATAGAGTGAATAACGCTCAATTCAACATGTCGGATTTTATGGCGCCGCCTTTTCTTGCATGCGCATGAATTATACATCTATCACTGCATTTGTACGTAGTTTTGGTAAGTCTGCCGTCGCATCGTTGTTATCGGTTGAGAAAGAGTACATTTATGTATCAACGGCAGCGCTGAGCACGTCATTGCTAAACCCACTCTTATTCTAGACTCAGATATTCCAATTCAAGGAAGAAAAGCTTAGCCTTTAGCCTCTAAAGACCTTACTCAACAACTCAAGCACACAGATTTTTTTCTACGGCTATCTCTTGGAAGCGGTTTAATACTCTTGCACGTTGAGTTTCGGCAACTTCGGGGAAATTTCCTCTTCCTTTTTGCGTAAACAAACTTTCGTTTTCTTATGATGTATCTTTCTTGGCGCGGCTAATGAACACCACACGCAGAGAGGCTCTTTGCGACCGCCTTTATTTGAAACCGGAGTTTTATAGTGCCACAGTGTATGCTGCCCTGCTGAAAACAAGTCTCGGGCATCCTGCTCTCGCCAAGTCATTCGTGGCACTTACTGTAGTGGCAGAGAATGCCACACGGGCACCGAAAAAGCCCTCGTTAATCAATGTGGTCGCTCAGTAGAAAACGACGCACCAGTCCGCGGTTGAATGCAACCGAGCGTACTCTGTCGAAAGTCCTTCTCACAAGCCGATTGAAGAAAACCACAGCGTTCTCACAGCGAGCTCATTTGAGGACGAAACTGTATGCAATGCACAAGAACTTCGGCTCGCAAGACGACTTGAGGCCTGTTTTCACGCTGAAACAATCCCCTACTCGGGGCTCATTGTTTACATGAAATTACACCCAGAAGATAGAGTCGTTTATGAAAGCAAAGCAGAGATCAAGTATTGAAATCCGGTAATAGATAATGAGATGCGTTCATAGACTGCCACAAAATCGTGGTTGTAGCATACGAAACAGGCAGGAACGCCTTTACACATTCGTGCTTGAAATGTTGCGCAACAATAAAGAAGTGGTCAGAAAAAAAAGTCATCTTTCTGGCAGGAAGACAATGAGTTGAGGCAGTTGACTTGCGTTCGATGTTGAAAATTTTTGATAAGTGGACCAGTGTGTGGGCCGGAAGTTTCCAGAAATTAAGGCTATTATTATTGTTTCAACAATGTAAAGCTAGGACTAAGTGCACATAAATTACTTACCGTCAATTTTTTTATTATACTTGATTGCTATATCGTTCTTATCTACGTTAAATTGGTCCATATAGTATCAGAAGATACCAGAACTTGCGCGGCGAATAAACTTGGCAGAGGGGACTGGAAGGTAAGATTTTTCTGCTGTAAAATAATACAGGCCATTCTTTCTTGTTCCTCTGTAGAGACAAAAATTTGATACTTCATAAGGCGAAATTACAAAGTCATGCTTCTCACAACAGAAAAAATGGAGATCGTAGTTTATGTAGAACTAGTGCGCCAGGGGAGAAGCGATGCAACACCACGTTACTAAATGTATTGTTGGCCTTGTTGGCACTTGCTTTGGGACATATTTTTGCCACAATTATCACAAACACAGAGTTAAGGAACACACAACTCGTGCTTGTCGTTGTGTGTTATTTTCCTCTGTGTTTGTGATATTTGCGGACAAAGTATGTCATTACTCACGTTACTATTTGAAACATGGCTATCATCAAGATAGCATGCACGAAATCTTAGGGGCTAAGCTCCTCTAGCCGGCGCTAGACAACAGTGGGCCACCAATTGCCTTCCGGTAGTTTTCATCGTCATACACAAGAACGACTTACAACCACCTCTCGTGTTAGGAGCCGTAGACACTGCCGTTCTCGTCTAGCAATCCTACACTTTCTTCGTTGAGGCAGGCAACAACACAGTTCCGAAATAATACAACAAGGCTGTGGCGCCAACCATTTTCGGAGAGGTGGTCGTGAGCCATCTTAACCACTTTCGACCTCAAGCGATATGATCTAAACTCGCAACCGTGAAGACCAAGGATCACTGTAGGTTTTTTACACATTGAAGCAAATTTGAAGTGCAATAGCTGCATTACATTTCACATTCAGAACTCCAGCCGCTATCAACAGCGTGGTCATACGCGTGGTGTTGCAGAGGACACGAGACGGTGGCGTGCCCAACTAATCCCACAGCTCCCGTGAAAAGCACGTGACGGCCGCCACACATTCACCTGGGTAGCTCGCATTGTGAAGGACTCTCCTTCGTTTTCATTTGTCTATGCGCCGCGGTGCAAACTTGCACTTCCCGGCTCCACACACTTCACTGCACGCACGGACAACTCGTTAGCGATTCATCACCCCAGAGGCGAATGAGCTCCACGGGTTCGCAAGACAGCAGCAACGCCTGCTCGCCGGCAAGACGCTGCGGAGAGATCCCGGAAGGCCGAGGCGAAGAGGATTCATCCGCAAGGAAACGTGGCTCTGAGAGCCAGTGAAGCAGAGGCGCCACGTAATGGCAGGAAGCGGACCTGAGCTAAGAGCTCACGAGGCCGATGACCGAGGAAAAGGGCGACAAGCAAACATGGAAGCGAAACGGGCGCGGGATGCCGCAGCCAAGCGCCTGAAGAGATCGTTACCAGTCTGGAGGAGCCGACGCTTGCTTCAGGCGCGACTTCCTAGACCACTTACTCTGCCACATTTGAAAGGTATGCGACCGCTTGTGGTTCCTTAATAACCACACCACCATCTCCTCCTAAATACTCGTCTGCTGTATATTGTCGCGGTACAACGCGAATAAAACACAGATACACCTTGGGACGACGAAAGGCAGCGTGTCCTAAACAGCTCAGTCACAAGATCGTCTTCTTCAGCCTCGAGAGAAGCTAGAGGCCCACTACCTCGAGCCCACTAAATGCCCCATCATCGTTATCGTCCACATGTAGACACGCGTCATTTGCCTCTCTCCCAAAGAGCTTCGCCCCGATGCGCAGTCTGTAATGCAGTTTTTTTTCTAAATTAAAGTATCATGCAATCACTCGCTGACGTAGGGTTTCATGCGGACTACGTGAACGAGTTCAGGATGGTGCTGGCGACGCCTTGTACTATACGAACAGTCGGGAACAACTTCGTAAGTGACATCGCTCAGTCGTCATCTTCTTAAAAGTTTTTCGGAAAGTCCTCGTTTTCGTATGGGCGTCCAAACCCATACTTTGTCGCCGGTTTGGTAGACGACTGTTCTGCGGTGAGCATTGTAGCGGCCTGCATCGTAGTCTTGCTGCTGGCTGATCCATAAACGTGCAAGTTGCCTAGCTTCTTCTGCGCGTTCCGTAAACGTGTCGGCGTCCGGGACGATGTCGTCGCCTTCGTGCGGTAACATTGCATCTAACATGGTTCGTACTTCCCGTCCATGAACGAGGCTGAAAGGTGTCATGCGGGTCGTTTCTTGCTTGGCCGTGTTGTATGCAAACGTTATGTAAGGCAAGATTGTATCCCAGTTTTTGTGTTCAACGTCAACGTACATCGAAAGCATGTCTTCAATGGTTTTGTTTAGACGCTCTGTCAGCCCGTTTGTTTGTGGGTGGTATGCGGTGGTCTTACGATGCGTTGTTCCACTCAGCATCAAAACATGGTCCAGAAGAGCTGCTGTAAATGCGGTTCCTCTGTCTGTGATTACGACGGTTGGTGCACCATGCCTCAGTACAATATTCTCAATAAAAAACTTTGCCACCTCCGCTGCTGTACCTCTCTGGATAGCCTTTGTCTCGGCATAACGGGTCAAATAATCCGTCGCGACGATAACCCATCGGTTGCCTGCAGTAGAAGTAGGGAGTGGGCCCAAAATGTCCATGCCGATCTGGTGGAATGGAGTCATTGGGACCTGTACGGGTTGCAGGAGGCCAGCTGGTTTAGTTGGCGGTGACTTGCGTCGCTGGCAGTTGAGACAGGTACGGACGTGGTGCTTCACGGCTGTGGTTAGTCTTGGCCAGTAATACCTTTGCTGTGCCCTGGCCAACGTCCTTGTGTAACCCAAGTGGCCAGAGGTAACCTCGTTGTGGCATGCTTTCAGTACTTCGGTGCGAAGGGCTGCTGGGATGACGAGCAGATAGGCAGATCCCGTCGACGAAAAATTTCTTTTATAGAGTACTCCGCCACGTAAACAAAATGATGACAACGCTCTTGCGAAAACTCTTGGCGCCTTCCGAGATCTGCCATCCAAGTAGGTAATTAAGCCAAGCAACTCAGCGTCGTCTCGTTGTTGCTGCGCAATGGTGGTCGTGTCGAGGACACCGAGAAATGATGTTTCCTCCTCCTCGGGTAGGGTTGCCGACTCAATGGGTGAACGGGAAAAACAGTCGGCGTCCATATGTCGCTTCCCTGACTTATGTACGACTGTCATGTCGAATTCCTGCAGCCTGAGACTCCAACGCGCTAATCGGCCGGTAGGGTCTTTAAGATTAGTTAACCAACACAGTGAGTGGTGGTCGCTAATTACTTTGAAGGGGCGGCCATATAAATACGGACGAAATTTTGTAACCGCCCATACCACGGCGAGACACTCCTTCTCAGTCGTGGAGTAATTAGTTTCAGCACGTGTTAACGTTCTGCTTGCGTAAGCGATTACCCTTTCTGCGCCATCTTGCTGCTGCCCAAGCACAGCTCCCAGACCGATATTGCTAGCATCGGTGTGAAGCACCGTAGGGGCTCTCTCGTCGAAGTGGGCAAGGACTGGGGGTGTTTGTGGTCGCTGGCGAAGATCGTTAAAAGCAGCTTCCTCTTCGTTATTCCACTTAAAGGTGACGTCTTCTCTTGTTAGGCGAGTTAGTGGTGATGCTATGCGTGCGAAGTCCGGGATAAATCGTCGATAATACGCGCAGAGGCCGAGAAAGCGTCTGACAGCCTTTTTATCGGTCGGCATAGGGAACTGTTCTACAGCTGCGATTTTTTCAGGATCGGGACGAATACCAGCATGACTGACGACATGACCAAGAAATCGCAGCTCTTCGTAGCAAAAGTGGCACTTTTCAGGCTTCAACGTCAGGCCCGCGGACTGTATGGCTCGTAAGACCACCTCAAGTCTTTCAAGGTGCTCGTCAAACGTCGCGGAAAACACTATGACGTCGTCCAGATATACTAAGCATGTTTTCCACTTCAACCCAGAAAGCACGGTATCCATGAGTCTTTGAAAGGTAGCAGGGGCTGAGCACAAACCGAATGGCAAGACCTTAAATTCATATAACCCATCTGGTGTCACAAAAGCGGTCTTCTCGCGGTCTCTCGGGTCCACCTCGATTTGCCAATATCCACTCCGCAAGTCCGTTGAAGAGAAGTATCGAGCATGTCGAAGTCTGTCGAGAGAGTCGTCTATACGCGGTAGTGGATATACGTCTTTCTTGGTCACCTGATTTAGCTTCCGGTAATCCACACAGAAGCGCAGGCTGCCGTCCTTTTTCTTAACGAGGACTACAGGCGACGCCCAGGGGCTCTGTGAAGGCTGAATTACGTCATCTTCAAGCATTCTGTCTACCTGCTGTTGTATCGCTTCACGTTCTTTAGGAGCCACGCGATAAGGGTTCTGGTGAATAGGTCTCGCCGTTTCCTCGGTAATTATTCGATGCCTGATTAGAGGCGTGCGGCCAACTCTTGATGTTGTCGAAAAGCAGTCTTGAAATTTGGCCAGTAACTCAAGGAGTCTGCGTCGGTCGTCTTTTGGCAAAGTAATGCTAACGTCCAGAACAGGCGCTGAATCAAGATTTAGCGACTCGTCGACTACCGCCAAGCAGCCTTCGGCATCTATTACATCTTCGAAGTAAGCGACAGCCGTGCCTTTAGGAAGATGCCGGCGCTCAGCACTAAAATTGGTCAGCAGCAAGTCCGTGCCTCCAGCAGCAACTCTGACAATACCTCGTGCGACAGAAATACCGTGGGTGAAGAGCAGCAAGCTTATTCGGTCCGCAACTCCTTCGGCGTCAAACTGAGCAGCGACGGCCACAGAAACAAGCGTGCATGACCTCGGAGGGAGAACCACATCGTCATCAGTAAAACGCAGTTGGTTTGGTCGTGCCTCTGGGGAATCGGGTAAGCCCGAACTGTTGCAAAACGTAATCAAGCTCTCTGGTATGTTGATGACGGCACCATATTCCCGTAAAAAGTCCATGCCGAGAATTACGTCTCTGCAGCATGCGGCGATAACGACGAATGACGCCGTGAAAGGAGAACCTCCGATGTCAATTCTTGCGGTACATCTTCCCGAGGGCATCAATAACTGGCCTCCTGCTGTTCTTATATGAGGGCCCGTCCACAGCGTCTTCACTTTTCTGAGGCTGTCGGCGAGGTCCTGACTGATAATGGAGAAGTCGGCACCAGTGTCGACTAAAGCTGTCACTTTCTGGCCGTCGAGAAGAACACTAAGGTCAGCAGTCACAATTTCATCGCTTTCACGGCTTATCGGCTGTATGGCGTCGTGCTGTGGGGGCTTCTTGTCGTTATCTTTATGGCCTGCAACCTTGCCCCCGGAGGACGCCGCTCTCAGTTTCCCCGGCGCGGGCTAGGTGACCTTCTTGTATTAAGGTTCGCATAGGTGCGGTGGTGCGACAAAGGCGAACGCGCGGGGGACGGAGAGCGGGACTGACGTCTCGGACCAGGAGGCTGAGCAGGCATTGCCTTTTCTGCAGTGGTAGAGCCGTCCTCAAAGTGATAACGGGCTCCATAGAAAGAGGTGTCGTCACGGCGCGGAGTGTATTCGTCGTTGGCACGTCGACCGTCAAACCAAGGTCGTTGAGGACGGAATGAATCACCTCGATGCCAGCAATGACGGGCAATATGTCCTGCACCTCCGCAGTGAAAGCATAGTGGACGCCTGTCCACGGTGCGCCATGCATCGGTTTTCCGGGTCGGTGGACGCGTCGATGCCCATGGGGTGGCTGTGGATGGCTGGTTGTGTGGCTGTAGCGTAGGTGTTTGATGCAGTGTCGGCTCTTGCGGCGGATACGAAGGGGCCATCGGCACCTGGTGGTATAGCGTCGGCATAGCGGGTGGTGGACGTCGGAGAGCAGCAGCGTAGCTCATAAGACGCTGCTGAGCATCAGGACTAGCCGTAGACAACGCTTGGTGGATTTCATCGCGTACGACTTCAGCGATCGATGCGATGGGTTTTTCAGCAACAGGATTCCGCAACTTCTGCAGTTCCTCGCGAACTATCTCCCTAATCAAGTCTCGCAAGCAGCTCTGACTCTCAGACGTCATGGCGGTAGCATTGATTGGGACATTGCAGGACATGCGGTCATATTGCCTGCAGCGTTGATGAAGGGCCCGCTCGATAGCCGTAGCCTCCCTAATGAAGTCAACCACGGTAGTCGGAGGGTTGCGCAGTAGCCCGGCAAAAAGCTGCTCCTTGACACCGCGCATGAGGTAACTCAACTTTTTATCTTCCGTCATGTGCGGGTTAGCTCGTTGAAATAGACAAGTCATGTCCTCGGCAAACATTGCAACGGTTTCGTTGGGTTTTTGAACCCGTAGCTCCAATAACTGCTGCGCGCGGTCCCTTCTATCGATATTGGCGAAGGCATCGACGAACTTCTCTCGAAAGTCGGGTCAAGCTGACAGATTGCCTTCTCTATTCTCATACCAAGTACGAGCACCGTCGTCAAGGTAGAAATAGGCGCGCCAAAGCTTTTCCTGTTCCGACCAATGATTTACCTTGGCAACACGCTCATGGTGGTCAAGCCAGTCGTGAACGTCTTCATGGGCACCGCCACTAAAGCGATCGGGAACGAGGGGTTGAAAGAGGGTCACCTGAGATGGGTGCGTCAGAAATCTGCCTTGGGGCACCTGTTGCGAGCTTGCGTTGGCCATTGGTTGAGCTGTGCGGTGCCTAGCAGGTTCCGGCGAGTGAGTCAGCTCTGGCGCGAGGCCTCGCAACCGTCGACTGGAGCGATGCACCGGTGTTTCTACAGGTGACAGTGCGTTTGGACTCGAGGAGCGGCTCCCAGCGGGCGTGTGGAGCATCAGACAGGGTTGCGGCCCAGCGCCTTCACCAGTGTCGCGGTACAACGCGAATAAAACACAGATACACCTTGGGACGACGAAAGGCAGCGTGTCCTGAACAGCTCAGTCACAAGATCGTCTTCTTCAGCCTCGAGAGAAGCTAGAGGCCCACTACCTCGTGCCCACTAAATGCCCCATCATCGTTATCGTCCACATGTAGACACGCGTCAATATAAATACATCGATGTTTAAAATAAAGATTGTATACATACCGTAACCCTTTTACAATGTGTCACGTGTTTATGTGATGTATGGGGCGAATGTTTCTAGATTTTAGCGATAGGCGTTAGAGCTTCACCCCACTCATCAGCATTCACTTCGAGGAGATGACATGAATTTTTTTACGCATATATTTCATGTAAAATAAAGGATGGACAGGTCTCTGACAACAGCGATGTTTTCGGTATAGGCCGGTGAATGTGGCACATTCAGAAAGATAACTATGTTTTTTGCCACCACCATTCTGTGTAGAAAGCAGGCTATGAACTCGCTGGAACGGTGCGTCGACAAAGCCGCAAAATGGAGCTCGCCTTCGAGTGCCTGACGAAAGCATTGCACAGAGCAGGAAGTCTCTCTTTCCCACGTGAGAGGCCACACGTCACCACGATTTTTTCGCAACGCTACTCGGTGCGCCAGCCCTCATATATCACGCTCCCTGTCATTGCATCGCCTTTTTGTGCTTTGCGCTCTTCACGATGTTGTCAATTTTCAACTT
Source organism: Rhipicephalus microplus (assembly GCF_043290135.1). Classification (NCBI taxonomy): domain Eukaryota; kingdom Metazoa; phylum Arthropoda; class Arachnida; order Ixodida; family Ixodidae; genus Rhipicephalus; species Rhipicephalus microplus. Next base: position 118,182,288 of record NC_134704.1, read on the forward strand.
TCAAACAACGATCGAATGAAAAAATCCCGGTATATGTTGCCTCCACGCTGCAAGATAAAAAAAACAGTATTCGTTATTTTTACTTCTGCACGCTTTCCCTGCGTGCCACCGTCTTTTATGTGGCCCGAGTGAGCGCGTACATATTTATTTTTTATTTTTGCAATCCGTTTGTGCGTTCAACGCGGTGTAATTCTTAGAACCTTCTAACTTTCTCTGAAACTGAGCTATTCATTTATTAAAATAAGAGAGCGTTGTGCGGTACAGTACAACTGCATTATCATTTTTCATTTGTTCATGCAGACATTGTTCGTTTTTTAAATGAGCTGATTAGATACCTACGTACAACGTCAATAAAAACTGCTTATGATGCTGCAAAAAAATATTTCACGCCTTAGCAAAATGTAAATGCCTATTAAAATTGCGCACGTTTGAGCACAGATTTCACCACGCAGTCCGTTTAAAGGATATAGTTTTAAATAATATTGCAACCTATTCTAATCACTGCAAAGGGTACAACCACGGAAAGCTATTTTGTTCATTTACCGCTTTCGAGGGCAGGCTATGCAGCATATACACACTCAGTACGTGTTTGTTTGTGATTGTGTGTGTGTGCATGTGTGTGTGTGCGTGCAAGGTGTGTGTGTGCGTGCGTGTGTGTGTGCGCGTGCGTGTGTTTGCGTGTGTGTGTGCGTGTTTGTGTGAGTGTATATGTGTGCATGTGTGTGTGTTTGTGTGCGTGTGTGTGCGTGCATGTGTGTGTGCGTGTGTGTGTGCGTGTGTGCGTAAGTGTGTGTGTGCGTCTGTGTGGAGTGTGTGTACGAGCGTGTGTGTGTGTACGTGTATGTGTGTGTGTGCGTGTGTGTGTGCGCATCTGTGTGTGTGAGTGTGATTGTGCGTGTGTGTGTGTGGGAGTGTGTACGACGGTGTGTGTGTGTGCGTGTGTGTGTGGGAGTGTGTTTTTGAGCGTCTCTGTGTGTGTGTGCGTGCATGTGTGTGTGGGTGCGTGCGTGCATGTGTGCGTGCGTGTGTGTGTGCGTGTGCGTGTGTGTGTATGTGTGTGTGCGTGCGTGTGTGTGCGTGCGTGTGTGTGCATGTGTGTGCGTGTATGTGCACGTGTGTGTGCGTGTGTGCGTGCGTGTATTTGTGCATGTCAATGTGTAGGTGTGTGTGGGAGGGGTGTGCGTGTGTGTGTGCGTGTGTGTGCGTGTGCGTGTGTGTGTGTGTGTGCGTGTGTGTGTGTTCTTGTGTGCGTATGTGTGCGTGTGTAATTTCGTGCGTGTGTATGTGTGTGTTTGTGTGCGTGTGTGTCTGTGCGTGGGTGTGTGCGGTTGTGTGTGCGTGTTTGTGTGCGTGTGTATGCGTGTGCGTGTGTGAGCGCGCTCTGTGTGCATGTGCGTGTGTGTGGGCGTGTGTGCGTGTGCGTGTGTGTATGTGTGTGTGTGTGCGCGCGTGCGGGTGTGTGTGTGCGTGGGCGTGTGCGTGTGTGGGTGCGTGTGTAAGTGCGTGCGTGTGTATGTGTGTGTTTGTGTGCGTGTGTGTCTGTGCGTGGGTGTGTGTGCGGTTGTGTGTGCGTGTTTGTGTGCGTGTGTATGCGTGTGCGTGTGTGAGCGCGCTCTGTGTGCATGTGCGTGTGTGTGGGCGTGTGTGCGTGTGCGTGTCTGTATGTGTGTGTGTGTGCGCGCGTGCGGGTGTGTGTGTGCGTGGGTGTGTGCGTGTGTGGGTGCGTGTGCGTGCGGTTGTGTGTGTGTTTGTGTGCGTCTGTGTGTGCGTGTGTGTGTGCGTGTGTGTGTGCGTACGTGTGTGTGTGCGTGTATGTATGTGTGTGTTTGTGTGCTTGTGTGTGTGTATGTGTGTTTGTGTGCGTGTGTGTGTGTGCGTGCCTGTGTGTGCGTGTGCGTGTATGTGTGTGTTTGTGGTCGTGTGTGTGTGGGTGCGTGTGCGTGTGTGTGCGTGTGTGTTTGTGCGGTTGTGTGTGTGTTTGGGTGGGTGCTTGTGCGTGTGTGTGCATGTGTGATTTTGTGTGTGTGTGTGTGTACGTTTGTGTGTGTGCGTGCGTGTGTGTGTGCGTGTGAGGGTGCGTGTGTGTGGGTGCGTGTGTGTGCGTGCGTGTGCGTGTGCGTGTGTGGGTGTGTATGTGCATGTGTGTGCGTGTGTCCCTGTGTGGGCGCGTGCGTGTTTACTCTAGCTGCAAAAATGTCTCCATGCTGAGTTGGTATAGGGCACACATATATTTTGAGACCAGTTAGGCAGCTGCCACAGGCGAATTTTTGAGCAGAGAAACACAACGAATAACGACGAAAACGGAGGACACAGCACGTGTGCTAACATTCCACAAAAATTGTTTATTTCGCCAGAATCACAAGTATATGCTCACAGGCTGCACCCAAATGTAATGCGCAGAGAAGTACAATCTTTAATCATTCTTATTTTCAGAAAAGGCACAAAGAAGTGCACAAAAGATTCGCTCATCAAGGTCGTAGTTCCAACGTTCATCCTGCACGAAAAAGGACAGTGGTGGTGCCGTAAATACGCAAAATCTCTCATAACAAAAAAACGAGTCATGTCACGTGCTAGTGTGTAAGTAATCTTTCCGCCCTATTAAAGCCTAATTAAATTTGGAGACTCAGCAGTCAAGCCCTTCAGAAGAGGTCTGCTTGCAAGGTAAGGCATCGAACCTAGTTCCTGGATTTTAGAGAAATGTATCAGCTTCCACTTTCTAGAGAAAAACAATACGTCGCACAGATGGTGCGCGGTTCACAGGCAGTGAGAGCTCTGCAACTTCGCAGACAAGGGTAACGATTGGTGGCTCGTGGTGCTTTGCAGACTTTGTTGGTGCGCCCCTTTTTTTGAGATTTAACCATCTATAAAAAAGCACCAAGCCTTGATTTATTTGTGGTGTTTAACGTCCCAAAACCACCATAGGATTATGAAAGACGCCGATGTGTAGGGGTGAACCGAAATTTAAACACACGGGCCTACAACATTTCCACCTCCATCAGAAATGCAGCTGCTGCAGCCGGGATTCAATCTCGTGAACTACGGGTCCACAGCCGAGTTTCTTAGCCACTAGAGCCCCACGGCGGGGCGAAAACGACCGGCCTGCACGGAAGGCACAGTACCCTCGACGCGAAAGCTAAAAGAGAGGCTTTTTGGAGCCTTTTCAAAACACTCATTGGGTAACTTTTGCAAGCACACTTGCTTTGTACCCACTAGGGCATTATTAACAAACTTCTGAGTAGTTGGCTGGTATTCGCTTTGCTATTTTTCGTCATTCTTCTGAGAAGCGGGGTATAAGCTAAACACTTGAAACAAATTTCGTGGCAATTGTTCATGCAGTGGCTGATGACGATGATGAATCAGTGGTTATCTGCCACAGTTATAAGAGGAACGAGAACAAGCTTTTGTAATAGGTTGGAGCATCGGACGGTCACCTCGTTACGCTGTTCACGTTGTGCAATGACTGGTTGTTCTCTCGCTGTTTTGAAACGCTTTATAAGCCGTATTACCGCGATTGCTTCCCAACATCAAATCTGCCTAAGGCAAGTTTGCCAACAAGTCAAAAGCACCAGCGAAGTTCAGTAAATAAAAAATACAGAAAAAACCAACGTAGCTCTGTGAAAGAATACTGGGCTGGCTTCCTGAGGACCTGGGTTCGAGCCCCACAGTGTCCTTGGTGCTAGGTTTTTTTTTGTTACGGACACCGGTAGCAGCGGTGGCAATGGTGGCGGCGGACAACTTCGCATGACCCAAGTTGTGCTCTCATAATAGCTTTCGTTGCAAAGCTAACCAGACTAATACTAGAAGCGGCAAAATATCTCAGATTGGTAGTGAATAGGCAAGCCCGCAATCATCGTCCATGTCGGATGAATAATTTCATTTTGTGAGCGTGAACCTGTTGTCTGCCTCGCTGTAACCTTGGGATGCACTACTCTGGTGCTGACCCAAAGGTCACAGGACTAACATCGGGTTTTTCTTGATTGGAGAACAGAGAACAAGCAAGCAGTACTTTACTGGCCAATCTTTGCACTTCGTTGGACTAGTAGTCTTCGTTGTGCACCGTAAACATAAAGGCCAATAAATACATGACAAAGCACTTGTCTTCAGCCAAACTGTTCTTGAAAAACATCAATCACGATCTGTCATTTATTTACGCATGTGCTGTGCACTTGACATCTTCTACGAGAAGAAAATTCTGACGTCATAGTTTGTGAACACTCAAACAAAGCATCAGAACGCATGGATTACCGTGAGCGTGCCAGAAATTTTTACTCTACAAGGCAGCTAAATAAAGTTGAGTTAAATTGAAGCGACGCCAAGACTTTTCCGCTGCACCTTGTTTTTGGCTCGATACCACTCCCCTATACGTAGTGCTTTACTTACGACGCTTTGCAATGCTTCAAAATGCTATAGAGAAGTTGAATAGATCTTGTATATTTTTTAGCGTTTCTTTTTTTCGCAATTCAAGTATCCTGTATAGGATGTCACTTTCAGTCCTCCTCAATGACGCGAAAGGTGGCGAACAGATATTGTATTTCGCAGTTCTCGTTTCTCTTGAATGCGATGTTTTCTAAACACTGTTACGAAACGTTCACTAAGGTCATACGGTGGGTACACCGTCATCTTGAAATGGATTTATTTCTAAGTGCAAGTTGCAGCCGTAAAACACCTCAAATATTCCTAAAGTTCAGCAAGCTGCTTATTTTCGCGGGTGCCTCAGTCTCTTAGAATTCCACGTTCTGCACGCCTTCGCCTTGGTTCAGCCTCCCCAAGTCTTGTTTTGCTAGCGCAGCAACGCCCTCAAAAATAACAAGCGAAGGAAAGCTGGTCGCTTTGGCTTAACAGCCAGCCAATACTTTTAGTCCATCATGGAGTACCGCAGCAGCTGTTGTAGACATCGCGAAAACGAGGAAGCGTTTCATCGACTGTGTAAGACCCAGTACCGGGTCTGCGTAACAAAACTGGTTCAGAACGAGATAGCACCCAAACGATGCACCACAGCACCTTTTTCACACTCCGGAATAAACTTTCTATTTTGTAAGCTCTTCATGCACTTTTGGTATACTTGTTGACACCTACATAACTGTATACTTGTTGTGTAGGTGTCATGATTAAAATACGTAATTGCAGGAACGCGTACTGATTGAAATTAGAGTGGATCATGTCGAAATGTGCGCAATAAAATATTGCCATTGAGCTTTAGTAGCGTTACTATTTGATCCATTTGATGCATAATTGTAGTAGAAAGTATTTATGATTTTATGGCTGAAACGGTAGGTGTACACGGAAACGTATGTAACATCGTTTTGCGCTTGCCTTTGTTGTTGCATGCCAAAAGCCTCGCAACAGTGAACCATTGTTCGATTTAAAAAAGCATATTCTTCCAAATTTAGACCAGTAGGAGATCACGCACGCGCATACTTTTTTTTTGCGCGTACGCAGTAGTATACCAGGCTATGAATTTTGTTTTTGCAGTACTTACTGGCGTATCTATAATGTTGCACAGTGAGCAGGTGTGATTTTTCTCTTGATATTTACTATGATTATGATGTGTGCTTCTGAGGATGAACTATACTGCATGTGCAATCTACTTTACCTTGGGCCTTCATCATGATCGCTTTCTTCAAGGGTAATTGACTTTGAAATGGAAATAATTTTCATTTTATAAAATACACCGCACACAGAGACCATAACAACACTACTGAAAAACAATTTTCAAAGAAACAAACTCCCTCGGCGTGATATGAGTTGTTTCCGTACAAACACTTGCAAACTTTCACATCCTCTAATGTATGCTGTAAAGAACGCATCACCTAATGTGTCAGGTTGCATGCGCCAGTTCCGTAAGCATAATTATACTGTATTGGAAACACATCAGCATGATATACCTTTCCTGAAACTTGATATAATTTCTAAACTGTTTTTATTTAGTACTGCTGCTGATATTCAGGCACGTTTTCATATTACGGAAATAAGACTCTCGACGTGCAGATCCTACCATTTTCGTGGCAGTGACGTTTTTGGTCAAGATTGATTACCCGGCATTTCCAAAGGAAGTGAACTTCGTGTTCGCATAAAAGCTACATACGGTCAATACTTACTCGTATATACTTATGTTGAGCGAAGTCTCAGACCAAACAACAATTCGAATAACAGTAAGAGAAGACGGTGAGCACCTTAAACAGATATTTTGACATATGCGATGCTGCTCGGAAGTGTTTTTTTTTCTTTTATTTTTTTTCGGCAGCAGTTGTAAGCTTAGTGCGGGCTGGATAAAAATGATTGTTTAAATGCATCCCACGCACCAACCACTTCTTTCTTGATAGACGCAAGGCAAAACTTAGGTATCATCCACTTGCTCTCTATTTCTTGAATAGGCTTATGAGTCTTTACAAATGTTGCATGACGTTTGCGCGCCATCGATGTGCTGCTGACTGCTGCCCATTTATCCTAATTTGTGAGGTTACTCAGCATTTAAAGCAAGGTGCACTGCGCTGCCTCCACAGCAGTCATTCCTTGAATAACAACATGAACCGACTCGGTCGGCGTGCAGTGTCAGAGTGTTCGGGCATTGCGCCACAGATCTGAATTTCGTGCTTGTAGGATATTGTCTGCAGATAACACTAGCGATGTGAGGCATACGCAAAAAAGTACTAGCTAAACAGAAAGCAATGGCATGTTTTCTATAACAAACTTAACCACAGCAAACCACTGCAAAGAGCACAGAATATTTTTTCTAGCTCAAAGGCCCCACCGACCCAACTTCATCCTGTCAGCTCAGTTGCTCTAACCTGTGAAAGAAGTGAGTTCGTCATGGCGGTGGCGTTACGCTCTCAGATAAGTACAGCAATGCCACGCCCAATTTCGCTTCGTGCAGCACAAGAGCTTTCAGCGAGGATGAAATCACTGAAGCGAAAAAACCATTTTTGATCGAGGAGCAACTTGAAGCTGTGTGTTTTGTAAACAAGGCATCATTTCTTAGTCCTGACTGGATCTTCGTATCGAAGGTGAATATATATATATATATATATATTGAACACTATACTTTCATTTGACATGGCTCACAAAGCAACTAACCATCAAAAGACTTAACGGCACGAGCGCTCGTGTGACGTTTCCTGTACCACACTCACGGAAAAACTTTACTTCTGTGTGGTCGCAGATCACTGGCCTTCAGTATGAGTTAAATAATGAGTGAGATTGAATATTTTACTTGCGAGCATCATGTACTCAACAAAACAGAGTGTTCGGTTGTCAGCATTTTTGCTGTTTGAAAATGAAATCTAACCAACCAACCTAAATGTCCCTCTTGTTAGTACTTCATGTTTAGAATGAAATAACCTATGTCACTCAATATTTAACTCGCATTGAAGGCCAGCGATCTGCCACACACAGAAACAAAGTTTTTTCGTGCGTGTGGCAGGTATGGCATACTGAAACACGCAACGCGTAACTACACCCCAGCACGGTTAAAGCTGGCAAATTCTGATACAGGCGCCCTTTTCTACCATTCCCTTTGCACTAAATACAACAATATACTGATAAAGATGCCCCGCCGCGGTGGTCTAGTGGCTAAGGTACTCGTCTGCTGACCCGCAGGTCGTGGGTTCGAATCCCGGCTGCGGCAGCTGCATTTCCGATGGAGGCGGAAATGTTGTAGGCCCGTGTGCTCAGATTTGGGTGCACCTTAAAGAACCCCAGGTGGTCGAAATTTCCGGAGCCCTCCACTACGGCGTCGCTCATTATCATATGGTGGTTTTGGGACGTTAAACCCCACATATCAATCCAATCAATCTGATAAAGAGGCCCAACATGGCCATATATGACTTCTCTTTTATCTCCTTATTTAGCCGTGTAACTACTCTGGCGGCAGAGAATAATAAAAATAAGTGACAGGAACTCCTTGCCTTCACTAATCCTGCTTTACAACCTGCGTGTGAAGTTGTTCGTAGTAAGAAACGGTGGACAGATAATAAATCAAGTGAATTCTTCCGTTCTGACACTTTTGTTTAGCACAGTTTTATTTTTATTTAGCATAAAATCGAGAAGACAAATCATTCCGCTTCGCCACATCGCGCTCTTTGTGGTAATCCAAAGCAAGAGAGGCCTACTCAGAAAACCGGCGACGCGTTCATTCACTTAGCCGGCTAAATTGATAGGCGCCTGCTAGCACGCCTAAATAGGACACACCTCTTGTCCTTTGTAAGGCACCTAGTGGGATTTCGCAGTCTCCAGACTTCGTACTGCGTCTGAGAAATTTGTACCACGATTAACGTGCGCTGCTTCTATGTACCCTCAGAGGCGTCTGGTCTATTAGCGGGCGCTAATGACTTGGTCGACGAGCCTGGGAAATACGTTTTCGGCTAGTGGTAACGTTTTGCAGCATTATATATCTCAGTAAAACAAAATTGGAGTATAGTAAAATGCCTCTGAAATTTTTGTCTTTTTTCTTTGAAGGCCCGCCACTCGCTTCTCGAAGGCCAAAAACGTATTTTGAAAGTATTATGCGCCGCGGCGAAAACCACATAAGACTTGAGCAACTTGAGAGACTGTGTGACACTAACCTACTGCGTGTCAAAAACGTAGTAAGAAAAAAACATACTTCGAGCCATGAAATGAAATCCCGGTTAAGGCAAGAACTTCAGCCTTTGCTGGACGCGGGCATCATCAGACCATCCACATTGTCGTTTGCTTCAACGATTACGATCATGCCTATATAAGATGAATCACTGCAGTTATTCGCGGATTGCCGACTCATCAACCTGCAGACCGGCCAGTTCCCGTTTCAGATGCGAAAAGTAGACGAGATCATCAATGAAACCGGCTGATGCGACTAGTCTTCTAGAATAGATTTGTGTAAAGGATACCGGCAAGTACGCTTGATGGAAAACACGAAAAAGTTCACGGTGTTTGTTACACCATTTGACGTGTTCGAACAAAACCAACTTCCGTTCGGGTGGAAGAACTGCGGTGCATTGTTTCGAGCAAATGATGAACAGTGTACTCGGAGACTTTAATGGAAAGTTTTGTGATGTGTACGTTGACAATACCCTAGTGTATTCAAGGTCAAGAAACGACCATATATCTCACTTTTAAGCAGTGCTGCAAGCACTCAGTGATGCAAGACTCAAAATAATGCGAAAAAAAGTGAGTTCTTTAGTCACACGGTGGTATTTCCCCGGCAGGCGCCAAACAGAGAGTAGATGACAAAACGAAGAGTACCAAAGAAGAAAGCGTGCAGCGAATCAGGTCTGTTGCGAAGCGCTACTACACCCGTTCACTTTGTGCGTTTATAGGACTCGCAGGGCACGTCCGAGCATTTGTAAAGGACTAGGCTAAGAAGACCAATTGCCTCATTACCGTGCCATAAAAAGGTGTTCCTTACTTCCGAATGGATGAATGTGAAATTATCTTTGTAAAGCTAATTACCACCATTTCTTGTTACCCTTTATTGACGTTTGCAGATTTTACCTCACCATTCAAACTCTGAATCGATGCTTCCCACCAAGAAACTGGGGAAGGTTTTTACCACAGAAATGACGAGGATGTGGCTCGACAACTACAAGTGATCAGATATTTTTAATATAGGTTTACCGAAGTGAGTGAGTAAAAACTTTATTGAACATGTCCGGCATCATTGAGCAGGGTGGAGCTACAAGCACCCCGCCTAGGTGACGGCCTCGAGTCCTTGGACCCGGGCGGCATCCTGGGCATGCCGGACGGCCCACAGTTGATCGGCAAGGTCGTGGCTGAGCAGAGCCGCCTCCCATCGCGCCTCGCGGTTTGAGACCGCCATGTCTACCGGGTTCGTAGGGGACTGCTGCGCGTTACCGGTACACTTCCACAGCATGTGCTGCAGCGTCGCTCTGGCTCCGCACGCCTTACACCCGTCGGACGTATAAATGCCTGGGTAGCAGAGGCGAAGGATCACCGGATTCGGGTACGTGTGTGTCTGTAGTTGTCTCCAGGCAACCTGCTGTTTCTTGTTTAGTTTGGCGTGGGGTGGTGGATATTTGCATCTGTTCAGTCTGTAGTGTTGCGTGATGTCTCTGAAAGTGGTCATGTGATCCCCCCACGTCCATTCCCGCATCGCTGTCGAAGTGTGCGAGACATCGGGACTGTCGGCAGGCGTCGCAGCTCGGCGTGTAAGTCCTCGAGCCACGGCGTGAGCAGTCGCGTTGCCCGCAAGCGGGGGGTCCGTGTGGGCGGGGGTCCATACGAGGAAACTGTCGTTTTTGCGACAGATGTTGCGTTTGTGAATTTGGAGAAAGTGGGCCGCTTCGCGGGAGATCCGGCCGCTGGCGTAGTTGCGTATCGTCGCCTGCGAGTCGCCTATTATCACCTCGGCGTCCGTGGTGGCTATCGCGAGGGCTATGGCAGCTTCTTCGGCCGCCTCCGTCTCTTCAAACCTATCATCGCACTCGTGACACAAGTTCCTACATGATCCGTGATCGCGTCCGCGAAGCCGCGGTGGCAGTCGTAACGGGCCGCGTCCACGTAAACTGTGTCTTTGCTATTGCCGAATTTCTTTTCAAAGTCTTGGGCGCGCCTGTTGCGCCGACCGATGTGATGTGTCGGGTGCATGTTCTTAGGCAACGGCAGTACGACGATGCGCTCGCGAATACGTCTGGGTATCCCGACCTTTTCGCCACACTGCGTATGGTAGTTGATACCCAGTGTCTCGAGGATGTGTCGACCAGTTCTGGTCTTCGCCAGACGTTCGTACTGGGCGATGTTGTGTGCTTCGATTATCTCATCTAGAGTATTGTGCAACCCCAGCTCGAGAAATTTTTCCGTGCTGGTATTGGCCAGTAATTCGATTGCGCGTTTGTACGCCTTGCGGATGAGACAATCTAGTTTGGGGCATTCAGTCGCCTGCCACTTGAGGTAGGAGGCGACGTACGTTATATGGTTCATAACGAAAGCATGTACCAGGCGAATGGTATTGCTTTCCTTCATTCCGCTATGCCGATTTGTTATTCGTTTCAGCAACCGGATTGTTCCATTGACCGCGCCCTCTAGTCTGCGAACGGTTTCGCCGTTGTGGCCGTTGGCGGCAAGGCGCAAGCCCCGTACCCTAATGGTGTTAACTTGTGGGACGACAGCGCCGTCTGATGTGCGTACGTTAATTTCTCTATATGAGCACTCAAATGCGGAATCGGCGTTTTTGGGTTTACGACCCCTGTGCGAGGGTCTATAGAGCAGGAGCTCCGATTTAGCGGCGGAACATTCGAGGCCAGTGTCGCGAAGGTAGTCCTGCGCCACGTCGATGGCTTCCTGCAGCGTTTGCTCTACGTGGCCGTCATTTCCCTCGGCAACCCAGAGGGTGATACCATCGGCGTACAAGCTATGGTGGAGGCCTTCTATCTCAGCGAGTTTTCGTGGTAATCCGACAAGCACGAGGTTAAAGAGCATGGGCGAGATTACGGAGCCCTGCGGCGTGCCCATACAACCCATGTATATGTCTTGCGATTCTAGTCCGCCGACCACTACTCGGGCCCGGCGGCCCGTAAGAAAATCCCGTACGTAGTGGTACGTTCTCTCGCCCAGTCCGAACGCTCGTATACTTTCAAGTATCGCAGCATGGCTAGCGTTGTCGAACGCCTTTTTGAAGTCGAGCCCGAGTATCGCTTTGGTGGATCGTGTGGGATTGTCTACGATATCGTGCTTGAGTTGAAGCATAACGTCCTGCGTGGAAAGGTTACGACGGAACCCCAGCATCGTGTGTGGGAGCATGTTTCGGTCCTCAAGGTAGTTGGTAAGGTGAGCGAGAACCACATGTTCCATGACCTTACCAACGCAGGACGTCAGGGATATCGGTTGAAGGTTGTCAATCTGTACTCGTTTGCCCGGTTTGGGGATCATAATTATGCGCGCCGTTTTCCACGAGTTTGGTATAGCGTCCGCATTCCAGCACTCGTTCATGTAAGCCGTCAGTTGTTCAATTGACTCATCGTCCAAGTTACGTAGCGCTTTGTTGGTTATCCCGTCCGGGCCTAGCGCCAACTTTGTGTTGAGCCTGTGCAGCACCGCCCTCACCTCTGCAACGCTGAAGTCCTCGTCTAGCTCCGCGTTACCCTCACCCTCCCAGGCGTATGCCGAGAGCACGAGAGGCTACGTGACTGAAAGTAACGGCTTCGCACGTCATCTAGAAAGTCCGCGTGGGTGCCTTTGTAGTCGTGTAGCAACATGTTAAGCTTATGTGCGTGCGATGTTTTCGTCTCCTCCGGATCCAAGAGGTGCCGGAGGAGATGCCACGTCTTGGCCCGTCCCAGCTGGTTCTCCATCCCATTGCAGATCTCTTCCCATTGCGTTTTGCATACCTGTAACGCGTGCTCTTCCATGTCCCTGCTTAGCCGTGCTATGCGTCTGCGCAGCGTTCGATTGTGGCGTTGACGCTTCCACCTGTCTTGCAGGCTGCGCTTGGCTTCCCACATGTGCAGCAGTTTGCTGTCTACTACTTCGAGCTGTGCTTCTGGCGGAACCTCCCGCGTCGCCGTTTCTAAATCCCCCTTGAGCGTCACAGTCCAGCTATCTATATCCTCAATAGCCGCACTGCCACGATTCTCCTCTTTCCGGACTTTGCGAAACGCGTCCCAATCCACCAGCCGGTGGTTCTTGCCCTTGGTACCTTCCCGATGAACGCGGTGGTGAGGTTCAGCGTCAACCTGGATCTCGATCACTGAGTGATCGCTACCCAGGTCCTCCTGTGCATTGTGCCATCGCGCGCTAGCAACGTTCTTGGTAAATGTGAGGTCGGGTGAGGTGTCTGCACATACGCTGAACCCCTGCGCGTAGGCGCGGAAGGGTCTGTGATGAGCTCGAGGCCCTCATTTTGCGCATCGTCCCAAAGGCGCTTACCTTTTGGCGTTTCGTAGCCGTACCCCCACGCCGCGTGGGGCGCGTTGCAGTCGCCCGCGATGAGCAAGGGCCCGTCGGCAGCTGCCTCGCGCGCCTCTCGCAGTAACGTGCTAAAGCGGTGTCTGGCTTTGGTTCTGCTATACACGTTCAGCACAAACAGGCCGGGGCCACGCCCTTTCGTCGGGATGAGCTCTATGACTACATGCGGTATGCTAACGTTCATAAGTTCGCGTTGCGCCACGGTGAGGTTGCGTCGCACTAGCGTTGCAGCGGCCGGTGGGGCTCCCGCGGTCACAGCTTCGTCTATAGATTTGTACCCCGCCATCTTGACCGGGTCATTGGTTTCCTGCAAGAGTATTACGTCAGGTCGTTGCCGGCTACGTAAGAATTGTTGGAGAAGCGCCCGTTTCCTCCTGTACCCCCTGCAGTTCCACTGCCAGATAGTGAACGTGTTCCGTGTGTTATGCTGTTGTGGGCGTTGTGTTTGTGTGGTTTCGTGTCGAGCCATGGTGACTGTACGTGTTATGATTTGCCGTCCGGCTGATCCTGCACCTTTTCGTCGGGTAACGGCCTGAAGTACGGTTTCCCAGTCGTTCGTACTGGGCGACCCACTGCGCCCGGAAGTCGCATTTCATTACTGTCTATGCGCGTTTGCAGCGTCGCGACCATTTTTGTGAGCTGAGATATTGCAATGCTCAACTGTTCGGTTTGTGCGGTTTGCTGAGCGATTGCGTTGTTAAGTTGCGCGGTTTGCTGCGCGTGTTGGGTCATCATCGCGTCTACCTTGTCGTCGAGTCTGTCGACTCGTTTACGGAGTTTCTCCTCGTGTTTCTGCGATTTGACGTCGAATAGTTCCGGGTCAAGCGCCTTACGTTTAGTGCGTGCGGGGTGCGCATCTTGAGCCTCCATGACTTCCTGCACACTCTTGGCTGTACTAGCAGCTGCGTCGGCTGCGACGGGTTCAATTGGATGAGGAGGAGGAAAGGAAACTGTCGGGGCTTCCCCCTTAAACGTGGCAATTTTGTTTCTTAACCTTGCATTTTCCTGCTGTAGTTTTTGAATTATTGATTCGAATTGATGCAATCGTTTCTGCATTAGACTTTCTGGGTCGCTGTTGCGTTTGTAAGCAGAGCTGCCGCGTCTGTCTACATCTGGGTTTCCATCAATGGCAGTCTCGGTTCGCGTTAGCGGTGCGCTGGGCGCGCGTCCGGAGGCGACGTCCACCCACCTCAATTTATGGGGGTCAACCTCTCCTCCGCCTTTGGCTGCAGCTGTGTGGTTGGCTCGGGCCGTCGACGTGCTGCGAGGCTTCGCTGAACGGGGTCGGGAGACGCTGCGAGAGCGGGCTAGAGAACGAGTACGGGAGCGAGTGCGGCTCCGCGCACGGGTCTCCATCGAGGCCGATCGACTGTTGCCGCTACGTCGTCTCGGTGCGTGGCGTCGTCTGTAGCCCTCCTCCCCGTCATTGACGGTGCTGCTACTGCTGTAGACGGCCTCAGCCTCCTCGCGCATTCTGCGTTCCCACTGTCGGCGCTTGACTAGGTAGGGTGTCTTGTACTTAGCTTTGCACTTGCGGTGTCCGGTGAGGTGACCCTTTCCGCACAGTCGGCACACCGGCTCACACCGATGATCGTGGGGCGGGTTGCCGCATCCGCACCCACGGCACTTCTTGTCAATCGGTTTGGGGCACACGTCGGCCCTGTGTCCCAGACGACCACACTCGTAGCACATATCGATATGTTTCTTGTAACGAGTGCACCTTATCACCATCCCGCCGTAGTTCACGTAACGAGGCATGTAGTAGCCGTCGAAAAGGATTATCACGTTGGTCGTGTTTCCCATGCGCTTGGCATGCAGGACGCTCGGGTTGCGGTGGTTAACCAGACTTCTCACGACGTCCGCCTGCTTTTCGTCTAGCGATATGCCCCTGATGATGCCTTTGGACGCGTTCTCCGGAGCCGCTCCGTAGGCACTCGCTTCGAACTCGCGGTCGCCAATTCGCAGATTGCAAATGCCTCCATATCGTCTAGCGCGATCTTCTGACGGCGTGCTTACCACAATAACGTTTTGTCGCTCATTGAGACAGACGCTGTCCTCCTCGGCTACCTCGCGCCGCACCCCTGCAGCGTTGCCTATGCAGCAGTGGACGTGGTCCTTCTGGTAGTGGGATACGTTGAAGCCATCCCGGGGTCACACGATGATCTTGTAGTCATCCGTCGGCAGGTTGGGCATTCGGCTCGTCCTGGTGATCTTCCGCACGTACTGCGTCGCTTTCTGTATAAACGCTGCCTTCTCGGTAGACGCTGGCGTTGCTTGCTGGTTCTTCGCCGGGTCGGCGTCTCCACCCGCCTTCTTGATATTTCGTTTGATCTCGCACCATCCCTGCTCTTTTCCGAACTCCGTCGGCGATATCTCCTCCCCTCCGCACGAATTCCATTTCGGGCACCGGCGCAGCGGATGGGGCACCCGCTTACTCCGACGACTTGTCAGGCCTACCGTGCCTTGTCTACTGGCTTGACTGTCGTGCAAGCGTGGCGGTACGGGCAATCTTCGAAAAGTGACTGAAACACGGGCTCACCTGCACAATTGGTATCGGGAGAGACCGCCGGACTTTCGCAGTCACTTGGGAATACTCTGAACTGAATGGCTGGAAAGAAATCACCGAAAACCATAGAAAATCTGCGGAGCCGGTGCGACGCGCGTCCGCACACCGTGGCTCCCTAGTGACCTCCAGGTTTAACGAAACCAAAATTAATTATTACAGCACAGCGAAAAAGCAATAGCAGTTATTAAGGCCTTGAACTGTTTTATAGCACACTTAAAAAGGAGATGTTTTATGTGAACTGTTCACCGATAGCCCAGCCTTCCCCTATTGTAGGCTTCTCGCGCAGCCAAAGGGGAGAATTGTGCGCTAGATAAGCGACATTCAACAGTACACGTTTGATGTAGCTCATCGTCTGGGACAAAGTCACCAAGATGCGGATGCAATGTCTAGATACACAATTTTCAAGACACTGCAGTGGAGCACGTAAAATTGGCAAGGTTGTGGAAAGGAACTAGAGAATTGATATTTAGAAACGGAAAAGTACATGTAGCTCAGACCGAAGTGGGAACCATTCTGAGGCTCTTCTATAATAGTCCAAAATCTGGAGTGCACGATGAATTTCGAAGAACGTACAGGAAGCTAACTGCAAGGTTCACGTGGACGAACATTAGGATGGGTATTACAATAAAACATGCCACGAATGCCAAGTCTTCGAAGCAAAGTTTTTGCCACGACGAAATAAATGATAATGCCGAAGTACTCTTAGGTACCTTTTAAGGTATGCCGAAATGAAGAAGTTAATGGCATGCAGAAAACGCAACCATTTTTGGTTGTCGTCAATGAGTGCACGTTCCATGTTGCTGCTAAGGCAGACAGAGAAGATGCGAATGCAGTAATTTCATTCTTCGAATGGGAAATCTTCAAAGACATTAGATGGGAGCCGATAGATGGAAACAGCAAATATATAAGTCCCCTTTCGAAACGTCGTCAAACTAGTCTGAGGCAGTTCCACTGTTAACCCTGATTATCTCAAAGACGTTAAAGCAATTCTTGCCGAGAACGGAACAGCTTTCCAAACTTCCAAGCTTAGACAATGGGCAGAAAAGAAGGAGGCATAAAATTACGCTTTGCAGCCCAAAGTCCCCCTGAAGCCAAATTCATGACTTTAGGAAAATTAAGAGAGCAGGGTTTAGTTGACAAAATTATCGTCAAGAAACAACATATGGTGGCAGAGCGGAACCAACAGTATAGTCATACAATGAATAGAAATTTCAATAAGCGTCTTCGATCAGAAATCCCTGATGCGCAGCCAAGAAGCATGGTACTCGTACGAAAAGGATTCGACTCTAAGTCTCACGTTACTGGTCCCTACTTCCGCATAACGGCCACGAAGCGACAAGGTGTACTGATCGCGGTATATTACCAGGGACCTCTGGAAAAGGTCGAAAAGGCATCTTTATCAAACATATTGTTACAAGAGAGAAAGTGAGCAAGACGACGTGATTCTGGGATGTGGGGCACGCTCTCGCTTGCCATTTCGGCTTACGCTTGGCGTCGTGCAAATATATTTCAACTATAACCTCGTTCCTCTGTGTGCTCTCCCGTAACTTTTTGGCGGAGGTGCTGGGTAGCAAAGCACGACGGAGCTTCGCAGCGGACGCCAAGTGGCCGCTTACAACATGTATATCGACAAGGATGATGCACCAACAGCCATGCCCAACGCGTCAACGGCGCCCATCTTACCTGTGGTCATTGTGAACACTCGACCCCGCGATTATGGCAACTTTTTGAACACTGACAACAAAGATGTCGATTAGTGACTTCAACACTACGAGCTCATGAGGAAAAATCATTGTTGGAACCCAACCATGATGCTGGCAAACCTCATTTTTACTTGAGAGGTACGGCCAAGGCGTGGTTCAACAACAACGTGGAAGAGCTCACCAGCTGGGACGTTTGTTATACGAAGTTGCGCGAGATGTTCGGCCAATATGCCGGGTGCAAGCAGACGACCAAGAAAGAACTTTGTACCCCTGTCTAGACATCCACGGAGTCTTACCTGGCCTATATTCAAGATGTCTGGATCCTCTTCCGTAAGGTTAATACCACTATGACTGAAGCCGACAAGGTAGCGCACGTACTCAAGGGCATCGCTGATGACGCCTTTAGCCTCCTTGTATTTCAAGGCTGTTCGACAGTCCAAGACGTCATTAAGAAGTTCTGACGCTTTTAAGAGGCCAAAGTCGTCACATCGCTCACCACTTCACCTGTCTTCCCAACACCACTGCAGCGTCAACTTGTGAAGACTTCCGTTATGACACTAAGCCAAATGCAGCCTCTACTGACATTACGAGGGTCGGTCGACGTGAAATCGAAGCAATCTCACCAGAACTGGAGAGTCTTGACGCTGCACGAAGTGACGCTGCTGCTACGACTTGACCTACAATTTGTGTGTTGAACCTCCCGACCACCCAGAACTTGAGTGATGTAACAGTGGATGGTTTGTTTGTTAAAACCTTAGTCAACTCTGAGGCCAAAATTTATGTTATGAGCTCGCACATTTGTGACCGTTCGAAGAAAGTTTTGACTCCAGCCCCTTCACGCTGTGTTCGTGTTGCTGCGGCGGTGCATCTGTCGTCGTTGGTGTCTGCACAGCACGCGTAACTATAGCCGGCCATCAAACCTCCGTCTTCCCCCGTGTTCTCACCAACTGCACTCATGATGTTGTCTTCGGTCTAGAATTTTGTCCGCCCATTCGGCCCTCATTGACTGTTCAACTGGTACGGTGTAACTTGACCTGTCCTGATACGCCCAGTCAGCTACAAATTCGTCTCTGCTCCACTAAACATGTCCGTTTTTTACCGCAAACAGTTACCTGCATTGCCGCAATAGCGTCGCCACCTGAACCTGATGGAGACTACGCGCTCATGCCCATTACATCTGTCCTTCTGACTCGGAGTGTTACTTTTCTGCACACTATTATTCCATTACGAAAAAACCACGCTTGCATCTCTTTGCTGAGCTTTGCTCTGTGTTTGCAAGTGCTTCCGTGTAGAGTAGTCCTCGCCATGCTGACACCATCCGAGGATTGCGTCTGATTGCATCTGAGGATAAAAGACGGCAAACCACTTTCTTTGGAACTTTATAAGAATGACAAAATTTGAGCGTAAAAGGGGGAAATCGAGTAGACATGGCAGATAATGTGGTGATGTGGAGAAATAGGATAACATTGCTGGCACAACTTTGAATTAGGTAGCGTGGGACTATAATGATTAGAAGTCAAGGAACACAGGATTATCTTGCTGTAGGGCACATGGAGACAGGCTGATGATACTGATGAAAGAGTTGGTTTCATCTGATAATTACCTATAGGCTTCTGATGTCCCTATGGCTGTGTTCGCTTCGAAAGCCATTAATTTCTGCCCGGCACCCTTTATATTGAGGAAGATGGCCATTAAAGAAAAGAACAGTACATTTGATTACGAGCCACCACTCCCGCTCTCACATTTGAATAAACACGTACATGCTGGTTACAACGCAGGAGCTAGAAGATGAGGCCGGTTCTTCCTTTGCACAACGTACAAACGTTCACGTGATAAATTGTGCAGGTCACCGGATTACACCTATGCCTAACCTTGGGCGTCTATTCCACGCCCACAAGAGTGGAAACTTGGGCTAGTTGGTGCGTAGTCATATTTGCAAGATGTTTCAGCGCGCGAACAAAGGAAAAAGGACAGGGTAGACAGAAAGAGCGCTGACTTCCAACTAACTTTATTTCACAGAGTGGCAAGAATATATACTGCTAAAAAAAGGATGATAACAGAGCATGAAGGTAAAATGCACCCTAATCTACACATCAGTAACAAAACACGTGTGACAGGTCCTCTATTGCCTCAAAGCCGAGCTAGGTAATCACGTTCAGCCTGTGATAAAGCAATCGATGATGTGCTTACACATTTATCTCCTAGCAAGTGTATTTTTTCGGCTTCAATAATTTCTCGGGTAAGCTGATCCCTGTGCCTTGCCAATATGGAGCATTGATCAAAGAGAGGTGTGCACCCACAATCTCGGCAATGAATGCCAAGATGCCCTTGTACCACATTGTGCACATTGTTTCGGTGTTCTCGGAGGCGGTCATTTATGCACCTGCCGGTTTGCCCGACATAGATGCACCCACACGTCAGTGGAATCAAGTAAACGACTCCCACTGCGCATGGGACGTAGCGTGTCCTGTGCGCGACAGAGCACGAGGCAGAATTTGCACGAGGTGCATTGACCCGTTTGCAAAGCCTCTGCAATTTTTCCGGGGCAGAAAAAACCACAAAAACGTTGGCGTCTCGAGCAATCTTTTTTAGCCTGTGTGATACGTCGTGCACGTAAGGCAGTACGACAGGCCGGCTCTTTTTGCCACTGTTTCGCTTATCCGGTTTGTCGCCTCGCTTCAAGACAGTGACCAGCTTTTCCGCCACCGAAACGAGAACATGCGTGGGGTAACCAGCTTTGGTAAGCCGCTCTACTTGTAGAGCAAAGCTGTGGTGTACCATGTGGGGGCATGACTTCTTTAAGGCATTGACAAGGCAGAGGTTAGCGATGCCCCGCTTGACCAATTTAGAGTGAGCTGAGCTGAAAGGCAGAAGAGGCTTGCCGCTCCTTGGCTCATGCATCCAGCAAACATGTCGGGAGTCTAACAAAAGCTTCAAATCTAGAAACTTCAGGTTGTTATTAGTGGGTGATTCATGGGTTATAACTAATGGTTTCAGGCACTCCCGGAAAACAGTCAACACGTCAGAGGAAACGGTCTGAAAGTTTTGATTATCGCATTTCAACAACACTAAGTAATCATCAACAAAACGGCAAACTTTAAAAACTACAGAGTCGTCAAGCTTGTTTGACAAGACACGATTATGATGTGCTAGAAATATGTCACTAAGAATGGGTGCCAAACATGAACCAATACATATTCCACTTTTTTGCAAGTAGTTTTTGTCCTCCCATGATACAAAGGTGGCCTTCAAATAAAAACCGAGTAATTCTAATAAGCTGCTGTTGTGAATTCCAGTACGCGTTTGAAACGCTGATGATCCTAACCTGTCTATGGATTCCTCTACACATTTAAGTAGTTGGTCATGCGGCAAAGAGTAATACAAGTCCTTAATATCCACAGACATTGCCTGGAGTCCTGTGTTAGTTCGTCCAATAATGTCAATAACAGCGTCAGAGTTCTTGACCAAAAAAGGATCGTCTATTGTTATGTGTTTTAGCTTTTCCTGCAAGAAAAGTGCTACAGACTTTTGCCAGGTCCCCCTTTCTGTTACAATGACCCGCAATGGGCAGTCAATTTTGTGAGTTTTCGCAGAAAAGAACAGGTCAAGGCTAAGCTTTTTGCAACTATCTATCGCCTTCGAAAGCTTCTGAAACCCCAGGGCCCCGGTAAGAGTTTTTGCACGCTTCTTAAGCTTATCCAGACCAATCTCATCATTCTCGTTGAAAAGAGACTGCATTGCATGCATAGCTTTCACTTTAAACATTGAACGAGGAAGAACCGCAAAACCACCCTCCTTGTCAGCCGGCAGAAGTGACAAGGAATGTGCTTTTAGGTACGCGACAGTGCTTCCTGTATTGACAAATTTGTTCGAAGGCTTACATCTCGAGAGCACCTGCACGCCTTGGGCAACACATCTATCACATTCAGAGTCAGGAGCACGACGGGCAACTTGCCTGACCAGAGCACATTCCTTGTCACTTCTGCCGGCTGACAAGGAGGGTGGTTTTGCGGTTCTTCCTCGTTCAATGTTTAAAGTGAAAGCTATGCATGCAATGCAGTCTCTTTTCAACGAGAATGATGAGATTGGTCTGGATAAGCTTAAGAAGCGTGCAAAAACTCTTACCGGGGCCCTGGGGTTTCAGAAGCTTTCGAAGGCGATAGATAGTTGCAAAAAGCTTAGCCTTGACCTGTTCTTTTCTGCGAAAACTCACAAAATTGACTGCCCATTGCGGGTCATTGTAACAGAAAGGGGGACCTGGCAAAAGTCTGTAGCACTTTTCTTGCAGGAAAAGCTAAAACACATAACAATAGACGATCCTTTTTTGGTCAAGAACTCTGACGCTGTTATTGACATTATTGGACGAACTAACACAGGACTCCAGGCAATGTCTGTGGATATTAAGGACTTGTATTACTCTTTGCCGCATGACCAACTACTTAAATGTGTAGAGGAATCCATAGACAGGTTAGGATCATCAGCGTTTCAAACGCGTACTGGAATTCACAACAGCAGCTTATTAGAATTACTCGGTTTTTATTTGAAGGCCACCTTTGTATCATGGGAGGACAAAAACTACTTGCAAAAAAGTGGAATATGTATTGGTTCATGTTTGGCACCCATTCTTAGTGACATATTTCTAGCACATCATAATCGTGTCTTGTCAAACAAGCTTGACGACTCTGTAGTTTTTAAAGTTTGCCGTTTTGTTGATGATTACTTAGTGTTGTTGAAATGCGATAATCAAAACTTTCAGACCGTTTCCTCTGACGTGTTGACTGTTTTCCGGGAGTGCCTGAAACCACTAGTTATAACCCATGAATCACCCACTAATAACAACCTGAAGTTTCTAGATTTGAAGCTTTTGTTAGACTCCCGACATGTTTGCTGGATGTATGAGCCAAGGAGCGGCAAGCCTCTTCTGCCTTTCAGCTCAGCTCACTCTAAATTGGTCAAGCGGGGCATCGCTAACCTCTGCCTTGTCAATGCCTTAAAGAAGTCATGCCCCCACATGGTACACCACAGCTTTGCTCTACAAGTAGAGCGGCTTACCAAAGCTGGTTACCCCACGCATGTTCTCGTTTCGGTGGCGGAAAAGCTGGTCACTGTCTTGAAGCGAGGCGACAAACCGGATAAGCGAAACAGTGGCAAAAAGAGCCGGCCTGTCGTACTGCCTTACGTGCACGACGTATCACACAGGCTAAAAAAGATTGCTCGAGACGCCAACGTTTTTGTGGTTTTTTCTGCCCCGGAAAAATTGCAGAGGCTTTGCAAACGGGTCAATGCACCTCGTGCAAATTCTGCCTCGTGCTCTGTCGCGCACAGGACACGCTACGTCCCATGCGCAGTGGGAGTCGTTTACTTGATTCCACTGACGTGTGGGTGCATCTATGTCGGGCAAACCGGCAGGTGCATAAATGACCGCCTCCGAGAACACCGAAACAATGTGCACAATGTGGTACAAGGGCATCTTGGCATTCATTGCCGAGATTGTGGGTGCACACCTCTCTTTGATCAATGCTCCATATTGGCAAGGCACAGGGATCAGCTTACCCGAGAAATTATTGAAGCCGAAAAAATACACTTGCTAGGAGATAAATGTGTAAGCACATCATCGATTGCTTTATCACAGGCTGAACGTGATTACCTAGCTCGGCTTTGAGGCAATAGAGGACCTGTCACACGTGTTTTGTTACTGATGTGTAGATTAGGGTGCATTTTACCTTCATGCTCTGTTATCATCCTTTTTTTAGCAGTATATATTCTTGCCACTCTGTGAAATAAAGTTAGTTGGAAGTCAGCGCTCTTTCTGTCTACCCTGTCCTTTTTCCTTTGTTCGCGCGCTGAAACATCTTGCAAATATTCCACGCCGCCTTGGCTATTTCCTTTTCTGAGACTTTCACGATTAACGACCGTGCTTTCCTTCGGTAGACAGTTCATTCGGTACGCTCTGTTAGCTTCTACTAATGACACTGCCAAGATTGTTGTTCGAGGCTCCCGAGCAGAGACTGAAAACACCGAGGCTGTGTCTTTTCCCGGCGTCTTTATTAGGAGAGCAATTCCTCTTCCTCTACACTGTGGTTCATTTCCTGCGCGAGCCTTTGTATGTTTCACAGACGGCAATAGTTGAAACACACGACTATATCATTAAATATACAGTGCAACACAATATAGTATACATGGTTTTGTAGAAGAAGCAAAATAAAACTCACAAGCGTGGAAGCTTGGGCAAGTTGGTAGGATATAACTGAATGCAGGAACAGCGCAACCTACAAGTAGTTACTTCGTAACTACGGAAGCGAAAAAACAAGGACAGAAAAGAGCGCTGTTTCTGTCCTTGTTTCAGCGCTCTTCTCTGTCCTTGTTTTTTCGCTTCCGTAGTTACGAAGTAACTACTTGTAGGTTGCGCTGTTCCTGCATTCAAAATTCACAAGCCTTGAAACCGTGAGACTGGGCTGTTCGGAAAACTAATTTGGTTCCTTCTAGCCAGGCTCATAGCCAGAAATTTTTAGGCGGGTTGCATTTTTAAAGGTTGTGAAAACTCTGTATTTTAATAGTGTAATGTTCATAAAACAACCGCTTCCAGCCTCCCCCACCCTTTTGGCCGAAGGCCAGTTCCTAGGTTTTTTAGAGGTCTTAACTGGGTGCTGAAGGTTTTTTTTTAGGTTGCATCTAGCACTTTGGAAAACTTCAGCAAGACGATGCTGGTTATTTCTTCATTGATTCTCGAGCAGAGAGGTCCGATGTAAGCCGCACACAGTGACGGACGCATGCCGGACGTCTAAACTCGATGGACAGGGACTCACTCCGAAACCAAGCATTTGCACTTTTCATAGAAGTACGGGCAGGTTGTCGTTCAGATGATGCCTTCCGTCACTTCGGATTCTCTCACAGCCGCCGTTGCCTTTCCTGTTCCCTAGCTTAGCACTAACTGCTGCCTGCTTCATTTTAGTGGAGCAGTCATGAGTATTGGGAATGGGCTATTTTCTGTAGCAAATATTAGTTATTGTTGATGGTACCTTTCTGGTGGGCTGAACAAATTTTATTGCCGCACAACCGTCTGTTGGGCCGACTGTGATCTTATCTTATCTCAACGTGATAGCATTAAAGACCTCGTTTCGTGGAAACATCGGCGTCCGTGTCAGCGTTGGCATTAGACGTCGTCGATTCGGAGTAAAAAATCATAATCCTGTCCATGACGGAAGATTCTGGAGAGGTGCCAATATGTTGAAAAAAAAAGGCATTTCCCGGTCCGAGTGAGCATCAAATAATGCGTTCGAAGCTCTAACCACTCAGCTACCACAGCGGCCTTGCCGAGTGAGCATCAAACGCAGGCCATTGCTAACTCCTAATTGCTGATTTGCTCAAATTAATTTACCGCCCACTTTCACGAATGGAGGAAGACAGTGGGCGTGCTGACATTGAGTGCATCATTTTTATCTGTACATACAACCAGTTGTAATCATCATCGTTGTTTGTAGGCGGCCTGTCTCAGTTGGGCCTCGTGCGGCTGCTTTAATGTATGACCTTGCTACTGTCTTGTAGGACGTCGTCCTTTAATATTATAACCCTCTTTCTAAACCTGTTTGAGTCTAATGCAGAATATGAATACCTACACAATGGCTTCTATTTCGCCCTATCCAAGGCGAGTCGTTTTTATTTTATACCTAAAACGTCTTGATTTTCTAACACTGTCTAATTCTCTCTCTTTCTCGGCTGTGCTTACCGTCCAGTGGTAACCACACTTGGTGTTACTGTCCACTTGTTACCGTGATTCGTACTGTCCAGCGGCTACGTATTTTGCAACCGCCGCAGATGCATTTTTTTATTCTGATGTTACTAGGCTGCCTCCATTGCCTAATTTTTATTGACCCACTCAGCTGCCCCCACTCGCTTGATGTACTGCTATTGGTGATGATGATGATGAACCTTCAGCTTTGCTGGCACTCGCCCACTAAGGGGGGGGGGAGGGGATCGGCCAAGAACCGGGCGGAAGGATCATCAAGTGTGCTAAGTCAGGCATTCAGGTAGTCTCGTAGCCGTAAATAATAGCAATAGGCTAACAGGGTAATCTCTTTGTTGCCCTTATGTACTCGCACACACCAGAGAAACCCTCCCTGTGGCTTTAACTTAATGTAATCCCTCTAAAGGATAAAATTAGTTCCACGTTTATTTTTAAACCTAGCTTCTCAATTGGTTCGACCAGGTATCTTTTCCTTTGGTATGCATAACGTTGACAGGATAAAAAGAAATGATCTATTAATTCCGGTTCCTTGCAAAACAGACACATTGCAGATGCTGTTAGTCCAGCTTTATGTAGGTAGTAATTCAGATGCGGAATTCTGCATCGTAATCTGGTGATTGTAATTTCTAACTGCCGAGCTACACGCCACTGTTTGTTCCAGCAATATCTTAGATGTACGAAGTCTCTGACTTTATCCAATGATAATTTTTCTATTTCTTTGTGCAAACAAGCCCTTCTGTATCTGAGTGCTGTTACGTAGGCGAAATCAGGTAAAATAGGTAAGAGTGGTCCGCTTAAAGATGCTTTGGCTAACAAGTCTGCCATCTCATTTGGATAAATCCCGCAGTGGCCAGGTATCCATAGCAAGTGAAACTTTTTCAGGTTTTCTGGTAATAAACTGCCAATCATACTCAATTATGTCAAATTGTTTGCTGTAGATAGTGCAGCGTATACTGAGAGAGAATCGGTAAGTATGACCGCTTCTGATTCGCTCGCAGGAAGTTTACGAAGCGCTAGAATTATAGCAAGTAATTCAGCGATGAATATAGGCGTGTAATCTGGTAATCGAACTGAGAAAGACCAGTCGAGAGAAGTACAGAAGATGCCTATTCCAGCCTTTTCGTTCAATACGGATGAATCCGTCACAATAATGTTGTTTATGGTCAGATGAGTCAAGTAATCTTTTAACCGAATATTTAAATATTGAAGGGGCAGTTTTTTCGCATTAGAAGGGAAAATATCATCAAATTTAATTTCATGTTTTCAATTAGGCGTCTTCGTTATGTCAATCTGATAAATATTTACATTGAGAGGCTCTAGCAACGCTTGGACGAACCTAATCCGAGGGGAGTGTAGTCTAGACCATTGTGTTCCAAAGAATGCGGTTGGTTCTTGAATAAAAACGTATGAAACTTGTCGCAGAAGCGAATTGTATATTTTTAAGAAAGTTTGATCTGTAAGTATTCTAAACCGAGTTAACAAAGGTGGAAGACGCGCTTCCACATACAAAACATTATTGGCCACAAATTCGGGGAGTCCACGACACAAGCGCACAACTTCTCTTTCTAATAATATTATTAGTCTCATCTTGTAAGCCGCGCTGCCTGAAAATAATACACTCCCGAATTTCATATTAGGCCGCACATACATCTTGTAAATCATTTTCAATGTACTCCTATGCAATCCTATTTTTCTGTTTCCCGATTTGCGTAACCACCCCAAGGCACCTGACGCTTCACAGCCTACTTCCTCTATATGGCTTTTCCAATTTAGCGTCCTAATATATACGATGCCTAAGTATTTCAGGAAATTGACCTGGGGAATGAGCTCGGTACGATACACCAGGGATATGTTGACACGATCCTTAAAAGAGATTGGCAGAAGCGCACTTTTTTGACGTTCAATGACATATGGATATTGTCATGCCATCCTTCTAGCATGTTCTTGTAATTCTGTAATGTCTGATACAATGAGTGCAGATCACTGTTTGTTGCGAAGAAAGCAATATCATCTACATATACGTAAATTTGGATATCCTGATGAGTTGGAATGGAACTTCGTAATATGTTGAATAACACCGGGAATAACACTGATCCCTGAGGTAGACCTCGTGTTTGCCTATATTTTTTAGAAGAGCATCCATCCAAGAAGCAATAAAATTCTCTGTCTTTCACAAATTCTGTAATCCATGCTGTTATATATTTTGGAAAGCGATATTCTTGCATCTGCTGGATTAGGATAGGTTATTCCACATTGTCGTACGCTTTGGCTAAGTCTAGAGTGGCTAGTGCACAGTATTCGCGGCGATGCCGAGCCAGCTGTATGCGACTTTCCAAATCCACATGTGCACACCAAATGGAGTATCCTGATCTAAAGCGAACTTGTCTGGGGTTTAGTATTGGGTGTTCATTTATGTAGTTTATTATACGGGCATTTAAGACTCTCTCTACAAGCTTGACCAGGTTAGATGTCAATGAAATAGGCCTTATGTTATCCAGAGTAAACTCCATTCCCTGTTTCTTAAGTATCGAAATTATTTTGGAAAGCTTGCAATCTGCCGGAATCTAAGAATTTTTCAGTGAATAATTAACTATATTACGAATTTCATGTGGGGATATTTTGTATAGCACTTTAATCATTGTAGAGCTCACCCCATCAGGTCCGGGAGCAGCGGGCGGTAAGCTCTTCATCACATCCGCCAGTTCAGCTAAAGTTACCTGCTGGAAATCACAATCCACTCTTAATTTCACCATGGACTTTGGCATAATTGTCGTAAACCTGGTTTGCAAGTCTTTAGGAATATTTTCTAAAAAATCAGAGAGTTCGCGAGAAGACATATTGATGGAATGACTACTTTCTGTCTGTGTATTCACTTTTCTTGCACGTAAAAACCGGAAAAGCATTTTCTTATTTTTAGATTATTTTTAGACTTAGACAGAATAACTAAATTTATTCATACCATAGTCTTCTTTTGCTTTGTGAACTAGACGCTTAAAATCCGCGGCAATGAATTTATAATCTCTCCAGTTTTCGGCGCATTGGTTAATTAACAGCTTTTTCCAAGCCGCTTTTCGCTTTCTATACCCCCTGACACATTCTAGATTCCACCACGGTCAAAAAGATCCCGCTGTGTTCGAGTTTACTGTAAACGTTAAATTTTGAAATGATCGTTTCGACACCGCACATAGACTCATAGCCCTGAGGTTTTGCTGCATTTCCTCGCAAAAAGTTACCGTACACTTTAAGTCTTTTCTTAATTTAGCATAATTTACGAATGAGCCAAATTTCCCTGCCAAACTAAACCTCGGGAACTTAATTTCACACGTAATGGGAAGGTGGTCGCTATTTGTAGCACAATCTAATATATTCCACGAGGATATGCTTATAGTGGAGCTGGAAAATGTTAAATTTGGAGTTACCTCTTACAAATGTAGCAACGTGTGAGTTTAGGCAGGAAAAGTTATTATCAAGCGACCATTCCCACAAACGTCTTCCGCATCCATCAGATTTGAAGCCCCAAGACACATGGTGTGAATTGAAATCACCACACAGTACTATTTCTTTTCTGCATTAAGCTACCGTAATATCGAGGCATCTTGTCTCTTGAACTCCTGCAGGAAAGTATACATTTGCAAAAGAGAAAGGCGAGAAGTCTGGTAGTGTTATGTCCAATACCAGAATTTCATAATTCGTATCCATACACTGATACGATATCTTGGCTCTGTGACTAAATTTAGTTGATATTAAGAAAGCCAAACCGCCACCTCTACTCGGCCGATCCAGCCGGAATAATCGATAGTTTTTCATGTAAAATGTTTTTACCGTTAGCAAGCCAGGTTTCCTGAATGGCACTTATGTCGGGAGAAATTTGCGAAAAAATATATTGTAAATCTGTAGCTGCCGACTAAATAGATCGGCAGTTCCACTGCACAATTTTTAGGGAACCTATTTTGATGCTATACCGGCAGAAGAAACTGCCTGATCCAGAATATGTTTTTTCAAGAAATCATTTTTTGAAAGGTTCTCAAAGAAGTCTTTCTTTGACAAGTATTTCTTGGATTTTTGGTTCTGAGAAGACTTTTTATAAGGGGGAGGTCTGTTACGTTTCAAGGTTCTTAGAGATTCTGTGTCCATATCTGTAAAGTCTCCTGAATCATCTGTCACAGGTTCTGACTCAGCCTGAACTCTATTTTTGAAGGTCCTGCTTTCGGAGAGATTGTTCTATGATTGACTGTCTGATTTTCCTCCTCTGTACCCCTTGAAATAAACAGAGCGTGCGAACCTCGATTTTGCACAGAAACTGTACCAATGATTTGTGTCAGCTGTTGTGTTAGTATATCAGTCAAGGCTTCAAAAAGAGTAGCTGCCAGACGCTGCATTGCCTTTTCCGTAGACTTTTCAATAGCCTCAGTTATCGACTTTGCAAGCGATGCATCCATTGCCGCTTTGTGCCGGGATGTTATGCCTGCATAACCTTTCGATCTTTCATGCATTTCTGCTACCGCCTCCCTCCTAGAGCAACGCCTGCGTTTTATGATTTCTAGAAAACCCATTTCTCTTTCTTTTGCGCCACATTCAGCAGAGTCTGCAGGGTGCGCTCCATTACACAAGCAGCACTTCTGGTCATCAGATTTGCAATCGCAGCTGTCATGACTCTCTCCGCACAGACGACATCTAGCCTGTGATCTGCATCCTTTCATGCTGTGGCCGAATCGCCAACATTTTCAGCACTGCAAAGATTTCGGGGAAAGTGCTTCTATTTTGTAGATTCGTGGCCATGCCTTAATTTCTGTTGGTCTAACTCTTCCTGCAAAAGTTACTTTAACTGATTCAGTAGGCGATCTTGTTTTAACAGTCGTTCGGGTGCATCGATAGACTGAAACTGCCCAAGCTACAGCAAATAAGTCAAGAATTATTTGAGGTGCCAGACTCGTATCCATCCCACGGACTATGCCCTTCGTACATGCAAGATGAGCTGGAATAAATGGGCTCACCGGTTGTGCAGCAAATTCAGAGCATTTCAGAAGCTCTCGGACGCAATCCTGGTCTGCAGAACAGCACAGGATACCCCCTCGGCCGAACTGGCGGACCTCAGTAATCTTCTGGAAAAGCGACGAGGCTTTCTGAAGCTCCACTTGTATCACCTTCGGACTCTTCATTGGAATGGAACCCCCATTTGTAGGAACCAGAGCCACAGGGACGTAGCTATCTTCACTGCGTAGCAAGGTATCGAGCGGCCAATCCTTGACCGGTAGTGAGGCCAGCCAAGGGGAGTGCCCTTGGCCGTGTGATGAGAAAGACATCAGAATATTCTGACTTGCCTGACCGCCAAAGGGCTGCAACAACGTTTCAGTTGAGAAAAACTAACAAGAAATACGAGGAACGAAAAGCAAACCAAATCTTAGCTAAAAGGATCCTGCCGCTCGACGTTGAGCCAATCTTCTATGAGCCACGCAGTGATCCACTGGCAGCTCTGTCACGCAAATTGCGTGACCATACACGATCGAGAATCTCCTTTATCTGCTAATATTTTTATGTTCCATCGCTTGCTGCCTCGTACTGAACTTCTCGTCTTTGTTTTGTTTTAGAGATGACAGCACGCAGTGATTGCATGCATTTTACCTAAATCACATTGGCTGACTTCTTCACATTCCTTGGAAGTAGCTGCCGAATACACTATCGTATTCTTATTTATTAATTATTATTTTTTCTTGATTAGGCTCTCCTGTTGTATACTTGTCCTAGATATGCATGTACATGTTTAGACACCAATAAATTGTTTCTAATTGTGTACACCTATGTTTTACTATGATATTCAGCCCTATTTTTGCCTTGATTATATTCAATTGTAGGACTACTTTATTACTCTCTCGGCTTAATTCCTGAGTCGTAGTGCGTGTGGGAGATTTTTTTCACACTTACTGGTTTGGCTGGGTGCCGCCTGCTGAAAGTGCTCCAGTCATTACAGGTTTTACAGTACACAATACAATCAACCCCTGCGGACGTCAAGGGAGGAAATGCGGCCTTGTTGGCAAGACGTTAGGCAACATTCAACGCAGAAAAACAGAAGGAGAAGAAGGGATGAAGACAAATGTCAACCAAAGCCTCATACATAACGTAGGGATGCTCACACGCTACGCCAACATGTCATGCGTATTCAAGTACACTCTTTGTCATTCTCATTTTTACACGAGATGCACAGAAAAAGATATTTTTCCGATCGTGATCTGGTGCGCAAGATATGCGACGTAGATCTCCGAACTTGTTGCTCGTTCAATAATACTAATCAGTGGTTTCACGCATTGCTGAGTGACTCAGGGGACGAATTACAACTCATGACTACGGAGTTAGACAAGGAGATCAGAAAAGTAGGTCCTAAAATTATTCGGCAGAAGACGAAAGTAATGTACAACAACCTCGGAAGAGAGCAGCGCTTCGAGATAGGTAATAGTGCACTTCAAGTTGTAAAAGGCTGTGTCTACTTAGGACATGTAATAACCACGGAGCTGAACCACGTGACTAAAGTAACTAGAAGAATAAGAATGGGGTGGAGCACTCTGAAATCATGACAGCTAGATTGCCACTATCCCTCAAGAGGAAGGCATCTAACAGCTGCATCTTGCCGGTACCCAGCTACAGAGCAAAAACCTGGAGACTTACAAAGAGGGTTCAGCTTAAATTGAGGTCGACGCAGCGGGCAATGGAAAGGAAAATGTTAGATGTAACCTTAAGAGACAAGAAGAGAGCACAGCGGATTAGGGAACGAACCAGGGTTAAGGATATCATAGTTCGAATCAAGAAGAGGAAATGAACATGGGCCGGGCATGTAGCACGTAGACAAGATAACCGCTGGTCAATAAAGGTAACTTGATTCCTCGACAAGGCAAGCTGGTTAGGAGGGGCCAGAAGGTTAGGTGGGCAGATGAGATTAAGAAGTTTGCGGGTATGAAATGGCAGCAGCAAGCACAGGACCGAGATGGCTGGCCGAACATAGCAGAGGCCTTTGTCTTGCAGTGGATGTAGTCAAGCTGATATGATATATATATATATATAGTCTGAAGAAAGGCACAAAGGTTAACTCGAAAGCAGGTATCTGGTTTGCTATCTTGCACTGGGAAAGGGGAGACAGAAAATTAGGGAAAACGAACCGAGCGAAAGAGGAAAGGAAGTGGAAACCACGATTTGAATATAAAAGATGCTGTACTGGAGGGCTCCCGATATTTTGACTATGTCGTGTTCTTAAACGTGGACTGACACTACATAGCCGTTGAAAAACCCGACGTCAGTGCTTGCGAGAGGCGTTGTCTTGCATATCGTCTAATTCAGTCTGCAGTACACACAAAATATGGTAAGTTGAGAGTGCAGTTCATTGAGTTTACGACTGACATTTCAATAAATTAAAAGGGCAGATATATCAAGCAACATTAACACAATCACCTAATACATCCCACAATAGAATGTTGCTGAATACCACCAAGTAACAAACGAATGCCTCTTCACTGGGACTTCCACAGACTATTCAAGATTTTGTAATAGAACACTAGGACAGCAATGAAACATGACCCTTGAAATGCGTACAAGTTTGAGTTGTTTTCAGTGTGTCCGTGGGCATAAGAGTCCACTGCTCAGAGACTAAGCGGTTCATAGGAGCGAAAACGAATTGATAATGTATACGTTTATTATCTCGAAACAGTCTTCCCGAGCTCGTGAGTTCTGGGTCACACTAGCTGGGAGGGTCCCTCATTGCAGAAATCCTATGGACGTGGTCACATTTCTGGTGACGAGTGGTATTTCAATGCCTGTAGAGGACTCCACCAGAAATCTTGGCCACCCAGAATTTTGAGAGGAGGCACTATGTGTGGGCGTTACGGGATAGCGATTGCCATATTCGTAACGATATGAACATTTGTGTGCCAGCGCGTATCGCACGTCGTACGTCGGGCTTTATATCCTTGAAGAGTCGGGTAGGTTCAATCTGGCAAGATAACGTGCATGTACGTGTTACATTCAAGTCTCCGAAGCGCTGAGGTTTCATCTTTGGTGTGAGCTTGGTGTGAGGCAGCGGGAGCAGCCTGCTTGCTAGGTGATGCCTATCAGTGCAAGTCAAGGGTATTACATGGTAGATGGTTGATATTTCCTGCAGCACCACAGATTTCACACGCCGCACAGTCTGCCTTCGTGAGGGAAACCGATAGTCAAAGCAGAGAAAGAACAGAAGAATCTCCTCGACGTAGGCCAGATGGAGACCAGAGTTGCAGTGAATGCAGTCTCGTTATCTTACGGGTGGCGTGTTAACTGCGTTAGGCAGAGGCGATGTCCAGGAATCGAAAATGACATGCAACGCCTATCTTTAAAAGCGGAATCTGGCTGATGTTCCTTTCTTCATGTCAAGTGCGAGCCGCCTTATCTGCGGAATCAATGCGACATATTTCGCGCTGCCCAGATATAATCACAAAACTCCCAATGTCATCACAATTGAACATTTACTCTTTCATATTGTGACTGTGAAAGAAACTTCTGTTCAATATTGTATGTATCACATAAATAATGTACATTCACACATACATACGTACATACATACATACATACGTAAATACATAAATGCATACATACATACATACATACATACATACATACATACATACATACATACATACATACATACATACATACATACATACATACATACATACATGCATGCATACATACATACATACATACATACATACATACATACATACATACATACATACATACATACATACATACATACATACTGTGTCTTCACTCGGAATGTCAGAATTCGTCAGAACAAGAATATTTCCTTCGGATTGAAACACAGTACACAGTATATCTATGGTGTCCCTCTGCCCAAACAATTTATCAGGAATTCAGGATAGCACAAAGACTTGTAACAACATCCCGTGCGTACAAAGACGCCATCTTGAAATAGTTTGAAGTCTACTGTAATAACCCAGACGACTATGCGCAGATGTCTCAGGTGCTTCCTGATTTAAGGGCAGCAAATTCTACTAATTTCAGCTAAGAAGTGAAGTTTAACGCTGCTTTATTCTTCGCGTGGTAGAAAACCATAAAGCATGGAATATAACAGCTCTCTGTTTGCTTTTTTTACGCTTACGAGGTTGAACGGTTTGTGCCTGTGAAACCCACAAATCTTTTGCTCTCTTCATAAATGGAACAATGTCATCACAGGGCATTATTATTCAGTTGTGTAAAGCAAACACGCAACTGCTTGCTTGATAAGAACAAATAGGCGTTGACCTTAAGCTGGCATCGCTGATACGTTGCTTAAGCCTGCTTGATGAGGGATTACGGCGATAATTGGGGAGTCGAAACGTTCATTTGCATATACTCGTAAACCTGCGCGTTTCATGAAGGCCTGGCTGTTTTTCATGCCAATGCCAAACTTTTGTACTTTCTTCACTCTATTTCTTGTGCCTTAACGACACCGTAGCTTAATGAGAAGCGCCAGACCTAGACAAAGGAATGAGGAGGAGGGGGAGACGATCAACGATACCGCCACTTTATTTCATGCCGGCAGCCAAGGGCGACGAGTGAAAATGATAAGCATCATCTCCTTTATATTTCCATTTTCTTGCCTCAGAGCGGCTAGTAGAGCACCAATCTAATATCAATGCAGTCATCACGTTTTGAATCCTGATTTCGTTGCTGCCGCTCGCGAGGATATAGGCTTCTTTTGCTTTTAGTTGCGTGTAGTTTACCTTGAACTGGGTTATACTGCTGCCTTTATTTTTCTAACATTTGTTTCTTTATTTTCTGTGAAATACCTTACTTTTTATCTCTTTTAGTTAGGTAGCATTGGTATTTTATTTTATTATTTTTAAAGGGGCTTGACGAATGCTACACCGTTACACATTTTGGAGAACGAAACATCCACGTTTTTATATCTTTGCAAACTACTAAAACACGCTGCATAAAACTTAAAACTTCGTTTTTTAATTCGAAAGTTCGTATATACTGAAATTGTAAATGTATGAAGGGGGTGGGGCAGGGCTAATGAAGATGCAAGATCATGGCATAAATGAGACCCATAACAATAATATGTAGCATAATCACGCCCCAGAACCATGATATCAATATGTAAGATGCTGTAGTGTAGAAATATGAAAATTTTGACCTTTCTGGTGTTCTCCAACGTGCAGTACACATTAGAGCACGCGGGCCTCTACCATTTCACCTCCATCAAAATGCGACCCTTGCGGCCAGCATAGAACTCATGACGTTCCCGGGTCAGCAGCCGAGCGCTGACTATTTACTGCAAAAATTATTGCTACAAAATATTTTATTGGGACATATTTAACAGTTGCACCACCACCGATACAGGTACTTCTACGCGGCATCGCACCTTCACCCAAATGAAAGGAAGTAGCTTGGCTACTTTTTATTATCTGTCTTGACCATTGTCTATTTGTCTTGACTGTATTGACTAGTCTTTTCTTATTAAAATATTAGCAATAGGGAAGATTTTCGTTGAAGTTTTCGCTAACACTGAAATGTTTAGCAAGCCATAATGTCAGTAAAACGAAATAAAGGAAAGAATGATGTTGGTTTTAGGAGCTTGGACAGTTTCTCTGTAGTGTCCAACAACAAAGTGGGGGTTTGAACTTGTCGGTACCCAATGATCAACTATTTGCAGCAAACATTTCTGAAAACTGGTGAAAGAGACTCGTACGGGCACCCGTCCCTGTCGGTTTCGTAAATTGTCTAATAAATTTGGTGGAAGAAGTAGGCTAATTGGTCGATGTAGAGGGCCACATGCAAAAGAGAGGCATTCACGTATTAAATACGAAAGGTAGAAAAATGTGGAATAAAAATAGAAGGGTTTATAAAAAACAATACCACAAACTTCAGACAGGAAGAATCATACTGACAAAATCCCAACGAAAGAACGAACAGAGATTTTTTTGGACTTATAGAAGCATCCTGGTGTTTTGTTTTGTTTTTCGCTGCTTTCTGAGCTTTAAATGCGAAACTTTATTTTTTGTCGACGAATACTTCAGCGACGTTCTCCAATATTGGTTTTTCTGTTCAAAGTGCTAACTACTGCATAGGCTATCCCTGCAGAAAACGAATGAATCTCAAAATACTTGAACATCCATATTATTTCAAGGGCTATCGTTAACACTACTTCTTTAAGGTAAATTTATTCGATGATTGCTTCTTTTAAGGAGAAAAACAGAAAAAAAATCTTCCTTTATTCGCCTCAGAAGCAACAAAATCGATCATGCCGCATTTATAGCTTAAAGCTAGAACAAAGAAGGACATACTTCAAATAAGATATGACTAGCGTTGACCAACTATAAATACTAATAATCAATCTGCACACCTCAACTCTTTCGACTCACGGTGCTTTCATAAAAAAGAGACTATGTTGAAACTTAAGCATGTACAATTGACTGTATGCTCTCTAGTAAACGTGTAGGCAGCTGGTAGTGATATGCTGTATTTTAGATAAAGTGTGTGTTAGAAATTTATCCAACGCTTCCTCAGTGAAACACTGAAAAGAAAAATAAACTGAATAAAGTACCGTATTGTAAATCATAATACGCTCGCCATAACAAACGAATGGCAGTCCGAAATCTGAGCGGATGGGTTCACTTTTTTTTCCAACTCCTTTCAAGCAAAGCACGTGAGGCACGATGATGGCTGTCATACTTCAACATTACCCTGTAGGCTTTCCTAGAACGAGTTGAAACGGGGCGGTGTATTTGCTTTAGCAAGCTGTCTGCAGCATCTGTTGCCGCTTGGCTGAGTATCCGAAAGCTAAAGCGAAGACTGGGCGTCAGCCGTACTCCTTGTTTCCAGTGCTGAAATATAACTGACGAACGGGTAAACAAACGAGTATACTACCTATGCGTCGATGCTCTCAGAGGCACAGAGCGGGAAATGTAAACATTCAATCCCACGGAGAAAGTCTTACATTGGCACGTCGATAGAATAAATCGTCACTACATTTGCCGGTTCACTGCCTGCAGTCTATTTTCAACATTTTTGGGGCGCTCCCGTTTATTCTTACACTAGGTGGTAGTTTTAGCATAAATATTGATGGGGGCAAATTGTGGAACCGTATGCACGGCCAATCTACCACTGCTTGGCCAATGTGGGCATCCCAGTAGGGACGAAACATATTTCAAAAAGTCTGACCATATGATCGCGTACACAGGGTAAACTGTACAGTGAGTAAAATAAGCGTAAAGTAGGCATAAAGATATTGCCCGTTAGCCAACCACTCTAAAGAACAACTAATGAATAAAGCCTACTAAAACACTGTCCTAGAAAGCGTGCAAACTGATCCATAAATGACCTTTCATTTGAGCTTCTGCCACGAAAAAACAGAAAGGAAACCTTATGGCACGAAAAAAAGAAGGGTAATGTTCGAATACGCCATAATCTCTAAACATCTCCACTGATGAAAATCTCATTGAAAGAACATATTCTTGTGTATACTTTTATTGGAAATATTTCCGCAATTCAGACCTTTTGAGACATGAAAAAAGCAGCCATAACGTGTTCTCTTTAGTCACCTCTAACATTTACACTTGGAGCTTTGTATTTCGGTAGTCAAATGCACTTTTTTAGTAAAGGAGTTGACGTTGGAGTTGTTAAGGCGTCAATTGCTCTCCCTTTTGCTTTGCGTTATTTTGTAGCGTGAACAACAGTGTCTTGCAATGGATATTTTGCTATATATGCACCGATGGCATAAAACTTTCTAATATGTTTATTCATGCGTCGTCTGTTTTATATATTTTCATATCCTCATTTCGCACTGAAAATCTGAAAGATATGTTGTTATTTGCTTTGTCAAGTATGGTTGGGGTATTTTAGCCGTAACCCACTGAAGCTTCTTGATTGGATTTCTATGCAAGTGCGTGCAATACCAGTAGCCAATTATGTAGTCTCCCCCGCTTCTCACTTGAATGCAGGTTGATAGTTCAAAAAACCATAAATAGGGTTCGTGTGCTCATGTGGACGTTTTGTCAAGTTGGCATGTTTTCCTCAAAGAACATTGAGGAACACAAGCCCACTTGTCAAAACGACAAAACGAGCACCCAAACCCCTGTTTAAGCATTTGCTTTATCCACTACATAAGGGCATACATGAGAAATAAATGTGGCCTGCCTCGAGCTTTGTACAACGTATTGAAATGCACGACGGCCGTTCAGCTAATACACTTAGCGGCTTTTTCGAGGTTTGATTTGTGGAGTTTAACGTCCCAAAACCACCATATGATTACGAGAGACGCCGTAGTGGAGGGCTCCAGAAATTTTGACCATGTGGGGTTCTTTAACGTGCACCCAAATCTGAGTACACGAGCCTACAACATTTCCGCCTCCATCGGAACGCAGCCGCCACAGCCGGGATTTATCCCGCGACATGCGGGTCAGCAGCCGAGTACCTTAGCCACTAGTGGCTAAGGTACTCGGCTGCTGACCCGCAGGTAATCGTGGCAGGGCATGGCTTTTTCGAGGTCGTTAGATGAATTACCACAATAATGACACATACACATACGGCATAATTTATTTATACTCGCACTTATATATAACAAGACCAGAAGAGACATATGGTAAAAATTCATCGGTAAGCACAAAAATCGCTCGCAAAGAAATAACTGAAAGTTTACATTCTTTTAAATGTTGCTCATCTGTAGCCAGATAGGAGTCTACAACTTAAGCAAAGCAATAGCTAAATTTTAAAGATTTCGCAAGCGTTAATATGACTCCTTCAAGTTTTCATTACTAAAAACAGCTCCAGAAGTTACAGACACTGGTAATTCTTATGCGCAACACATGTACCAGTTTAGCCTGACACCTCAAATGAGGCAAAAACCTTTTCTTCATTTATGTCTATATATTGTAAAAATCAACTAGCATTTTTTCATTGCAATAACTTTTCTGCTTTCAATAAATTGAATAGAGCAGTGGAGAATACATATTGCAAGAAAAACACCCCGAAGTGTTTACTTTTAAATGCGTAACATTTCTTAGTGAGCTTCGGCTACTTTGAATCTATCTATCTATCTATCTATCTATCTATCTATCTATCTATCTATCTATCTATCTATCTATCTATCTATCTATCTATCTATCTATCTATCTATCTATCTATCTATCTATCTATCTATCTATCTATCTATCTATCTATCTATCTATCTATCTATCTATCTATCTATCTATCTAGCCACCTACGACTTATAGCTCTCCTGGCCGTTTCAATAGTCGTATGGATACCAAACTTTGTATGGCAACTCAACTAGCATTTTTTCATTGCAATAACTTTTCTGCTTTCAATAAATTGAATAGAGCAGTGGAGAATACATATTGCAAGAAAAACACCCCGAAGTGTTTACTTTTAAATGCGTAACATTTCTTAGTGAGCTTCGGCTACTTTGAATCTATCTATCTATCTATCTATCTATCTATCTATCTATCTATCTATCTATCTATCTATCTATCTATCTATCTATCTATCTATCTATCTATCTATCTAGCCACCTACGACTTATAGCTCTCCTGGCCGTTTCAATAGTCGTATGGATACCAAACTTTGTATGGCATAACATGACCGTATGAAGAACATATTCGACTAGTCATAACATGAAAATCATGATATGTATGTCATGAATGTCATAATTTACATCTCATGGTCCTGCAGCTCTTCTGGTAGTTTCGTTCACATGGCATGTTGCAAAACTGGTGTGGTATGACATGATTGCATGGCGAACACAAGCGACAGACCCTAACATGAAGATCATGACATGCGTGTCATGTAACAACATGACTACATGCTATGCTAATGATGCACTCACGGCCGTTTCACTAGCTTCATATGTACCAAACACGGTAGTACGTGACGCGAACGGACGACAGAGGTAAATGGCACATCCAAACATGATAATCACGACATGCGTGTCATGTAACAAGATGAGGACATGCCACACTTATGATGCGCTCGCGGCCGTTTCGCTACCTTTAGATATGTCAAATTGGGTGTTACGTGAAACCAATGGATGACGAAAGTATGTGAGTGGTGCAAACAAAATAATCATGACATGCGTGACATGTGAGAACAAGACTACATGCCACAGTCAAGGCGCCAACACGTTTCGACATGACGCGGTGCGCGTGCTCACTGGCGTTCATTTCGTCGCGTCACGCCAGACGTCGGTCCTGCCATATACTGGCAGGTGCGCTCCGCGCTGCGTTGCTTTCACGCATGCGCGTTTTAGCGCGTCCGGCGTCCCTCTATGGCGCTGTGTTGTCTGGGTAACGCATCGGCATAGCGTAATGTTACTCTATGGCATTGGTGCGAAACCATTGGTTGCCGTCGGGCCGCGCCTACGGACGCTGATCGTGCCTGGCGTCAGACTATAGGGTGCTCGCGTTTTGCTAACCCAGCGTCACTGTGCCCAGCGCGCACGCGCGTCAACGCTGCATTGGAGTATATTGGACCCTTCGTGATGCGCTCTAGGCCGTTTTGCTAGCTACGCATACACCAAATTTGGTGTTACGTGACGTCAATGGACGATGAAATATATAACTGGTGCAAACATGATGATCCTGACACGTGTATCACATAAGAACATGACAGCATACCGTGCTCATAGCGTGCTCGCGGCCATTTCGCTAACTCCACATATGCTAAATTTGGTATCACGTGACTTGAATAGATGACAAAACTAAACGACACATCCGATAGTGATAATCATGACACGGAAGTCATGTACGGCATCATTGACCGCCACCTCGTAGCGTTGTGCTGATATTAAAGTGACATGTCAACATTTTTCATTCATGCTTCGCATATCATAGATTCCCACTGTACGTGGGATCTGCCATTTTTTACTTGGAGTTTTGCATTGCGCTGTTATTATGTAAGATGCAATGACCTACTTTATTATATTAAGCAGTCGAGTTTTTATTCCAAGCAAATCATGTGCACCATTTGTTGTTCAGTCATCTATTTGCCTCCTTCTTTTTCTTCTTTTTTGCGGTCAAAATAACTTCATTGCTATTCGGTTCATATCCACCTCGGTGGTCTTGTGGTTATGGTGTTTGAGTGCTGACGCGAAGGTTGCGAGATGAAATGCCAGTAATGGCGACCACGTTTAGATTAGAGCGGAGTGTTAGAGATCTTTGTACTTTAATACATATGCATGGGAAAGCATTCAAGGTGGGCAAATTTGATATATTTTCTTTGCTACGGCATTCCTGATAATGACAATGCGATTTCTGAACGTAAAGCCGCAACAACCATTATGATTGTTTTGTGCACAGGTGTCGCGTGCGACCATGCCGGCTCATCTGAAGAAGAAAAGCTCTTGTGGCAAATGCTCGACCGAGTCAACCTGAACGCCAGTGACGATGGAGAGAAGCCACCATCAATGGCTGGTAACACAAGCACCCACGAGATGGCCGACTCTTCTAGCAGAGCACCGCACCTCAGCCTGGCCATTGAGAGACTTGATCTGGAAGACTCCTTCCAATCGGCAAAGAAAGAAGAATGGCCGTAGCATCACTAAGTTTACAGCAATATTATGCTTAATAGCCTGCCACCATTTTAACCATACATTTCAATGTTTATATTTCGAAAGAGGCATGTCGAATGAACCAAGAGCGATGAAAGAAGTCAGAAAATTCGCATATACGTTCTTGATTGATTGATTTGTAGGGTTTAACGTCCCAAAACCACCATATGATTATGAGAGACGCCATAGTGGAGGCCTCCGGAAATTTTGACCACCTGGGGTTCTTTAACGTGAACCCAAATCTGACGCATATACGTTGTCAATGTGCAGATACATTTCACCAAGATGGAATGAACGATACCTTGTTACGCACATTTCAGGCCTGCACGTCAATATCGGTCCGCCACGCGATTTATCGATTGCCCGCGTCCATTTATGCACACTCTTCACTGCTGTTTTACATTATAGTATTTCCCATGCAAGAATCGCTGAAAGCTTACAATTCGGAAATACAAGTTGTTGTGTTGCTATAACTGGAGCACCTCTTGCTTGTAGTATTTTTGCAAAAGATACGTGTGTGTTTGTCTACAATAAATCCGCGAAGTGCAAGAAAATTTTAGTGCACTTCACATAAATGTTTCGCACAAATAAGCCCTTTTGCCAGCTTTCCGGCTGTGCTCCTCGAAATAAATGTCGTAGCGGTTGTAATGAAAAACCTAAATTCAAAAAAATTTCGCAATGATTTTTAGTGCGTAAAAGAAAGGCTTAACGCGAAAATCACTTCATTTGTTCTTCTGAAATTAGTTTGGAAGAAACACTTTGAATTTGATGTCTCCGCCTACTCGCGTAGAACACTATTAACAACCTGACGCACAACTGGTATTTTTTATTTTTTTTTAGTCGGCGTCAATGGCAGTGTTGCGGGCAAATATTCTTTCATTGCAATTATGAGCAAAGTTATCGCGTCTCAGTCAGAAAAAATGTGAGAAATTTAAGTGTACTTGGGTGTCATGGGACATAAGGCGATGCAGCTTCAGTGAAAGTAAACAAATGTACGACTTTATTTTTACTTCAACAATATGCACGTCCATAGCGTGACATATTATATTAACGGGTGTTATTTGAAGTTGCATGGTCTAACAATTTTTATTTTTAAAAACGTTAAACTATATTTACAAGGCATTAATAAAGGGTTCATTAACCATCGCGGGTTCAAAAGCGAAACAGTACTGTCTTTCTCGCCTTAACTCCCTTTCCCACAAGCGCTATCTCCCTTCGCCACTCATTTCTTATAAAACACGCGGAATGTTGGCACAAAGTGTTAAGCCAGTTATGATTTTGCGTATTTCGACCACATGCTGCTGCCTGTGCTTGCGCAGTGACAAACGCAGAATACGAAGTGAAATCAGTTCGTCGCGCGTGATAGTCATGCAATACAAGGAAGAACCAGCATGTGACTGCTTCGTAAGGCATTGTATGTAACAATTCACAGCAGATATATTACCTATATTAAACGATTGAGAGCTTATTTTGCCCTGATGTCACGTGATCAAACTGGAAAGGTCACGAACTGTGCTGCGAAAAAGGGAAACTATACGGGAGTCAATAAGAAGCTGGTTTATTGTTTTCCCAGAGGCTGTTCAGGGGTCCTGTAATATATTGTCAGTACAATAATAGGAGTATATCTGACTGCATATTTTTAATGTTGTCTGTATTGACGCATAAAGTTTCTTGTCTATTTATTATGACTACATAAACGAAACAGGCGTAAGCATTTACAGAGTAGTTCACCGTCTTCCCTTGAGCATACTAATAGTTGTAATCATCGTCATAGTGTTCTCTCGCCATGTGTAGATTTTTGGCTAACGCACCTGTGCTGTAATCACAACAATAGTTTTGTCATACCTGACGTCTTCTTACAAGGAGTGGAGGTGCTGGGATGATAAATAGGGGCTGTAAAATGAAAATAGCTAAAATGTCCCTGACGTGAAGCGTTGCTTCAGGATCTAGAAAGCAGCTTCAAAAATGGAATTGTTCTTACGGTGTACGCAAAATATTTTCCTTACCATTGAAAAGGTGCTGCTATACAGTGAAATCAATTTGAACATGTGTTGTTGTGACTTCCTTTATTCATCCCTCGCAGCAGAATAACGGTCATCATCATTATTGAACCTCCTCACGAGCTGACGCTTGGCCTCATGGCAGCGCCGGCTCACCCTTGTCTTTTTCTTTCTTCTTTAGTTCCATTAAAGCCTTTCATCTGGCAAGACGTGTTTTTGCTTGATGTGAGCGGCGCCGCAGCAGAAAAGCTCAGAGGTCCAGCACATGGTGCCGAAAACCCGGGACCTTTGACGACGCCAACAACTTCGACGTTAGGAGCCGCAACACCTCGGAAGACGGCACCTGCGATCTTGGCGAGATACATCGACTGAGGGCGGCAGAATCGAACGACATCTTAGACGACGCCACAGCTTGCGGTCCCAGCTGGATGTCCTGTTGTCCGAGGCGGAAGACCACTTGTGAGGAAATCAAGCCATCACGGCAGCAGCAGAAAGTGTATTCCTCGACCGAATAAGCTCATTTTATGGTCAGATAGAGAAAAAGGATGAGCCAATTTTTGAGGAGACGCAAGACGACCTGTTGGACAGTGAGACGTTAGACGCTGGAGAATACCGCGAAAAGGTTGTTACTCTCACAGCGAATATACGAGTCAAGCTGAATGAATGTCTGGCTCCTCCAGCCCCGCTTCTTACCTGTTATCATCTGGCAAAAGCAAGCTTCCCCAACTAGAACTCGTAAAATTTGATGGTAACCGCAGACTATGGCCGAGATTTCGGACGCAGTTTACATCAGCAGTTCACAACAACAACAGCGAGTTAAGCACAGCTGACAAGTTCAACTACTTGAACAGTTTGGTTACCGGAGCGGCTG
This sequence comes from Rhipicephalus microplus, assembly GCF_043290135.1. Taxonomy (NCBI): domain Eukaryota; kingdom Metazoa; phylum Arthropoda; class Arachnida; order Ixodida; family Ixodidae; genus Rhipicephalus; species Rhipicephalus microplus. The sequence goes on from NC_134704.1 coordinate 118,226,636, forward strand.
CGTCGGCTATATCGGGATTACAAGCTACCGAAGAGTGCTATAAAGACGCTATTTAAATTTTAAAGAAGCATTTCGCAGATGAACAGATCATAGTGCACGACCATTTGCAAGGTTTGCTAGATCTAAAGCCGGTGTCGTCGTCAGCAGACGTTCGTAAGCTGAGGCAACTTTACAAGGTACAGGTTCATACTCGAAGCCTCAAGGCGCTTGGCACAAACTCGACAATTTATTGCTCCATGCTTCGGGAAATCCTGTTAAGAGTTTGTAGCGAGAGAGGAAGACGGGACTGCGGCCAACGTGGTCGTGCCGTTCTCTCGCCACTTTATTATATAAAGGCGATTGCCGAAGCGGAGCGGCGGCGGCTGCCACGTCCGAACCGCCAGGCACGTGAGCTCGATCTCGACAGCACGCGCTTCGAGCTGTCGCTTGAGCTGCACGAGAGGCACAGCGCGGTGGCTAGAAAAATGACGATGATGATGAATGGCGATGATGATGACGCTACAGATTATCCCCCCCCCTGCAGAAATGAAGCCGGAATGAAAATAATGAGAGCGTATATACAAGCGAGTTAGGTTCGCAAAACGAAACGGGGGCCGTGAGCAGTCCAGGTCGTCAACTGGAAGGGACAATCGGCAACCAGTGGGTCTCTGGCGGGCGACACTGGGAATGGCGCAGCGGACGAGGGTGGCTACGCAGGCACGCTGTTGGAAGAAGCGGGTTAGGGTCGTGATTAAGGGACACTTTAGTCGATAGCGAGTACCAACGACAAGGTGAAAAATGGTCAAGGGCCGAGAACACACACGGGCCGTTTCGGTGGGGTCGATTGTCGCGCGCACTCGGACCCTGATGCTTAAAAGATGGACTGTAGCATGAGCGTAGTACGACCAGTCCAGCGGGTCCAGTGTGACTTCCTTGTTGGAGCTGGTGGGAACGTCGACAGGGAGTGTGGTCAACCCTGGTAGTGTGTTTACCGTGCTGGTACCGTCGCTTGTGGTGGCACGTTACCGGCTGCGGCGGCCGCCTGATCGGCCGAGTAGGGTGCAGATAAGTTGGAAACGGAGCGCTTTGGACCGATGAAGTGCGACATGGTTTACAGAGATAACGAGCCGGCTCAGAGGGCACTGATAGATTGCTCTTTTCGACATTTAACGACGTGTAACGCGTAGGCGTACGCCGATGAGTCGTCGCGTTGTTCGAGCTAGAACCGACGTTTGGTGATGCGAGATCCAGCGGCGGGTATGTGGCGTCACAGTGTTCATGGGCCGTCGACGGCGTTGAAATGCTCAAGCACGCGTACGTAGTGGTAGGCGGATGGTTTAACTGCGCATCTGTTGGGGCATGCATGGTGTGCTCCACCTGTGGTGAGCCAGGCGTGCGGCCCTCGGGATTTCCTGACATCGTCACAGCATCATGCACGTTCAGCCGTGCATGCTCAGGGGCTTGAACTTCTGTAGGATACATCGAGGATGATGTTAGTAGGTGCTGGCAGTCCACGAGGTTTTGAGCAGCAGGCACCGGTGTGCAGGGGAAACTGATGGCGTGCAGTGTCACAGCGGGCTCTGGGTCCATAGTGTGAGTGGTGTCGCGGGCCTTCACAAGTGCCGGGACAGGCGGGGAGTCTGCAGGAAAGTCAGCTGGCCCAGCTGAGGTCGTCGAATTGCCCGGGACAGACAGTTCAGCCGACCAAGTCTCTGCAGCGAATGCGACGGTGCACGGGGCAGCGGCCGGTGTCGAATCAATGTGGCCAGTTGCCTGCAGGGGAATGGTCTGGACTGGCTGTGGGGCGAGAGGCGTCCTGGAAGGTGATGAGCCAGGTGCAGTTGTGCCATTTTTGGGAGGAGGAGCATGTTTAAGGCCGTAAAACTTGAGCACGGCATCTCACAAGTGATCGTACGGGCGAGGACTCCAGGAGAAGTATGTGAGGTGGTGTTTAAGGTCATGTGGAAGATGGTATTCTGATACCTCGTACATGAGCTCTTGGATCCAGATGCCGTTGTGATACAAGGCCGCCGCAAACTCCTCGAACCACGACTCTAGGCGAGAGGTCCGGAACGGGGGCAGTGGCGGGTAAAATTGAGGCTGCCAGGCTTGTGCTGACTGGAGCATCGCCGCGTAGCTCGGTGGCAGTAGTGCAGCGCCGGTCGCTTGTTCGTGTGTCCGTGGTAACCAATGTAGCGAGAGAGGAAGACGGGACGGCGGCCAACGTGGTCGTGTCGTTCTCTCGCCACTTTATTATCCAAAGACGATTGCCGAAGCGGAGCGGTGGCGGCTGCCACGTCCGAACCGCCAGGCACGTGAGCTCGATCTCGACAGCACGCGCCTCGAGCTGTCGCATGAGCTGCACGAGAGGCCCAGCGCGGTGGCTAGAAAAATGACGATGATGATGAATGGCGATGATGATGACGCTACAAGTTCTACCGACGGACATGGCGCTGCGTTTTTACGAGATACACAAGGCATCCTCGTCGGCTGTACCCTCTTCGAATACGTAAGGCAATTTAAACCGTGTAACGGTTCCAGACGATAACGATCTTCGAATGCTTCTGGAGTTCTTGGAACTTCAACTCACTTGCCGGGAAGCTGTTGCTGAACAAGACGTAACATAAACTCGTCGAGCCCCAGATAAGGGAGGACTAAAACAAAGTCATCCACGTGACGTTTCCACGACAGCTTCTCTACAAATCTCAACAAAATGTCCACAACCTTGCCTGCTCTGCCGGTCTGAAAAGCATTCTGCCGAAGTTTGTGATAGGAAGAATATGGACTTCTCAAACAAAAAGGAGATGCTCATCAAAGCTGGACGATGGTTTCGTTGCCTAAAACAGGGCCACATGGCAAAAGATTGCAGAAACCGGTTAAAATGCCGCAAGTGCGCAAAAAGGCACGCAACATCTGTTTGCGCATCCGATGACATCAAAAACGACAAGAAGGCGATATCTGCAACGGTCAATCTGGTGTCCAAGCAGGCAAGGTCAGTCGTAAAGCTCCAGAGTCTGACAGCCACCGTATTGGGCACCAAATCATCCGGTCGCTACCGAGTCCTTTTTGATGGCGGAAGTCAGCGAAGCTTCATTACAACCAAAGCTTATGGAAGACTTGGATGCGAACTAATAGAAGAGGAAACGTTAGCCATCGGTGTGTTCGGCGGTGATAACATAAGGGAAACCATGAAGAAGGTACGTGTATCCATCCTCCCTGCGAACCAGAAGCTTCCGATTTCAATAGAGGCGCTGGTGGTGGACGCCATATGCACTGAATGCATTCCAGTACCAGAAGAATACGTTATAAGAGAAATGAACAAGATGCGCTTGGATACGCGAGCTCTCTCTTTACAAAGAGTAGAAGACAAACAGATTGCGGTCCTTATTGGATCAGACAATTATTGGAATATAGTAACGCGTACCGTGAAGCCTGTGTTCGAAAAGTTAAAAGCTGTCAAGACGAAACTGAAATGGACTGTGCAAGGACCATTGTCTACTGCAGTCGTTGTTACACAGTGTGCCAGTATTGCAGTCCTACAATCCACAGTGACCGAGCAAGATATCTTAAAACTTTTGACTCGTTTCTGGGATATAGAAAACACTGGTATCCAGGCCGAAAATGAAGGAACGACGGTCGCTGAATCGGTGCTGGCAAATTTTGAGAACATCAATAAGAAAAACAATCAATATGAAGTGGCGCTACCGTGGAAGGAAAGGGTTGATCTGGGTGAAAACTACGCAGTTGCACTCAAACGTCTGCACAGTTTGATTAAGAAGCTTAACAAAGACAGTGAGTTCTTAAAACAATACGAAGCAACTATTCGAATGTACCTCGAAGAGGGATATGCTGAAAAAGTACCTTCTAAAGAAGACCAACCAATTGGACCTTGGTATTATATGCCACACCAAGCCGTCTTACGAGAGGACCGATCTACTACGAAGGTACGCATCGTGTTCGACGTTTCGTCTCACGAATCCGGGATGAAGTTCTTAAACGACCATCTAGAAGCTGGTCCAATTCTAAATTTCCAAGCTTGAAGCACGTATCGAGGATGCTGATAATCGATCACGACGGGACAATTTAATTTTCTATGGCATTCCTGAGTCTTCCAGCCCCGAAACCACTGCTGACGCAGAAGGTCTGATTGTTGATCTGTGCCGTGAGAGGTTCCAGGTAAACATCGACCCAAAATAAATCGAACTGGCACATCGCGTTGGTCGTCACTCGCCCAACCGCTGTCACCCTCTAATAGTTAAATTTGCGTACCATAAAACTAAAACAAATATCCTTTCGAGAGGACGTATGCTTAAGAACACTAGTTATAGTATCGTTGAAGATTTCTCGCCGCAAGTTCGGAATTCACGCAGGCATCTTCTAGCATTTGCTAAAAACAAAGGAGTCCCGTATTCGCTTCGCTTCCAAACCTTATTCATCGATTCTAAGAAATATATTTTTGACGCTGCTTCTAACAGGGTCAAGGAAGTCACATAGCAGCTACCCCGTGGCTAACAGAAAATTACTGATTGCTCCGCTAACTGTGTGTCACTTTCGATAATCTATGCCAACGTGCACAGTTTCCTTCCGAAGCGTGACTTGGTATCAAGCCGAGTTTTATCAACCGGTGGCGATATACTGTTACTGACTGAAACGTGGCTGAGTAGCGATGTCACTGATCGCGAAGTTCTAACAGACTTGCCAAATTTTTGCCTTTTTCGGAAAGACCGCACAGGTACTCGTGGTGGTGGTGTACTAATAGCATTGCGCGAGCGTCTACCATGCTCGCCAATAAGCATTTCATCAAGCCTGGAAACATTATGGGTACTAACCCATACCCTTCCAAAAAAAGTTTTACTCGGTGTTTGCTACAGGCGCCCTAGTGCCACTACTGATTTCAGTTACCAGCTTAACGACATCGTAAGCAAGCTAGTGACAGAACACCCAACCGCACAGCTCGTCCTCTTCGGTGATTTTAATTTTTCACTCATTGACTGGTGTAATCATCTTCAGCGCCTGGAAACACTGAGACGCGGAATTTTGTCGATTTTTGCTTAAACTTCAACCTTTCTCAGCTAGTATCAGAACCCACCCGGGTTACCCAACAAGTTGCTAACGTTCTGGATCTTGTACTAACCAATTTCCCCGACAGCCTTTCGTCCATTATGGGTTTATCTGAAATAGGCGACCACAAACCCATCCATGCTGTCTTCTCATTCACTCCGTCAGCGCGAAATACCTTCGAGAAAACAATACGTCTTTATGACAAAGGTAACTATCAAGAGATTAACGATGCCATGACTCAATTCCTTCCCGCATTCCAGTCAACCTTTTGTGAACATTCTGTAGGTAGCAATTGGACACGCTTCAAAAATAAACTAGCGGAACTAACAGACAAATTTATTCCCAAAATCAGTTTTCGTTCCTCCCAGCAAAAACCATGGTTTACAACTGCCTTAAAACGCCTGGAACAAAGAAAAAAACGCCTTTATCGCTCCGCCAGGAAAACTGGGCGTACTTGTGCTTGGAATAAATATTATGAAGCAGAAAAGAACTACCTGCACGCATTACGTCAAGCTAGACACATATTTTACAATACCAACATACCAAACCTATTAGTTACAAATTCAAGGCAATTTTGGAAAGTTGTAAACCCTAGAAAACACTCAGGCCATTCAAATAACGAATGAATCCAACGAAATTCTTAAGGATGCCGATTGCGCCAACGTGTTCAACTCCGCTTTTGCAAGCGTCGTTACTCACGAGTCAAACGCACATCCCGCTTCACCATTGTTTTGTATAAGTTCTAAAATGCCAGCCATCACTTTTAATGTAAGCGGAATTAGCGCTATCATTGACAAAATGAAGTGTACATCCTCCTCTGGTATAGATGAAATTAATGCGAAAATTTTGAAAAACACGAAGTGCATTGTCCCAGCCTATTTATCCTTGCTGTTCACCCAGTCTCTTTCCTTAGGTCTTATTCCAGATGACTGGAGGGTTGGGAAGGTCGTTCCAGTCTATAAATCAGGTAACACAGACTCCCCGCTAAACTACCGTCCCATCTCATTAACGAGCATTCCTTGTAAAATCATGGAACATGTCATCTATTCTCTTATCATGAAGTTTCTTGACTCGAAAAACTTTTTTCATCCCGCTCAACATGGGTTTCGCAAGGGTTTATCTTGTGAAACGCAGCTTGCCATTTTTCTGCATGACATTCATACTAATCTCGATATCAATGTGCAAACTGACGTACATACATACATACATACATACATACATACATACATGCATACATACATACATGCATACATACATACACACACACACACACATACATACATACATACATACATACATACATACATACATACATACATACATACATACATACATACATACATACATACATACACACACACACACACACATACACACATACATACATACATACATACATACATACATACATGCATACATACATACATACATACATACATACATACATACATACATACATACATACATACATACATACATACATACATGGGGAGTTCCGCAAATCATTGGATTGAAATAAAAAGCCTGTTCTTAAAAAGTAGCCAAAGTGTAATTCATTCCCTTTTCCGGTAGCATGAACACAACTAATCTCATTCAACATATATGTTTCTTGATACACTGAAGATTTCAAAATATAAAGCTTGCAATTAATCAGACGAAAATCAGCACTTTTCTTGGTAGGCAAGTAAGCGCTATGCAATTGTAGTGTTTTAAGTACCCAACATGATTTCTTTACGAGGCACATCTTCTGGGGGTGACGAAGATGTTTGTTGTTGCTTGAGCTAACTGTTTTAGAACCAAACATGACACTTCTGCAAAACAAACCAAATCAAAATATTTAGGACATAGTTTGATATGTTAAGTAAATGAGGCAGAAACGAGCACAAAAGCAACTGGCCTCAACAGCTGCTTAGTCATAGGAAAGCAGTTACCTGATTACAAGTGGTTTACCCTAAAACACGCAGTTGATTGATATGTTGAATTGAACGTCCCAAAACCACCATATGATCATGAAAGACGCCGTACTGGAGGGCTGCGGAAATTTCGACCACCTGAGGTTCCTTAATGTGCTTTCAAATCTGAGCACATGAGCCTATGAAATTTCGCCTCCATCAAAACTGCAGCCGCCGTTGCCGGGATTCGATCCCACGACCTGCGGGTCGCCAGCCGAGTACCTCAGCCACTTAACCACAGCGGTGGGGACAACACGCATTCAGCGAAAAACAAGAGAGACTTATGCCAAATAAATCAAATAAACTTATAGAAATACCACTGCACGATATCTTTTTTTTTGCGGCTCTCAAATGTTTCTTACTCACTTCTACGCACCTCGTCAAAATCTGTTGCGCCCATAATACAATGTACTTATAGGAAAGATGGTGCATTTAGGACTTCTTTTACATTGCCTTTTAAAATTTCTTCTTAATCTTCGTAAAATGCAAGGAGCGTTAGGCTAATACTGAATTAAAAAAGATGTCTGCAATGCTTTACAGATTACACTCGTATGAGCTTTCTCAAGTATCCTCTTCAAGCTATCGTACGTAATGTCAACTTATCATTTTATATCTGGCTGGAACTGGCCCATAATACAGCAAGCAGGACAAAGGCCTCTCCCGTGTTCCGCCAGTTAACTCGGTCCTGTGCTTGCTGCTTCCAACTTATACCCGCAAACTTCTTAATCTCATCTGTCCACTTAATCTTCTGTCTACCCCTAACTTTCTAGCCTTCCCTGGGAATCCAGTTAGTTACCCTTAATGGCCAGCGGCTGTCCTGTCTACGCGCTACATGCTAAGCCAATGCCCATTTCCTCTTCTTGATTTCAACCATGATATCCTTAACCCGCATTTGTTCCCTAATCCACTCTGCTCTCTTCTTGTCTCTTAAGGTTACACCTATTATTTTTTCGTTTCATTGCTCGCTGCGTCTTCCTCAATTAAGCTGAACCCTCTTTGTAAGTCTCGACGTTTCTGTTCCGTAGTTAAGTACCGGCAATATACAGCTGTTGTATACCTTCCTCTTGAGGAATCGTGGAAATCTATCTGTCATAATTTGAGAGTGCTTGCCAAGTGTGCTCCGCCCCATTCTTATTTTTCTAGTTACTTCAATCTCGTCGTTCAGCTCCGCAGTTATTATCTGCCCTCAGTAGACATAGCCTTTTACAACTTGACGTGCACTATTACCTATCTTGAAGTGCTGCCCTCTTCCGAGGTCGTTGTACATTAATTTCGTTTCCTGCAGATTAATTTTAAGACCCAGCTTTCTGCTCTTCTTGTAAAACTCTGTAGTAATGAGTTGCAATTCTTCCCCTGAGTTACTCAGCAATGCAATGTCATCGGCAAAGCACAGGTTAATAAGGTACTCTCCATTAACTCTTATCCCTAACTGTTCCCATTCTAGGCTTCTAAAACCTCCTGTAAGCATGTGTTAAATAGCATTGGAGAGATTGTGTCTCCCTGCCTTACACCCTTCATGATTGGTATTCTGCTGCTTTCTTTATGAAGCAGTATGGTAGCAGCTGATCACCTCTAGATTTCTTCCAGGATGTTTATATATACTTCATCGACGCCCTGATTCCTCAGTGTCTGCATGAAGGCTGATATTTCTACTGAATCAAACGCCTTCTCGTAATCTATGAAGGCTATGTATAGTAGTTGGCTATACTTTGAGCATTTCTATATTATCTGATTGATAGTACGAATGTGGTCGATTGTTGAGTAGCCTGTTCGAAATCCTGCTTGTTCCTTTGGTTGGTTGAATTCTAAAGTTTTCTCTACTATCTTAGCAATTACCCTTGCAAATAGCTTGTATACTACAGAGAGCAAGCTGATCGGCCTGTAATTCTTCAAATCCTTGTCATCTCCTTTCTTATGTATTAGGATGATGTTAGCAATCTTCCAAAACTCTGGTACTCTTCCCGTCCGGCGCCACCTCGTAAACAGGGTGGCTATTTTTTCTAACACATTCTCTCCTCCATTTTTCAGCAGATCTGATGTTACCTGATCCTCACCAGCAGCCTTGCCTCTTTGCATGCTCTCCAAAGCTTTTCTGACTTCTTCTATCATTACTGGTAGGGTGTCATCTGGGTTACTGCTAGTTGTTATAGTATTAAGGTCGTGGTTGTCTCGGATACTGTACAGATCTCTGTAAAACTCCTCCGCTATTTTAACTATCCTACCCCTATTGGTAGTTATTTTGCCTTCTTTGTCCCTGAGTGCATGCATACGATTTTTCTCTAGCCCAAGTTTTCTCTTCACTGCTTCAACGCTTCCTCCATTTTTCAGAGCGTGTTCAATTCTCTCCATGTTATACCTTTTTACATCGGAGACCTTACGCTTACTAATCAACTTCGAAAGCTCTGACAGTTCTATTTTGTCTGTTGTACTGAGGACTTTCATGCTTTAACGCTTCCTAATGAGATTCTTCGTGTCCTGGGAAAGCTTGCCAGTGGCCTGTCTAACTACCCGGCCTCCAACTTCCACTGCACACCCCGTAATCATACTCGTCAAATTATCAATCATTGTATCTGCGCTAAGGTTGGTCTCCTCAATAAGAGCCGAGTACCTGTTCTGAAGCGAGACTCTGAATTCCTGTACTTTCCCTCGCAGTGCTAGCTCATTGATTGGCTTCTCGCGTATCAATTTCTGGCGTTCCTTCTTCAAGTCTAGGCGAATTCGAGACCGTACCATTCTATGGTCACTGCATCGTACCCTGCCAACCACTTCCACATCCTGCACAATGCCTAGATGTGCACTCATTATAAAGTCTATTTCAATCTTATTTCCGCCATTAGGGCTCCTCCGCATCCACTAATGGTTTCCTCATTTTCGGTAGAAGGTATATAAAATCCGTAAGTTATTGCGTTCTACAAATTCTACTAGTAGCTCTCTACTGGCATTTCTATTACCAATGCCATAATCTCCTACTGCCTGGTCTCCAGCCTGCCTATTCCCTACCTTTGCATTAAAGTCTCAAATCAGTATAGTACACCGTGTTTTTACCTTACTCATTGCCGATTTTACGTCTTCATAGAAGCTTTCAACTGAAGCTCATCATGGGTGGATGTAGGCACGTAATTCTGTATGACCTTCATCTTGTATCTCTTATTGAGTTTAATTGTGATACCTACCACCTTTTCATTGAGACTATAGTAATCCTCTATGTTGCCAGCTATGTTTCTGTGAATGATGATGATGATGAAAAACATTTATTATAAAAGAGAGAGGTACGGGGCCAAAGCATGACCCCGCTACGTGGTCGGCGTCCTTAGTCCGGGACACCGCATGACAAGGCCCCTACTCGCGCCCGTCTCACCAGAGCCCGTTGAGACTCTAGTGATGAGATGTTGAGGAGGGCAGTCTCCCATGCCTCTCGGGAAGGGGTAGGGGAAGGGGGTAGGTGGGGATTTTTCGGACATGTCCATACCATGTGCAATATATGACACGTCTCCCCACAGTGTGGGCACCGCCCATCTGTGTTCGCATCGAAATGTTTTAGGATTGCAGGACAGAGTAGAGTACCTGTCTGTAGGCGCCTTAAGAGTTCGCTCTTCCGCCTTACTTAGCCCCTTTGCAGGAGCCGGGTAAAGGCGGTGAGTGTCACGATAATAGGTCAGAATTTCTTTGAACCGCAGCAGCGGTGTATTGGCCTCCGAGTCATAAGAGCCAAGGTGAGGAGCCCGGTGGGTAAGCGCTCGGGCGGCCGCGTCAGTGGCCTCATTACTTCGTAAGCCCTGATGGCCAGGAGCCCATACGATGCGTTTCGGGGCTGGATCAGCGAGAGCCCGTTTTATAATTTGGCTGGCTAGGGGGGATATCTCTCCTTCCAAGTAATGAGCACATGCTTTCCGGGAGTCCGTGATGATAACTTTCGAGTTGGGGTACGCAGCAGCAAGCGCTATCGCGACTTCCTCAGCGCGCTCTGGATTTTGTGCTCGCAACGAGAGCCCATTGACATGCTTTTCCCGGTGAACTACAGAGGCCGTGTAAAATCCCGTGGGCGAAGGCCCTGCTATATCTACGTAGAATACACCAGGTCGGGAGCCGTGCTGCCTCTCAAGCGTCCGAGCCCGCGCCTGTCTTCTGCTTTCGTGCGTGTGCTTATCCATGTTACTGGGGAGTGGAGATACCGAGAGCATATGCCGCCACAGTTCCGGAATACGCTCCGCCTCCTCTGCAGTGCAAGTGTGCTGTATATGTAAGCGGTTTAGCAGGCGGCGCCCGGGAACCGTTTGCACAAACCGCGTATATTGATTCATAAGGTGGGCCTCCCGCAACTCCAGGTAGGAGTTCAGCACACCTAACGCCCTCAGTTTGGCGTTGGAAGTGGCCACCGGGAGATCCAGAGCTCGTTTAGTAGCCTTACGAATGATGGCATCTATTCTTTCGTCTTCTTGCTTGTTAGTGCGAAGGTATGGGACGGCATAGAGAATCCGGCTAGTCACGAAGGCATGGGCGAGCCGAAGCGCGTCCCTGCCCCGCAGACCACCCCGCTTGTTGGAAACGCGGTGGATCATGCGCCCTACCTGTTCGCCTATTCTCTTGAGTTTCGCTATAGTGGAGTCCGGTCTGAGTCTGTGGTGAATGAACAGGCCCAGAGTCCGGAGCTCCTCCACCTCTCTGATGGGAACCCCAGACAGGGAGATGTGTATGGCTGACTTATGTCTTGGCTTCGCTCTAACGTGCAGAAGCTCTGATTTGTTTGGAGCACATTGGAGTCCACAATCGTTGGCATACGCCTCGACTATGGATGCGGCCTGCTGAAGGCGTTCCTGCATTTCACCAAGGCTTCTTCAGTGGTCCAGATTGTAATATCGTCGGCATATACTGCGTGTTGTGTGCCTTCCACCCTGGCCAATTCGCTTGGAAGGCGCATCATAGCAATGTTGAAAAGGAGCGGTGATAACACTGCTCCCTGTGGGGTACCCCGTGTTTTCATAATGTACGGGCCATATTCCTCGTCCTTGATCCGACGAAGTGCCTGGCGTTTAGAGAGAAAATCTCTGACATATGCAAAGGCCTTAACCCCGCAATCGGTGGAGTTCAAGTTAGCCAAGATGCTGCTGTGTTTAACATTGTCGAAAGCCCCCTTCAGATCAAGGGCGAGGATGGCTTTATCATTGTGTTGCATAGTTATGGGCTGTATGACGGCCCTATGGAGCTGGAGAAGGACGTCTTGTGCAGACATGTGTGGGCGAAACCTAAACATGGTGTCTGCAAAGAAGCCCTTGCCCTCAAGGTATGGGGAGAGGCGATCCCGTACCATCGTCTCCATAAGCTTGCCCGCGCACGAAGTCAGTGATATGGGCCTCAGATTTTCTGTGAATGAGGAACTCCACTCCCAGTTATCTTGTGTCAGCCAAGCCCCGATAGCAAAGAACGTGCCCATTTTGAAGCACCGTATAGGCCTCATCTGTCCTGCTAACCTCACTGAGCCCTATTATATCACACCCTCTAACTCCTCGAGCAGCACAGCTAGACTTGCGCCACTGGATAAGGTTCTAGCATTAAACGTTGCCAAGTTTAGGTTCCAATGACGGCCTGTCCGGATCCAGAGATTCTTAGCAACCTCTGCTGCGTTGCAGATCTGACCGCCACCGTGGTCAGTTGCTTCGCAGCTACTGGGGACCTCCCACATGCATACCTCAATTACCATAGGGTAATATATTCGCCCCGAATATGCGACTTTCTTTCCTCGCATAGTATTTGTATCGTTGTTCCTGTTTTAAATCTGGGAATCAGTAGTCCTATGCTCAAGCAGGATTTCGTTTTTCATTCATGAAATTCATTTCCGTCATGTTCGACATATCATTAGTTTTCGGTTCACGTTACACCTGTGAACAATTTAAGTTTAATAATGGTGAATGTAATAACAATTTCCACATGACTGATTACTGTGTTTTTTGCATTTTTCTTTCTGTGTGCTCACTCCACCTGCAGTACCGTATCATCAACAATCAACTCTCAAGCTGCTATTCTGTACGTCGACATCATTTCCCGTCATTACAAAAGGGCTGAGAATCATGTGCTTTGGATTACGCGTGGAACAGGTGCGCTAAACAGTTGCAGTCACCAGTTTCACTGCATGCAGTAGAATATTGAGAGCAAGACAGCACAGCGTCCTTTATTTGTGCTAGTAGGTGCATGAACATTGAGGTATACCATACTTCAAAATACGACACAGTGAGCATTCAGCACGCAGCTGAGATACACTCCTAGAATCTTTATTTGAACTGTGCTATTCATTTCCCTATTTTACTAGCATGTGCGATAAAATAGTGTCGTACAGATAAATGCATGCAAAGGAATAAATATCACCAAATTTTCAATGATAAAGAAAGGAAAGGACTCGTTCTGCTGGCAGAGGTGCTTCTTAAAACAACATACTTGAGGAAAAAGGTCAGAAAACATCAAATATAGATTTCGAGTTCTTTAGAAGGTATTTTAGGGTGTATGCCTTTGTTAATGCACCGTGATCTATTGTATTTTTTGAGATCATGAGGCTTCATTATTGCACGTCTTTCAACAAGTCTCTCAACATGAGCACCTCTACATTTCAATTATGTCCCATAGAAATTTTGCTAGATATATATCCATCTGATTCGTATTGTTCTCTTCTAATGAGCAACTTTTTTTCCAAGCTCGCTTCTCTATTCAGTACAGCAGCCTAAATACGCCTGCAAATGTTCTGTGATGTTTATCAAAAATCCTTTTCTTTAACTCAATACTTTCACGTGAAGTGTTCAAAGAAGCAAAACGCTTTCTAAAATAAGGGGACCAGCGGCAAGCATTAAAATACGAGCACTTATTAAGAACTCATATATACATGAGAAAACCTTAAAAGGCTACACGACAAAAAAAATGGCACTTCTCTATCCCATTCGTGCTTCGTCCATTTCAAATAACAGATCTAGCACTTTGAAAATAAATACATTCATAAAATGCAACCGTTGGGTTTTCAGTTATATAAACATGCAAAATACTAAAATTATAACTAGTCTTAACGCAATTCGAAGTGGTTTTTCAATAATAAATTATGTATTGTAATATTTGAGAGGAACTTTTAGCGATATATATTCAGTTTAAAAAAAGAAAATCAATGTAAAATGCCAGTATGTAAACTTTAGTACTACTATGTTTACTTGAAACTGACGAATATGCGGACTGCTTTACCTTGTCTCAGCTTCAGGTTTGGGCATAGTAATGACACTCTACAGCACGCTGTGCGCACGCATGGGTTCTTTGACGAGGGTAAGTGTATGGATATCTTTACATAGAAAAAAAGACTACAAAACGTATTTTCTAAGCGCGGTCTTCTTAAGAAAGGCATCCTATTGTTATGATTATTATGAAACTATATAATCATACTTCTGAACACACCTAAAAACTATTCGAAATTTTTTTTAGCTGCATGCCTGTGGGAGTTTATTTGTGCAATTTTGTCACGTACGTTTAAGAGCATACATTAGAATCATGAGGAAAGTAGAAGGGGTTGTTAGGTAGAATAAACGTCATTACATGAGCGAAAAGAAGAGAGTAGTGCAGAACAAAAAGCAGGGAGGTTTACTAGTTTAGGACAACCTGTTTGCTACCCTTCACACTGGAAGGATGGGGGAAACTGAAAGGTGGGCTGAAAAAATAGGGAAAGACAGAGCACATACATACATTACAGAGCACATACAGTCACAGTAGGTCACTCTTGCTTGGTACCAGAACGTACCTGCAGGGGATAATGGGTAGCAGCAAGTTACAATGCAGTTGATACATTAAAGGAATATGATCGGCTTTGCTGAAATTTTGCATATTTTATATTTCACATATTTCGATTGCCTAGTTTATATTGGCAAACAACGTCTCACTGGTGTTAACTTCACTTTTTTTTTTATTTTGAGCCTAAATGTCTCGCTCTTGTTTCAGGCGTTCCTGATGGTTTACAATGGCATTACAGCACCATTTGTGGGATTATGTTTTCTCGCTGTATTATGTCCATTTGTTCGTTCGAAGGCATGTATTGTGGTTTGGTGGTTGTCTCCGTTCATCAGCCAAAACAACTACATTGAGGCACCGCCATTGACCCCATGTTGAGAAAAAGAAGGGTGATTCCACACTGGCTTTATATTCGACCTAATATTCTAGCTACGATGAGGAGACACTAGACAGATACTAGCTAACCACCCTGTCCTTCCACTTAAACATTCCTCCTCCTCTAGTTCACCGCTAGCGCGATAGTGGAGGTTAAGGGAATAGCGTTACCTTGCAGCAAACGTTAGCTGTAGACAGCATCTTATATTTAAGCGGGATAGCGTTTACGTGATTTGCGTGTCCAGCTGGGAAGGTGGCACCACCTCTTGGGTGGTGAGTAAATTAAATAAAAGCGAAAACAACAAGAAAACGAGAATGTTTGCCTATGCCACCGCGCGAAGCACTGTTACAAGTTCATTTTAGAACCAATAATAGTGAATAAAAACTCCCAAGCATTTCCCCGAGGGTGAACATGGTTAAGTGCACGGGGTGATGCCATGAGGGGTATTTATTAATTCGCACTATTATATTTATTAATCACACTATGGTGCCTTTATGATGTAATGGTTCATGGGAATCGCAATTTGATCACACGGGGGAGTTTACGTTAACTCACTGGCGAATGCCAACGGATTTTAACTTTACTCCCCCTCATAGCATCACCCCGTGCATTCGCACTTAACCATGTTCACCCTCGGGGAAATGCTTGGGAGCTTTATTACTGATGATGATTAAATTGTAATTAATGAATTTAGGTGTTGTTTGTCATGAAGCGTTTGTACACAGATACATTATGTACGAAGTATTATTTATTTACACTTCACGACGCGTCCAGACGAGCAAAGTCCAGGGCTCGCACCCTCTCCCGCGTGGCACGTTCTTTGGCTTGAACGGCTTCGGGAACGTCCACTCGCCGTTGACGATTGCGAGCGGCGTCTTGACGCCGGCCTTCATCGTCCTTCTTCGCCTGACGCTTGCGTTGTCGTTCCGCTTCTAGGGCCGCGTTCGCGGCTCGATGCTGACGCCTCATCTCGGTCTCGCGAGCGCGCAGTTCACCATCCGCTGCACGCTTCGCCCGCTTGTCCTCGGCCTCGCGAGCGCGAAGTTCGGCATCCTCTGCACGCTTCGCCCGCTTGTCCTCGGCCTCGCGAGCGCGCAGTTCGGCATCCGCTGCACGCTTCGCCCGCTTGCACTCGGCCTCGCGAGCCCTTCGCAGCGCCGCCTTGTCTTGCAACGTCGGCGAAACCACCGCGGTACCGTCACCTCCAACGACGGGTGCAGTGCTGGCATTCGGTTGTACTGCATTCGTTGTTGATGGTAGCGTTGCTTCCGGGACATTCATCGCACGACCCGCTCTCAACGGGAGACTGAGAGAGTAGGCTGGCGCGCGCGAGAGAGGGGTGCGCGCGCAGCTGCAGCGAGCGAGGAGAGCGCAGAAGCGAGCGAAGGCGGAGGGGGTATAAGGCGCGTTATTGACACCGATATCAGCGTCGCGTCCGTGGCTTATTCGGAAGAGCGTCGCGCTGCGGCTCGCCAAGTCCTCTTTCTTTTAAAGACAGAGAGAAGACTGCGGACGCCGCCGACGGTGGTGGATGGTTTGTGGTCGCTTATAAAGTGTATTCACACTTAATAACCATGAACCAAACGCGAAAAAATTTGTGCTGCTGATTTCTTTACGCTGATCTTGTAGTTAGACCTAGACGCGTTCGCAATGGGAAGCTATCTCAAAAGCTACGCAAACTTATCCGTAATGCTCGTTCATCGAAGCTAACTGAAGACAAGCAAAGCAATTTCAAACAGTTCTTTGCTGCAAACAAGGTGAATCTTTCAACAAGTGCGCCAAAATTACTTCAAAGCAGGCGTCCGAGAGCGCCGCCACGTTGTACGTACACTACGTATACCTGCGCTGCCACGGTATCATTAGATCTGAAAAATAGCACGCGTACGGTAATCGGTACGGGTAACATACGTACTTACGCACGCGAACTTCAATCTCGCTATCGCGGTACGCCCAGTATCCCGGTAAGCCCGGTATACTATAACTGTCTATTGCCCTCATTCCGCCTTACAGTAGCTAAGATGCCTGTGCGTTTGGCGTGCTCATGAACGCTGCGGTGAAGCCACTCTGAACATCTCAAATGCCCCGCCGCGGTGGTCTAGTGGCTAAGGTACTCGGCTGCTGACCCGCAGGTCGCGGGTTCGATTCCCGGCTGTGGCGGCTGCATTTCCGATGGAGGCGGAAATGTTGTAGGCCCGTGTGCTCAGATTTGGGTGCACGTTAAAGAACCCCAGGTGGTCAAAATTTCCGGAGCCCTCCACTACGGCGTCTCTCATAATCATATGGTGGTTTTGGGACGTTAAACCCCACAAATCAATCAATCTGAACATCTCAACTGCACGATATTCTGGTTGAACAGATACTGTCCGTGCTTGTCATCCTAAATCACTCCAGCAGGACGAAGGAGCATTCGCTTCCATAAGAGGAGCATCTTGACTATTCCTGATTAGTGTTTCTCTTTCTCAGCCATGACCTAGAAACACGCACTCCAAAATGGCAAAGAAAGCAGATGCAGGAAGTTTTCGATATTATACCATAGCTCCGTTAGCTAAACACTGTGTCCATAATGCGAATATTGAAGGCGTAACCGCCGCTGAGCAGAGGTTGTTGTCGGGCCATTTTTATTCATAACAGTCCATCTGATTACAAATCAATAGGACTTCGCACTAGTCAATAAAAGTGCATGTTTCAAGCAGGGATAAAAGAAAAAGAGGGTAGAAGGACTTAGCAATTAAGGTCCTTTCTGTACGTTTCGTTTTAAAGGGCCACTCACCACCCCGTGTTTAATGATGAGGTGATTTTCTCCTCTCATTCATACACACTATGCATCCTCCTCACCCTTTAGTTCTTGAATGCACGTGAGCAATAGGAGCACTAAGCGCTAGAGCCTCTCAGGATTTCGCGCTTCTCGGCTGCATGCTGTTATCGCTGCTTGCGCAGTTGTAAACACTAAAATTGTTTGATCGATTGGTTGTGCACAACGTCCATCTGATAAAAAGAAGAACGGATGGGCGGCTGCATGGAAAAGCAGTGCAGGAAACAAATCACATGGGATATTTTACGTATATCAAAGAATCGAGAGCATATACGATGTAGACGTCACGGGAACTACTGCCTACGTCACAGCACTGCGCCACGAAGGACGATAAATATCAGGAAAGAATAGTGCGCACTTTTTTGTGTTTTAGGAGCCTGGTGAGTGGCCCTTTAGGTCAGCGTCCCATAGCACTACTTCGATGATGCAAGTGCTCTATAGTTAAACTCTACCAGCAATGCTTTTTAGCTTTTTTCGGCTTCAATATTTGCTGGCTGAACTGGAAATCAAGCAAATCGATGTATTCTGTGTTAGTTTTTTTTTCTTACAGGTCGCGTATGCCTTCACGGTGATTAACGCGTCATTCTTACTGTGTATGCTGAAATTAAGCGCATTTTTGATGCATAGAAGAGGGAGTATATCGAAACACCCTGATTCGCTCTCAGGGGAGAAAAACAGGGGGGGGGGGTAAACAACAAGAGAGAAGGCAGGGAGGTTAACCAGGCACATGCCCGGTTTGCTACCCTACGCTGGGGGAATAAGAAGGGGGCATACAGATGAGAGAGAGAGAAAAAAAAGGAGGATTGTCAGTCAATCGGCTGGCGCGTATGCAGCGGTGGCACTACACAAAAGTTAAAAGTGGTCACATAGGCCTGTAGTCCTCAAAAAGCACAAGACAGCTTTGACTGCTTTTTGAGCCGACGAAAGGCGATGACGGTGTTCCAGTAGCATCTGCACAGAGAGTGGCCGATCGTCCAATTGTCGCAATGCGTCCGAAAGCTTCTGTCTTTCAGAGGCAAATCGAGGGCAATGGCATATCAGATGGTCGATGTCTTCTTTGGTGCAGCAGACGTCGCATTCCGCATTGTCGGTCAATCCGATGAGGGTTCTATATGCTTTTAGAAGGCAACGCCCAAACAAAGGCGACAAAAAAGTGAAGCTTCACGTCGACGAAGTCCGGATGGAGGTCGAAGTTCCAGTCGAGGGTTTATTTGGTATAGTCTCGTATGTCTTACGCTTGGAGTGTTCCACTCCCACAGACTCAGACTACGTGCCAGGTGACGAAGTTGATTTGCAGCGTCAGTCCTTGACAAAGGGATCGGAAGGGTGTGTTCTTCTTGGTGCGATGTGCGAGCCGCGTTGTCTGCGGAATCATAGCCACTGATCCCACAATGCCCAGGAAGCCACTGAAACTTGACCTCGTGGCCTGTTTCTGTGACGTGATGAACGAGCTTGACGACTTCGTAAGTTAATTGTTCATGGCAACCTCGTCGAAGGACTGACTGCATGCTCTGTAGGGCTGGTTGTGAGTCGGAAAACACAGCCCATTTACTAGGTCTTTGGGATTTGATGTACTCTATGGCGCCACGCAAAGCCGCAAGTTCTGCCGCTGTGGACGTAGTGGCATGTGACAGTTTGATTCGCAGAGTGATTCCTCTAGCTGTAATCACCACCGCACCACCAGAACCAGACGCTGTGGTTGAACCATCGGTGTATATGTGCACGTGGCTGTTGTACATTTTATGCAGATGGCTCAAGCTCAATTGTTTTAGGTCTGATGAAGGCAAATTTGATTTTTTCTGTATTCCTGGAATTGAAACACGTACTTGTGGAAGTGTCAGGCACCACGGAGGATACACCAGTTTCTCAGCAGGCGTAAAACCTGACGTAAACGACGCACGATGAGCGCAGACAATTGCACTAAATTTCGTGCGGGGCCTCTCAGTAGCGAGGGTTGCCAAGTGGTGGGAAGGATTCCTAGCATGTTGCCTGAGGTACGTACGCATCGTTTCAATGGTGATGCGCGTCATGATCGAGTAGTCCTGTGCAATGGCAATTGTTTCAGCTGTCGATGCGCAGCGGGGTAAACCAAGGCATATCCTAAGCGCTTGGGCTTGAATATTTTGGATTGTGCGCAGGTTCGTTTTGCACGTGTTAGATATAACAGGTAGGCTATACCTCAGGAATCCAGTATATAATACCTTGTACAGCTGTAACATAGACTCGACAGACATTCCCCAACTTTTCCCAGCAAGAAACCTGAATAAGTGACAAATGGCAGTCAGCCGCTTTTTCACGTAGTTTGCGCGGGGTGTCCAAGACAGGTTTCGGTCGATTACGATTCCCAAGAACCTGTGACTCCGGCTGCATGACACCAACTGCCCGTTAATTGATATGCCGTAAGCGGACATTGGTTTTCTGGTGAAGGCCACGACTGTACACTTCTCACTTGCGATTTCAAGCCCTTGTCTGTGTAAGTGGTACGATGGAGGAAAACAGAAATTATGCATATGATGCACATGTGAAAATAATAAAAGATACATATGCACCAACGCCGCTTTCACGACCTCGAGTGACTAAAAAATGCTCCGCTTTTAAAAGAACACGCACACAAAAAGAGCGCGAACTTTACAAATGCAACGTGCTGCTAAACGACAAGGACGTATGAAAGTAACGCACAGCAATCAAAACTAGCATAAACTAACTGCCACAGTTGTTATTAAATGTGAAGCATTTGTTCACGAAATTCGGTGACTGACTATCTATCTATCTGTCTGTCTATCAATCAATCTATCTATCTATCTATCTATCTATTTATCTATCTATCTATCTATCTTTTCATCTATCAATCTATCTACCTATCTATCTATCCCCCTAAAATTTTTAGCTCTCCTGGCCGTTTCGATAATAGTATCGATACCGAAAATGGCATAGCATACCATGATTGTATGACAAGCATAAGTGATTAGTCATAACATGAAAATCATTATTTGTGTGTCACGAATGTCATAATTTACATTTCATGGTCTTGCTGCTCTTGCGGTGGTTTAGTTCACATGACGTGTTTTAAAACTGGTATGGTATGACCTGACTGCATGGCGAACACAAGCGACAGACCCTAACATTGAAATCTTCATATGCGTGTCCTGTAACTACATGACTACATACCATTTTAAAGATGCGCTCACGTCTGTTTTGCTAGCTTCGCATATGCCAAATTTGGTATTACGGGACGTGAATGGATTACGAAGGTATGTGGCCGGCGCAAACGTGATCATCATGAACTGCGTGTCATGTAACAACATGACTACATGCGACGCCCGTGATGCGCTCACGGTGGTTTCATTACTTCACATATACCAGATTTGATATAACGGGCGTGAATGGATGTCGAAGGTATATGACTGGTGCAAACATGATAATCATGACATGCGTGCCATATAACAGTATCGCTACACGCCACACTCATGATGCGCTGGCGGCCGTTTTGCTAGCTTGACATATGCCAAATTTGGTAGTACGCCACGTGAATGGATGACGAAGGTATGTACTTAGACGTGTGCAAATATAATAATCATGAGATGCGAGTCTTGCAAAACATGACTACTTGCCACACTCAAGGCGCCAATGGACTTCGACGTGAACATGCGCGCGTGCGTGCCGGCGTTCGTTTCTTCGGGTCACGCCGGCGATGCCAAGCGAGGCACCGATCTGCCTGCCATATATTCACAAGCGAGCGCCGCGCTGCGTTGCTTTGATGCATGCGCTCTTGAGCGCGCCTGGCGTCCCTTCGTCACGAAGAGAGGCAGACGAGGTGCTATCTGGGAAACGCCGTCGGTGCGAAATGCAGCATGTTGCGTTTCGTGCCAGTTGCCACCGGGACGCGCTGATGGACGCTGATCGTGCCGATCGCGCCTGGCGTCATACTATAGAGTGCTCGGGTTTTGCTAGCGTGGCATCGCTGCGCCCAGCCTACGCGCACAGCAACGTTACGTCGGAGTGTATTGGGCCCTTCATGATGCACTCACCGCCGTTTTGCTAGCTTCAGATATACCACATTTGGTATAGCGGGAAGTGAATAGGCGGCGAAAGTAAATGAAACGCCCAAACGTGATAATCTTGGTATGTGTGTCATGTAAAACATGACTACATGATGCGCCGATGGCGGGCTCGCGGCTGTCTCACTAGTTCCACATATATCAAATTTGGTTGATTGATTGATTTGTGGGCTTTAACGCCCCAAAACCACCATATGATTATGAAAGACGCCGTAGTGAAGGGCTCCAGAAATTTTGACCACCTGGGGATCTTTAACGTGCACCTAAATCTGAGCAAACGGGCCTACGACATTTCCGGTCGAATTTGGTATTACATGACGTGAATGGACGACGATTGTGAATGACACGTCCAAGCATGATAATGATCATATGGGTGTCATGTAAATCGTGACTATCCATGCTAGGCTCATAGCGCGTTCGCTGCTTTTGCTATCTCAACATATACTAAATTTGGTATTGCGTGACAAGAATAGACGACCAAGTTAAATGACACGTAAAACATGATAATTACGGCATCTGTGTCATGTTAAACTTGACTACATGCTACGCTTATAGAACGCTCGTGGCCGTCTCGCTAGCTCGATATATACCTATTTTGGTATCAAGTGACGTAATAAATGACAAAAGCAAATGAAACGTCTGAACATGATAATCATAACATGGAAGTCATGTACGGCATAATTTACTTCCGCCTCGTAACGTTATGCTAATTTTAAAGCAGCATATCAATCTTCCTGATTGGTGCTTTGCATATCATCTATTCCCACTGTACGTGAGATCTGCCATTTCTTTTTAACGAGTGTTTCAGCTGCACGCTGGCAGTGTGTACTCAGGACGAGGAACTTACTCATGCTATGGATTTTCAAGCTTGGAGCTCACTCGTTTCGCATACGCAAGCACTGATGCGAGTGAAGTTGAAGTAGCGCTTGCGCGGCCCATACCTTCAACGCAAACTTTGAGGTGAAAGCACTTGAAGTGCAAGCCTTCTTCTTCCACCCTCCTCACGAGCCAATGAGCATGAGTGGCCAGTAGGGCAAAATACACGTCGTACGCGTAAAGCACGTTTCTCATTGTCCTGCGAAAACCGAAGATAGTGGCAGCCTTTGAACCATGCCCTTCGTGCCATCTGATGGGTGAACACGCTGAAGCTCATCCGAGTCCTTCGCACTGGCAGCGGTAAATGAGGTACACCATATAAATATGTTACAGGTAAAAATATGGAGGATATGTAATACGTGGCTAAGCCGTCTAACGCAGAGCGAGGGTTCCATGATCAAATCCGAGGTAGCATGCGTCAGAATTTCGTTATTGAAAATTGTTGACAGTGACGGAAACAACCTGCTGAAACTATTCATATAGGTGATATCACTATGAAATACTTGGAGAATGGAGTTCTTCAATTTTACGTAATAGTAATACATATAAAAATACGCTAGGCGTTTTGCTGGATACTATAGATACATGTTTTATACCAAATAGTTGACTCATTTTGGATATCTGCTTTTAGGCATTCTTTTTAAGCCCCAAAATATATATGGCGCAGGGAGCTGGTGTGGCAACACTTTCGATGGTTCTCTACCAACTCTGCCACATCACTACAATTATTCAAAGTGGAAGAAGACCTCCCCGAATGAAATGTCACTTGACAGATGCCCTGGGAATCAAAGTAGCATTGCTTCTTCAGTAAATACTACGTTCCTCGTCACACCGACTCCGTAAGTAAACCAAATCTTACCAATGCATTCACGCTAGAGTTGCTTAGCCTTATCATTGAGCAAACACAGTCTTTCTTACCACATAGAATAATGGCTTAATAATGCCAATATTTCTGAAATTAAAGCAAGATGCATATATCTTGCTGACCAGTAATGCCGAGACACCAAATAGGTCAATTGAAGATGCTTTCTCTCCAAAAATTGAATGACTTTGTGCGTTTTCAACCAATATGCTGGAAATTATTCTGAGCCCAGAAGGTGCCTAATTAGATTCTCATTTTGCAGTAAGTGCCCTTGACATAATACTACTACATTCTATGCCCATTCTAATATATATGTGGTATATAAGTTAACCCCGAAAAAGCAAATTTTAAAACTACACAGTTTCTTTTAGATGCGAGTTTCGCTTGTACACGATTCTTTGAGATAAAGCTTATTGCCACTATAGTTGTACGACCATGTCTGCACGTGCACTTGTGGTCCTGTGTGCGCGAGAAACTCAGAGTTAGACTTCGGCCTCTCTTTTTTTTTCTTTATGCAGCCGTGAAGAACCGTTCATTCTCTTCCGTCTGTCTTACCTGTGGGCCAGTTTTTTCGCTATATTTGCCACACTAAAAATTGGCGTTGCCATGAGTGCTGCCACAGGTAATACAACTATTCACACGTAACTATCACCTTTTGTTGTAACCAACTGGTTGTATTACGTACCGCTTCTTATCACTTCCTAAAACGTAGACCTACATGTACTTCAGGCAGGAATTTACGACATTCGGCAGGCTTATGCTCAATAAATTCCTTGCGTTTCTTTGCGACTGGGAAACCTTACCAAGAAAACAATGCAGTGGCAATACCTGATATTCTTTTATGTAGCTGCCAAAGTAGCAATATGTAAAATACCCGGAAAGTATTGCATCATGAGGTTTGATAAAATTTGAAAGCTATACTGAAGTGTTTTTGTAAGAAAAAATAACAAAAATACTCCACATGCTAATAAGTTTAGGGTTGTACTTTTTGAAAACTTGCATAAAGCTGCGATGTTTTTGTGGCCCAAGAGCTCGTAATTCAGTCAGTGAGTAAACTCAATATCTTGTGTGACATGTTTCTGAACCTTACACTGCAATATGTGTTTTAGGTTAAATGAAGAAGGAAAAATGGCAGCGCAATCTCTATCACGACTCGGCATTTAATTTCTGGATAAGCATCCTTCCTGCTCATCATGAGAGAAAGCTACCGGTTAGTATCGTTTTCGGGCTCCGTGCCACTCATTTTACAAACCGCATTCATGTTTTATGCGCAACTTTTTTTACAGGCCTGGAATGCTTACTTGGCTGATGTCGATCACCACGAGAAGAAGCTTATAGGAGAAACACTGCTGACGCAAACGACGAAGTTTTAGTTGTACCCACGGAATGCTTGATGGCTGTTCGCGGGTGCTATATTGGTTAGCAACCATACATACCCTTAAAATATATGTAACGGTAAATTTGTTCCCTCAAATTCTGAGTACTTGTAGTTGCACAGCAGGTTGCCGGTTATAGTTAGGGCAACTCTACTTTTGAGATTCCTTCCACCTCAAGTACAAAATACTAGAGTCTGAGTGCATGTGTGCCTATATATTATTTACCGAATCTCGGCAAGCCCCGCTGTGATGTACGGAGAGTGGCAGATGATTGTCTGGGTGATAAAAGAAACAACGTCGTTCATGCACTCGGCGATTTTCTGCGAAGGTACGGCCACCGGCTGGCCGCGTCATGGCGACAGTGTGGAGTGGGTGCCCATAGATTCATAAATGTCCACATCCACCTTTGAGAAGAAAATGCAGAAGAGTTCATAGTTTAGTGGTACCAGCACTGCAGATTTGCTGGCATGCGCCTCCGTGTGGAATGGCGATATCACTCAACGAAGGTGTAAACCACAGAGATGTTAACCTACGGCGATTTATAGGAGGTGATATATGCGAGTTCTAACTACGTCGAGATTATTCTTGATTGAGCAGGTATATTACATAATTCTCTACTCTTACGTCTAAGCATAAATATTCACGTCGGTCACAGCGAGCCCTTGCACCATCACTGTACATGTAGCTTAACATCATATACTGATTTTCTACATCCCCAGACGCGAAATTTTTAATTAACCAAGGCCTCGACGGCTTTGTGGCACCCATTTCTAAACTCACAGCTGGCTAGACTCACAGATACTTATACGAAGATTCCGATTACAACGAAAGTTCGCATGAAAACGTCTATAAACACCAACCGAACGCTGGAGTCAAGTTTCTCAGCACTGAGCATGCGCGACTGCTGGTCCGAAGGTAGCGGGGCCGATTCCGACCTAGGCGTACACAATTCAATGGGGCCCAAATGACAGGGGCTCGCGTACACTGCGATGCCAATGCACCCTAAGGGCCACCAGATTTAATTATTTTTAAAGTCCTTTACTACAGCGTTTCTTTCAATTTCACCGTGGTTTTTAAGATGTAAATACTTACATACTAATAATATTATCAGAAAAGATTCTTATCTTTATTATTTGGAAACCAAAATAAAGAAATCTTTTCAGAGAAGCTACACTGACCTTTTCAGTTTATACTGCTTTTGTTGGTGCATTACTGCGCAGTTATTAACTCTGGAACATCATTAGTGCACTTCAACCTGTTTCACTGTCAGCACCTTTGATGTTTCTCTAAACAGTTTGCGAATGCATCCGAATTATACAAGCTGCTTTTATTGCGCTGCGCAAGAGTTGTCGAAAGGTATGACTTGTGTAGCTACAGAAAACCATGCTTTATTTCTTCGGTCGTGATATGTGGTATTTAATAAAAGATATTGAACTTTATCAATGTAACTTTAAACTGGGTATATGGCTTTTTTATTTGATGTCGATTATTCACATATATCTCGTGTCGACGAGGATGAGCTGAAGGAGCAGTTTTCGTTCTTGTAATATTCCATAAAAAGTCACAGCTTTCGCCAACTGCGGTTGAAAGAACACATCAAATGAGACCACTGTCTTTGTGGATACGTCGGCCACTTGCTCGCCGTATAACTCTCTTACAATGGAATACGCCGGGTTTCTCCAACACACAACTGTACTCGAACGACCCAAACTTGCAACTTCGTTTGCCTTCCGGGCTCCCACGAGGCGCTGAAACTTTACTGTGTCGCATGTGGTTGGGTGTGGCATTTACGAATGCGTATTCTCGTCTTCTTGGAATGGCGAGCACTTCGGCATGCAACATCTGCGCCTGCAAGGAAATGCTCGAGCACATTCTATGCCACTACCCAGCATACCAGTCTGAACGATGTATTATGAAAGCCAAGCTCTGTCAGCTATATTCATGGCCGCTTACAGAAGAGAAGATCCTGGGACCTTGGCCGACGATTTCTCATACGCGCAAAGCCACGAAAGCCCTCTTGTACTTCTAAAGGACCACCAGACTTCAAGACCGCTTGTGAAAGAACAGTGTGAGACCCCGCTGTGTAGTCTCGAGCTGAACATTCATCCTTCTGATTCTTACTCTTCTTTTATGTCTCTTCCCTTTCTATTATTCTCCCTTTCCTCCACCCCAAGTGTTGGGTAGCCAACCAAGCCAAGCTTGGTTTACCTCCCTGCCTTTCCTCTCTATTTATCTCTCTCTCTCTCTCGGCCATCTGAGAAGAGAACGTTTGGAATGGTGCTAGACGTTAATTGAATCGCGACTCAACACATCGACAACTTGCGAACGAACAGACAGCATATGCAGTTACCACTGAGGTGCGTTCGAACGACCGCCAAACCAGCATCATGGCCCAGGAATGTGGCGTTGTCCACCTGAGCACTGTAGCTAACAACCACCGTAAGAGATGCATGAAAATTCGCTAGTTTTAATAACATATTCAACATTATATCAAGGTAAATTATAAATAAATATTACGAATTGAAAAAAACTTTAATTGTGCGGTGTATACCATTGAAAAACATGGTATTTCCACATCTCATTGCTGTTGGTATATTAAAAAAGTGAAACGTGTCCTCATTGATTTTATTGAATGTTTATTGCACAATTATACAAGAGAGATGATTTAGTCTTTGTATGACAGCTATAGCACCATTAGAGCAGACGCACCTACATCGACCACTGGTGGCACATAATTATCCCAACAAAAAACATTCATATATATCTTGAACATTTTGAAGTATTTGACATACACCTGGACAAAGCACATTGTGAATTCCTCACAAAGGTGGCGTAAACATGCACGTCATCAACGCTGGTACTCGACATGCACCTTGACAAATCACCTTCATTTCAGGAAACAAACAGCAAAGCAATATTGTTATCTCAAGCCGTGAACTCGCGAATGGATCCCACTTACCACTTGCATGTGTTTCGCTGGGCGAAAGCACCCGCTTGAACAAAATTAGACCGTTGACATCGTTACCATACTGCCCCGCTTATTGAAGCTGTTTTATCAGTGTTTGCCAGTGCATTCACTCTACTCCACTTCGTGCATCGGGTTTAGCGCTGCGGAAGCTGCGCAAAACGTTGGGTAAGAAAACTTATGGGAGCACAGGCATCTATCGCTTCGATTTGGTCAGTGCAAACGCTTCTTCGAACCACACTAATTGCACACTGGTAATTTAGTATTAGATAAAACTTCATGAAAATCTGGGTAGTGTTCGCAGACTTTTGTGTATATTCCCATTGTGTGCAGTGTAATAAGTCCGAGTTAATGCGGCCATTGAATAAAACTTAAATTTCATCTTTCTTCTTCTTCTTTCTTCTGTTAAAAGCGAAGAACACAAGCATTGTGCATGCTAAAGAACATGCGTACGTGTGGAGCAAATAAGCAACGCTACATATACGACAGGAATACACTGTTTGTTGCTTTAAACCATGTGTGAAAAATGAAACGAACGCACAATAAAAATTCAAAAAAAAAAGATTCCCCTTAAGACCGACACAAAGTGAACGGTAGTACACTTAAACATCGCTATCTAGCCATGAGTCGGTGTCAGATTAGCTGTCGTTGATTTGAAGCACACTCGTGGGCGACTCATCGCCAACCACCTCAGCGCGAGTCTTCAGCGATAAGAAGCCTAAGAAAATTAATTAGAGGTTAAATCTCCCACTAGTGCACGCAAAATTACGTCACTTGTTAACCAGCTATTGCGTCACATTCAATTTATTTTCTTGTTCCGCCGGAAGTATTCCACCTCACAGAGTTGGCGCTAAGCTCTATGAGCAGCTGATCAGCCGCCATCTTCTGAACGTATGGGCTTCTATGGAGCCTTCGCTACCAGTTGTACCTACCTTGGCAGATATCTTGGCCACGACCATGTTACGAGCATCCAACTCAAGCTCGTAACATTCATTCAGGCGAATGAAACGCACTCCTTGCTCGTCCAAGAACGGTGTTTTTGCACAGTCAGCCGCATATTAGACATAGACGCGCCTGTTGCCAAAGTGAAGCTTTCCACTGGATATTTTATTCCCGAATACCTCTGCCATCGCAAAGCGCGGGAACCACTCCCCCCATAGACGCCGACAGGTATCGGTGTTACAACACGCGATAATTAACGTTATCGTATCAGCAATATTGGACTACCGAAATATAGACGATGTATGAAACACAATTTACGAAAACGTCATTGACTTTACTTACAGTTTCCAATCGCAATTTCGGTGGTCTCACTGAAGATTGTGAAGTCGCTGGCGCAACTTTCGAGGGGGCTAGAACGCGTACTCACGGTCACTCACAAGCTTCGAAGTCAACCTTCTGCATCCCGGCAACGCCATTGTGATTTACCGGGGCAGGAAAAGGTGAAATGACACCAGAAAGCTAGAAACAGTGAAAAACAAAAATACCACACGAAATCAGTTTTCTTGATAACAATGCGAACAATCTTGACTATAATAACAATATATTTTGTCTTAAATTTTTGTTAATGCTACGTAATATAGAAGCGCTTTGGACTACCTGCAGAAGCGTAATAAGAAAGGGCGTGCGTTGGTCTCTAAGCCTTGGTTTGCTGCCACAGAAAGTTGTTGTAAGGTATAGTGGAGCGCACGTGCTAACACAAATGTAAGATTTTCGCTCACAAAGCGAGCCTAAAATATTTAGCTTCGTGTGACATTTCTTAAAGAATATTTTGGCGTAATCTAAAGAGAGGCATGTCACAGTAGTGACGGGATCTGCCATTGTGAGAGTTTATCCAGCATGGTATAACGACGCATCCAGTACAGAGATTTGGCTCAAATTTGTCTTTATGATTTGAAACGGCTTTTTTGCCATTGAAAATTGATAAAGCTATGGTGAAAGCACTTGTTTCAAGGCACCGTAGGACGTTGACCCAAAGGGCACTAGTGATGCGCTGGGCAGGAAGAGACGATTTCATGGGTGGCCCCCGCAGGACGTTCGGGAAACGGTGACACCCTGATTGCGGCGCACTCACACGTCGGCTATGTCCAAATTTTCGCTTTCACATACTTGTATATAAGCATTTCCCTATATTTTCTTGCAGAATAATTTGCTGCACGGCCAATCATGATTACCACTTTTCTCTGAAAATCAATAGCTAGAATTATTTTGCAAATTTTGAAAAGTTCGGACCATCCGCCCCAAGGAGTGGAAACCGTGGATGAAAACATCGGCAACTTATTAGTGGGCGAGCGTTCAAAGAGCACGTTTGAAATACAAGAAAAGCACGGGCCACGACATTATTCACTTGCCTACGTCTCGTCGAAGCGCACGCCGAAGGCACGCCCACCAGCCCACAGCAAATTTTTGGCCGGCGCGTCAGCTCCTCCTTGTGAATGGTCTGATTGTGTCATGCGCATCTCTGATGCGTAGCACGTGTGGCACTTGAAGTAGCCGCCCGATACGAGTGACTCGAACAACCTCAAATGCTTGTACACTAGAAAATAAGCGGTAAAAATAACGCATACAGAGCGTGTGATGTCGCAGCCATCAGTACCGTATAGATAACCAACCCTACAACCCAGCGGGATTAATTTTTCTGGACGATTGCCACGCCATATCACTGCCTAGTAACTTTATATGAAACTTCAAGGCATCTTTCTTACATCCTACCGATAGGATATACTTGTTCGCTTCACAATCACGCATCATGGATAAAATTCCTGACAATTTCTGAGAACTGTTCAATTATTTTCTTTATTTTGCATTTCAGATCTGTGTAACTGTTTTCCGTGCTTAACATATCACCATTGTCGAGCAGCTTCTTTGTAATTTTCATAAGCATATTGATTGGCGTGCTAGTAAGCGCTAGAACGGATAAGACTGTTGGCCTGTGTTGAATTTCTCACATTTACAGTATGATACAGCCAATTTGCACGTTAAGTTTACACTTAAATAAACTTAACCATAACGTGGCGTACTCCACCTTATAGTTTACGAGTGCGGTGGCAATATTGCGTATACCCGGCAGCTTATTTCTTCACGTGCGAACACAGTTGTTTTCTGTTAAGTCTCTCGCGTAAGTAAGTCGTATATTTATGCTACAACGTATTCACGCTGCGCTCAAGTGTGCAGTTAATCACAAAAAAGGCTGTATCAGCCAACCATGACCGCAAACATTAACTGCCAAACAGCTTTGGCTCTCTCCTCTGTTGCTCTCACTGCACTTGGCTGTAGGTCCCAACAAATCAACCCTCCACCCAGGTTCAAATCAAAGCTGCCACCCAGGTTCATTGGTTTCACTATGTGTTTGAAGATACGTGTTCATGTCTTTGTAGTACATGTGGGCAGCCGGTTTTCACTCTGCGTGGCGACACCTTGAGGCAGTTTCGGGCTCTGGCGTGGTCAGCCTGACTGCTAGGCCACGCATGCTCCTGACACACCATGTCAGAGCCCGAAACTGCCTCAAGGTGTCGCTCCGCAGAAGGAAACTCAGCTTCTCGCGCGCCCTACACAGACGTGGCCACGGCTGTACATAGTTCATTGCAAATTATCACTGTCACTGTTATACGTCGCCATTTTTCCGGCTCATTCCATTTGTACTTTTATGCTAAGAAGAACATCAAGTATTCATCAGAGCTCTTTTTCAGAGCTCCTAACTATCAGAGCTCCTTATCTATCACAGCTCAATCTCTATCAGATCTCCTTTGCCCGCAACCCATATCCTGCCTGTTTTGTGCAATTCATGACTGTGTTCAAGATTATTCGTTACCTCTTCCTTTTGTAGGGTAAATTAATGAATCAAGGACGCCACCTTCATTATGCAGCGACGTTTTTATTTTGTTCTGGCCAAAGCTTTCTAAGACGGCTTGTAAGGATAAAAATCAAGTACGTGCTATGAACGGCTTCCTCACAAAGCATGCAGGTGATGTTGCCAACATGCATTGTAGTGTTCAACTTGCACGTTAACATTTCCCGCCATAAGTATATATGTGGTTCATTCAACAAAAAAAAAAAGTCAGTTTCACCGAAAGGCCCCAGCAATGAACGCGATAGCAACAAAATTAGAGAGCCTTCATGTGCGTACCGCCGGAGGTGGCATGCACTTGAAGGCCCTTGAAAGAAAGTGGAATAGCAGCACGTTTCAATTCGCACAAAAGTCATAAATTCGCAAAGTCGCATTTGCACAAAAGTCACAAATGACGTACGAAAATAACACAAACAAGACGAGAGCGACCTAACAACACTCACAGCTCAACACATAATGCGCTGCTCAAAGAAATACGATGCACAAAACGCACTCCCACATACAGACGAGCGTGAACTAACAAGTGACATGGTTGTTACCTCGTTGTGTCTAAAAAGCACGGTCCTTTCGCAAGTCGGGACTTTGCAGCCACCGAAGTGAACTACGTGAGCCTGGGAAGTACAACGTGATCATTCTAGTGAAAGACAAAGGCGTACAATGCTACCCACCGCGAGATTAGCGCGGGCACATCAGTGTCTATACTACCTGTGGGGCAAAGTATGCTTGGGAGGTAAATCGATGACAACGCGTCGCGTCGAGTGGGGCGCCGATCGCACCTTTAGCGCTTCGTGTAATCTCACTGGTAATGTTATGAACACGCTGATACTCACCCCGAGATGTTCACTGCCAGTGGTAAGTGGTGTATGTAAATAGCTCGCCGTTTGAACGTTCAAGAACGAGTGACTGCGTTGCTCTTTGGTTGACGCTGTGCGCTGCGGAGTGAGAAGTCCCTCGTTCGATTTCGCATATGGAAAACATTTTTCTAAATTACTTTCTATGATGATTTACTAAATATATGAATACATATACACACTCTTCTCAGTCGCTAGAATGCACCTATGAAAAAAGCTTTTGCAAAACCATTATTTGACTAACTGCACCCAACAAAAAAAACATGCCAAAAAATTATGATTTCGAAAAATTGAATGGTTGGCTCAAAATGTGATTGTACCCATTTGCGTGCTCCTGATCTTTTGATGTCTTTAAAATTAAGTGAAACAAAATTAGACAAAAATGACTTTAAATATGATCTATAGAGCCTTCACACCTGAAAAAAAAATGTAATACAGACGTGTTCGTTCACGCTGCAACAAAGAAAAAACTTTCACTTATCACGAGAACGCAGCCGAGCGTTCGTGCAGTACGCATCTGAGCGCTCGTGCAGTACTCAGCCATATTCGTTCGCTCATTTTGTGAATATGACTAGACACAATGCGCCACTTCTCAGGGCACCGTGTTGCTTCAATGAGTTCTTTTGTGAAAGCGACTCATCCTTAATTTGCCAAGAGAAATTTGGACACTGGGATACTGAATTGAGATAATCTAGAGCCTTTAAAACAACGGTACCTAAATGGGTACCCAGGAACCAAGGAGAATATACGGAACATCACAGCGATGGCAAAACCGGTATGGAAAGTCAGCCTCACAAAGATGAAAATGGCTTTTTTTTAGCTTATATGAACAAATTGCGAATGGGAAGTCCCGGAGGGTGACCAGCTTCTGATACCAAAGCAGGACACTAAAGTAGAGACACGTGCTGACTTAGTCAAGACACCGAACAGAAATTGCCGCAAATAGGATCTGTAAGTCTGCCGAACCTTCCGATCGCTACGTAAAGTTTAAAAATAAAATTATCATTGCCATCTCATGATTTTATACCCTGATTGAAAGGACTTCGAAAGTTTGACGTATGCCCACCGCTTTTCTTGGCTTACCGAAACAGACTACGCCTCAACAGTATCGAGCAGGGAGGTGCAGCGAACATTTTGCCGTTACTGTTAGACAATACGATAGTGGTGGGGTACTAAGTCGAGAGCCAACATTAGCATTGTGAGGAACGCCGTATTAGAAGAAGCAGTGACTATTGTGATGGGGCCCGTCAACGCAGCACTATCGTTGGAATAAAGGGGCCCGTCATAAAAGCGATGCAGCTTTATCGATGAACCCTATCACTGTTAAGCAATGACTACGGCCCGTCACGTCAGTATACTGAAAAAAATTAGGGGGGAGTGTACGTTGCCCTAAATGTGTAGTCGTTTCAGACGCCCACCATCTAGGTGTTCTTCTGGTATAGGGGGTTGACCTGCAGTTGGGAAATCGATGGTGCCACAGGTTGTCAGTTCAAGTTGGCATTTTGTTATTTTTTACTTTTGCTTTTTAAGGTAATGCGTAAAGAGTGACTTTACTGTTCTGAAGGAGTCGTAATTGTGATTTTTTGCAGAAATGTTTTTCGCTGTTTGTGCCAGTTGTTATATACAATTCAACTACGTTGATATATTGAGGCGAGTGGATACGTTGTTGGCGTACAACTTCAGTTCATTTCACACTTGCCAACTAAGTTTTTCTTCTTCTTTTATGCTTTCAATTTTCTTCCGAGTAATGTTGCCCGTTTTAAAGGAGAATTGCGCTGGCTAACATTCTACAGGGGAGCCCCAAGTAATAGTATCTTGTGATGTCATTGTATGTGAATAAATTATCTTTATAGTCCCCGGTATGGTAGTGGGCGCCGGGTCGGGTCTGACCAGCATGGCAAGCGAGTCCTCGTGCCAGCTCATTCGTCATCTCGTTGAGGTTGACCCAAGTTTGGTCTACTTGTCCCAAATGCGCATGAAACCATCGGATTTCAGTATTGATAGGATTGACTTTGTTCATAAGTTTAATCACAGTCCCAGCGACATAGCCCTAGTCAAAGCTCTTAATTGGTGCTTTGGAGTCGCTATAGATGTATGGCCACTTTCTGCTCCTGATAGCTAAAGCAATCGCGGCTTGTTCCACCACCGTGGAGTGATTAGTGAGAGTATAGTCAGGGCGTCCCGTACCTCTCCCTGGCTGTCGAACACCACAGCCGTGTTTTTGAGTATACCCTAGTAGAAGTCGGAAAACTCCATAGAGATGCTGGAATTTTTATCGACGAACTCATGGCGGATCCACCAGAGTGCGTTGAACCGTGAAACAGTCCATAAAGTAAAGACGAGGAAGAAGATGTCCGCGTGCAATTCGGCACGTTTCGAACGAACCCTCACTGCGCCGAATAATTCTTGAAAGACCGATTGGTATGCTTGGATTGCCGGTCAATACATCCACCCTATTATCGTTTGGAGCCAGTCAGTTGGGTGGGCCGCAGTGCTATTCTGTCAGCGCTACATAAATTCATTCAGGCAACCGGAAGGATACGCTGCTAGTGGTACTACCAGATATATCCAATTCTTTCTCCCCCTTCCTCATTCTTGGTAATTTGTTTTATATATTCTGGTGTATCGCAATCTTCTGCAATTTTTCACGTTTTTTTTTCAAAGTAACATTATTATTGTTCCTATCTAATTTCTCTTTATTTTTTAGCAAGCGTTGTAAACAAAATGATCTATTATGAGGTACAGTGTGGCCAATCCCCCATGTGGGTATGAGCCAAGATCTCCTAGGAGACAAGACAAGACAAGAACGAACGGTCCTCGCACTGGCGCATGTTCCTGCGTGCCGAAGCCTGAGTTACGACGTTCTACCGTGGTTCTTCGAACATCGAGGCGTAAGCCAGCTAGTAATCGTCTCCGCTACAAGCCAACAGCGACGTCTTGTTGCCAAGACTTCAGTCGCGGGACCTGCCGTGCGACCCGCCGAGAGGCCCGTACCCCTATGGCTGAACTGAAGAAACGTAAGTTGGCGAACACATATGGACGGGGCTCCATGACGTTCGACACAGTGGGCAATGAAGCGCAAATTATTGCTTTAGGGTAAAGACATGCCTCCTACAAGATGGCGGGTGTGACCGCCATCTCAGTAGGGGCACGGTAAAGCGATACCATTCGGTGAAGAAAGAATTGCATTCTGCCTCGCAAGCCTGCCTATTTAATTAGGGAGGCCAACGCAAAGCTTTGCGTTAGCGTTGCGCATGCACCGTATGCTCGCCTATTGCAGGCTTCAACTGAGTGCCGAACGTTGCTGCAACTTTCTTCGGGCAGGCACTGCTCAACGTGAGTCACGGTGTAAACCGTTTTCTTAAAAAAGCGTCAGTCTTCTGAAATCCTATTGAATATCAAGTCATCAGACTCATCTCGATTTGTTACTTCCACCGAGATTTTCAGTTTACAACTAACCTACCAAATATAATAACAGATCAACGTCAGTTATGCTCGAAGGAATCACCAGAACAGGCCATTTTTTATTTGGAAGAGGGGGGGTGGGAGCACTGGTTTCACCTTTGTCGGTAAGGCGTTGTGACGGCTTCCATTCTAAATTTTCGATGTCATAACCTTCGATGCCTAGTGCTCACGTCTGTGCGTCCATACATCCCTCCATACGTTCCCTGGCACGGTTCCAGCTGTGGTCTCTTCCCCTCTCACACTCTCAGCCATCACGTTCTGACACAGCGTCTCGTTGGAGCATTCGAGTCAGTCAAACCAACGATCGAATGGGGCCAAATGGCTTACATGCACACGCATCTCTCTCACTCACACTCTCTCTGCCACCCCGAGGCCACCGGGGAGCGCCTGAAAATGCCTGCTGCGTGGTCGGCTCATGTTTTGCTATTAAAAGGGCTCTTTAACGCTCGAAAACATCGGGGCTGACTGCATAACTCGTAGTGGTGCTTGCCAGACCTATTGCGAGCGGAAATGACGCCGGATGCTTGCCGCCACATCATTGTATCAATGTAACGTTAAATGTAATCAAGGCATTGCATCGAAATAGGGATAACTATTGAATTTCTTTTTTAAAGACGATAGTCTTTCTTGGGGCCCCGCCGCGGTGGTCTAGTGGCTAAGGTACTCGGCTGCTGACCCGCAGGGCACGGGTTAGAATGCCGGCTGCAGCGGCTGCATTTCCGATGGAGGCGGAAATATTGTAGGTCCGTGTGCTCAGATTTGGGTGCACGTTAAAGAACCCCAGGTGGTCTAAATTTCCGGAGCCCTTCACTACGGCGTCTCTCATAATCATATAGTGGTTTTGGGACGTTAAACCCCTCATATCAATCAATCAATCAGTCTTTCTTGGGGATCTTCATCGCAAAAAAAAACTTGGTCTGTCTGCACATTTGTCTGCTCGTCTACTTTCAGTGGCATCAGGTACTTGAAACGGCCGACCCCATCCGCAGCGCCCACCATTGTTGCTCAAGCTTGAGCGTTCATACTTGTGCAATTATCAATTAAAAAGTAAATGTTTCGCATGTCTGGGGCACCGTAACAACACTTATATATTCTGCATGTGCATCTTTTACTATAAAAGGCATACATAAGTAGTTTTAGGGACTGTAGCGCATATCACGCTGCGCTGATCACGCAACGCTTGCACAGAACGCAAAGTGTTTCCAACGCTTTGCTAAGATGAGATGGTGGTGGCACCTACCCGTCGCCTTAGGTTCTACACCTTATCACTTCTGAGATGGGTGCACCTACCGTCTCAGAGCCACGCGCCTTGTTTTCTGATAAAACTGCCAGATGGTGCTCATGTCTCACGTGTGACGTGACTTGATACACTCGTTCGTCTCCGCTGCACGCTCGGTGGCACTCTAACGCAGCACCTCCAGAATATCACTCCCCGATTTTCTTGCGCAGAACATCAAATAAATGTGTTGTTCACTCTCTCCACACGCAAGACTATCGCCTTTCGACGAGATTTGCAGAAACATGCAGATATGGGGCCAACTGTTTGTTTAGCATGATTTTCCCCTCAAAGCGGAAGATAATGAAGCTCTTCGAGTTTCCAGCTTGAAAACTGCAAAGCTTGATCAAGAATTCGCCTAACGCCACGGTTCTGAAGAAAACCCCTCTGGGACGCTCCAGCCACCGTTGTTTGAAGAAAATAAAAGAAAAAAGAAAACCATGCCCCTATCGCTGCCGTTCTTGCGGCACTTATCTCTTAAGCCTTCACTGTACGCAACCAGCTTTAAAAACATGTCAAAGTTTGAGGTCGCGAAAAGTGTTAGAGAACCCTTTTAAAGACGATAGCCTTTCATTGGTTACTTCGACGCAAAAACTCTGATCTGTCTGTCTCTCACCCGAAACAGGTAGTCGTCGTTTTTACTTCTATTGTTTGCCTTTAATTCCTAATTCCAACCACATCGGCTGCCCCCACCAAGATTGCAATGCTTTTCGAGTTTATACTTGCGCGTAGTATCGATTATAAATCAAGTTTTGCTCATATTTGAGGCAAAACATGAACACGTCAGTATACTGTGACCTGTTTCTTTATAGCACAAAAGACGTAAATCAGTAATTCTGAGGATCCTTGCATTTATTACAATAAGCTGACAATGCAACCCTTAGCACAAAAAGGGGGATGTTTCCTGCGCCTCGCTAGAATGTGCTAACATTTTAGTACACTCTAGTTTTGTTAATACAATACGATGGTGGCACTTACCCACTGCGCGCATTGAGGCACTTTGACGTAGCACCTCCAGAATCCCATTCACCAATTTTCTCGCACAGAACATCAAATAAATGTTTTATTCGCTCTCTCTAGATGCAAAGGCTATTGGCCTTCGATGAAATATGCAGTGAAACATGTGGAAACGGAGCCAATTATCATGCATGTGTTCCAATTCTACACAGCATTAAATATACAGTCTATGCTGACACCATAGAAGAGCCCATGTTTTTCGACGAAAAATTGAGCACTTTCTTGTGCCGTCTACGGGACGCTACGCTACTTAACGTTGAGTAGAGAACGCTAAGATAAAGAAATGTAACTGTTATTTCTTTTACATTATTTTGTTTTTATATCTACGAAAAAATGGATTCTATTCCCATCGAACATCTTGAAAGGTATTTGCTTGTGTTCAAACGACCATACCAACGAGATCCGAGCTGTGTGAGCACTTTCCTTAGCCTCCATTATGTTTGGACAGCAAAGTACCCTGCATCGTTCTTGTCGACGATGCCTTTTTATTGCCCGCTACTTGAGAATTGGAATGAAACATAAGATGGCCCCTGACAAGTTAGTTGTCTATTGAGCCATCTACGGTGAACATTGGAACACACCCTACAACATAGCGTCGCGCCCGGGATGCCCACTCATTGAAAAAGACAATGTGCGCATCGCGTCCCATTCTGATCAACCCCGTCTTAACAGGCGCAGGCTTTTGCTGAACTCACTTTGGAATTCACAAAGCATCTTCGATTTTTGCTTTAACGTTCTTGTGATATAGCTAGTGTGTGATCGGCGGGAGGTTCTATTTTAATTACCACCTGATTATACCATATTGTCAAATTCACCATCTTGTCAACTATGATTGGTCGAGAGCACTGCGGAGGCCTCTGTGGGGGGCTTAAAATGCCGTCATTATGACATGGTAATATTTGGAGCAGGGGTGCAGCCAGCGGAGCTGTCCTAACAGCTCAAGGGTTCTTCGCGTAGCGTAAACTAAAAAATCGGTGGATATGATCCAAGCATCTCTTTGTACAGCATGGCAATGCATGTTATACAAATGTATACCATAGCAAAAGTGTGGGAGAGATATTGAGGGTGAGAAAGAATGAAAGAAGGGGTGAATGAATGTGTGGTTTTTGAACAAGAAAAAAAGGGCACCTGATTTCTGTCATCCTCGTCGGCGCTAAGCTCCCCTTCGAACCAGTTGAAAATTGATTTGGAATTCCTACAATTATTCAATAATTAAATTCAACTACACTCACTTCAACCGTAAAATTATGCAAGCTGAAAAGAAAGTTATGCCTTAGAAGTTCGTGGAATGGCGGGCGTGCGAAGCTCTGACCATGTCTCTGCAGCCATGTTGGTGGAAAAAGAGGACGACGACTCGTCGGTGGCCAGCTCGCCATTCAACGACGGAGGCTTTCTGAGCAGTTTGGACTCCGTGGGCGGTGCTGCCGGCGATGGTCAGGAATCGTCGTCAGCCGCTGTCTCAGCTATTGTGGCGGGTCTCCCGTTTTCCCCGGGAGCAGCAGCGGCAGCAACTGCAACAACGGAAGCGACAAATGCACCGCTTAAGGTACAGAAAAGTTTCAAGCAACCTTGTGGAAATTTCGTTAGGGCGCGAAGGTTGTGATTGGATACACGTGCGGCAGCAATAGCCTTTGTAGCCGGCCACATCTTGTTCCGCTTAGATTAAACATTCGCAAAGCGTCCGATTTCAGCTTTAGGTGATGTACGCCTGAGAGGAGTAGACCTGCATGGACGCTTAGCGAGACAAAGCCTCGATAAGCCTGTCAAGCATGGACGCTTTGCCACGAAAATCATTCAGACATGTCTAATTTGCTTACACTGACGTCACCCAAAACGTCACCTACCTAATAGGTGTGATTGTGGCGGTTTTCGCTTTGTAATTTTAGGAGCGACCTTTTCAAGACCCCTTTGATTCATAAACAGGCGATATAGGCACCCGACAGTGGACCAGAGGGCACGACGAAGCTCTTTGGGCCACCTCAGCTTTGTTGGTACCGACCACCAGGGATACAAAGAAAATGGAATGCTCGCTGAACCCAGTGACACGCTGAAGTGTCAGTGCCGTTTTTAGCACGTTTGCAAAGAACGCTTCCTGGGTAACTTAGAAGGGTGGCAGCTTGGGCTAGTTGGTATGGCATGACGATAGTTATTCTTGTCTCTGTGTCGTCGTTTTGTCCTCGTGCAATAATTATCGGCTTCCTGGGTGCTTACATAATCAGCCGTGACCCACTTGCTCACAACTAAAAAAGAAAATGATATGCACGTGCAAGTTTGGTTTCGCTGCGTCTGCTCGCTAGGCTCATCAGATCTCGTAAACTGCATTGCCGGGTGCCTATTGAGCAGAACACAGAACCAGAAGGGGGACTTGATAAACATGTAAATCGGGCTAGTTGGTATGAATCCATGTTCGCTTGTCTTGTTCCTTCTTTATCCCTGTCCCTGTGTAGCTTAAGTTTGCGGATGGACATGCGTACTTTTCTTACGTATATCTTTCACGCAGCCGCCCGACCTCAGCGTGGCAGGTTCGTCAATGAGCAACGGAGAGCAGCATGGCTATGAGCTGCGGAGGTGCATCCCGCGGCCCCCAAACGCGTTCATGCTGTTCGCAATGGAGAACAGGCGATCTGTGGCTGCTGAGAACCCTAATGTACGCGCAGTTTCCTCTCTACTTGTCAAAGCGTTTCCTTTCTGCATCAAAAGGTTTCCACAAAAAGTTTTCGTTACATAACAAAAAAACACCCACATAGTGTGAGCGTTTAGCTTAGAGCACTTGCGAGGTTCATTTGGGAGTTAGAATTATTACTACAGCAATCAAGCCATTCCTCGTAAACTTTGAGTTCCTCCAACTGTTCGCTTAATTTTTATTGCTGTTGTGATTCGCTTTTTAGCAACGCTGATTGGTCTAGTTGCCGACTACGAGGGTAATAGCTGTACAGAGCTCCAACGTGCGCGCCTCTTACGTCCAAAGCCCGGAGATGAAAGTAAAACAGTAAAAAACACTTTGCTTATATATCGTGCCGTAAGTACGACGGCAGAAAAGAAGTGAAAAGGGTGAGTGGGGAGGTAGTCTAGACATGCTAGCTTTATACTGATCGCAGTCAGGTCACATCATAACAGGGCAGCTTAGCAGGCCGCTTTTATCAACATCACGTGGCGCTATCGCATACATGACAGCGGCAACTTTTTTTTTATTCGTTCAGCATTTGCTTTGTAGGCGTAACGCCTCGTATATACTTTAATGCAGTACTCGTGGATTGGAACACTGAACTTAGCACTAAGCAATGCACTTACTTTCCGTTGCCACCATATTCGATTCGTGTCATGTTGCCGTAATTTCGCCGCAAACGCTTAAATCACAAGAACGTTACCTTCGGAAGCCACGTTTGTAGTGCTGCAATGGGTTGCGGAAAGGCATGCCGCGGTTTTAGCGAGGCAAAAATGTGACAGGCAGTGGGTGCCGGCGTTGCCTTAGAATGGAGTTGCTATGCTAAAACCATTGATATCACGTTTCAGGGCTTGGGCACTGTACTCGCTTTCATACTTTTTTGTCGGTTTTTTGTAGGACAATGATAGAGCTTAAAGGTACACTAAAGAGAAGCACTGAATTGATTGAAATTGCCAAATTGTACTGTGAGAACGCTAACATCATTAATTTGATCATCATAACTTCACTAACAGTGTAGAAAATCAAGGTCAACGTTTTTTTTTAAATTTAGCCCAAAACTTCCACGCATTACGTCACGAATTCTAAAGTATTATTTTGGCACCATTGGTTTCACTAAATTTTCCCAAACTTGGGTCTTAAACCATAAAAGGACAATTTACTTCATTTTCACTAAAGAGGATTTACGTAGGCTCTTGTAAGCGTTGTCATTATATACCACCTCACGAAGAATGGTGAGGAAATTTCGTCTATTAGATTTGT
The DNA here is from genome assembly GCF_043290135.1 of Rhipicephalus microplus. NCBI lineage: Eukaryota > Metazoa > Arthropoda > Arachnida > Ixodida > Ixodidae > Rhipicephalus > Rhipicephalus microplus. Next base: position 118,269,083 of record NC_134704.1, read on the forward strand.
AGGTATACAGGAAAAGTGAAATATTCGAATATTAAGCTGAACTTTATTGAAGAAACTCGCGGCAATTCTTAAGCTCGCATGAAGCTCCCGTACGTACACTGGCTCATTATATCTTTACAACCTGATGGCTTCTTTAGGTGTGTTTTTTGTCTCATTATCATGTTCTTTTCGCACGTGAACCCGGAAAAAATTTTGTGCTTGTTTTTGTCGCAGGAGGACAACCAGCGTGTGAGCACCCGACTGGGTAAATTGTGGCGTTCTCTCAGCACGGCCGCTAAAGAATCTTATCGGCGCAAGGCGGCCGTAGCAGCAGCAATCCACCGAATCAAATATCCTGGTATAATTTAAATGCAAATCATTTCTTTCCGTACTGCGGGCACTTTTGACGTCTATCTACGCATCTATCTATCAGCCGCCTACGTCTGGGTGCTCAACTCGGGGTGGCCCAGAATTGGTATTGAAAAGTAAGGTGGTTTGACGAATATGGCCCGCTGGTCGTAGCAAGAATAGTGAACAGTTATTCTATACCAAGCTTAGCGGATAGCGGGCTTACCCCGATAGCGGGATCAAAGATGCGCATACACAGATGCGTACGTTGCTCGTACCGCTTACCGTACGCGCGTTATTTTCATATTTAACGTTACCGTGTTGTACGTAGTGTACGTAAACATGGCGGCGCTTACGGGCGCCCGCTTCGAAGTGATTATGAGTAGTTGTTGAAAGGTAGACTTCGTTAACAGCAAACGACTGCTTAAAATGACTCCGCTTGCCTTCAATTGGCTTCGATGACCGAGTATTGCGGATATGCTACTGTAATTTTTGAGATAGCTTCTCAATGTGGACATCCCTACGCCTAAATAGAAAATCGGTGTAAACAAATGGGAAACCTAATCGTTTCAGCGTTTGGTGCGAGATTTTATATTTATTTACTTTTAATATTCGTCAAATTTTCTTGTAAGAATACTTCGCACGATGACACAGGCGAATATACTCGATTTCTTCTCCTCTTCATGTTCTTCAACTTATCGACTGTTCGATAGATGGCACTACCATCCTAGCTAGGGCATCTAAACTATGTAAACGCTATCCCGCTAAACTATAAGACGCTGTCAGTAACGTACGTTTTCTGCACGGTAACGCTATTTTTTTAACCCCGCTATCACGCTAACGGTAGGCTAACACTGTCTAATGTAACAATTCCAACGCGCACCTCGTCAAACACCTTCTGACACGGTGGCCATATTCGTGGACGGGTATGTGCCACTGGAGGTGGTTATGCACCGCAGGTGATTGACACTTTCTATGTACCCAGGAACCGTGACAACAGACATTGGTAATTCAAATGCGAGAGTGTTAAGAAAAAGTGACATCGGCAGCGTCGGCTGGATGAAAGGAAAGAATAAATGCCGTTGTCCCAGCACGAAATGAGTCCTGCAATTTCGCGTGTATTCTACCCCATAGCAATGCCAGGTCTCCATGATGATTTGTAAAAATGCGCTATTCGGACGTAATGTGGGAGAAACGTCAGTTGTGCTTGCGAATCTGCATTTTGTATAAACATTATATATGTACTGCTACGATAGAGTCATCTCGTAGCGTTAGCGACAGTTGTGTTTAGCCACCATGTACTGTAGTTTTCAAGGGCGAAGCTCCTTAAGGCGTGGTCTGTCCATCCTCCGTTGTTGTCGTACGTAGCCACCGGGATGTGAGACGGGAGATGGTAGCACTTGGAGAGTTCACTAGACGGACGCACGGACGAACACATGGACGGACGGACGGACAGACAGACTAGCAGACGAGCGGACGGATGGACTGACATAAGGAGCGGGTATGTGCCACAGGAGATGCGAGATGGGGGTACTTGAAGTGTTCACTAGATGGACACACAGATGGACCGACAGACAGACTAGAAGACGGATGGACAGCGGATGTGTGGACGTACAGACGGATGGACGCACGGACAGATGGAAGAACACGTAGAGGGACGCGTGGATGGTCGCGCGGACGGACGGAAGCACGGAAGGGCTGAGGGACGCTTCGCCCCAATTATAATTCCCTCTGTGGATACGCTGTAGTTTTTTTTTTTGTAGCAGTGTCCAGGGCTACCATCCTCATGTACAAGTGTTACATATCAGCTTACCGCTTCTTGTGTTGCTAATACTCATGTTGCTGTTGGCATCGTGTTGCAAGTGCAAACAACTGGTTATATAAAACATGTCCGACTTTTCAACTTATGCCTGTGTGTACAAGACTTCGCGTCTACTTAGCGTCATTCCGTAACTTGTCGCTCAATAACAAATATTACAAGACGGCCACCTGCCCTTCGCATGCTTCGCATAACGTTGATTCCCAAGTTGCATGGGATCTGCTGAATTTAACACAAAATCCGTTAAGTAATGCAAGATCAATCAATGATATTCCAGTACGCGGGTCACAATTCTATCTATCTATCTATCTATCTATCTATCTATCTATCTATCTATCTATCTATCTATCTATCTATCTATCTATCTATCTATCTATCTATCTATCTATCTATCTATCTATCTATCTATCTATCTATCTATCAACTAAACATGAAAGTGAAAGCGATCACAAGGAGTAGAACCAAAATCGTGTCGCTTTGTCAAAGGCGTCTTTTGAAATCCCCACTTTTTACTTCTCGCTGATATAATCCTACCCACCGTCATCTGGATCTTTCAGCAATGATGGTACTACTGTACCATTCACGCTGTAGGATATTACCGTTGCGTTTCAAAACATACCACTATCCGAGAAGTTAATACAATTTTGTACGAGTTGCTCGGTGCACGTACGGTAACGTGATCAAATGATTATTGTGAAAAATGCATGTATGACAGATTGAAATAGTGACATGCCGACCACGAAGTTATGGTACATTTGTACGGTAAACGGACCCTACTAAATGACTCCACCTAGAGGATTTGACTGGGACAGTTGGTGAAAATGAGAGCTATTGTTATACATCAAAGGTATCTCCCTCACCAAGCGAGCGTTGTTCTATAGAATGCCAGCCAAATGACGTTTCCATTGGAGAGCAGCAATTGCGTCAAGCGTTAAAACTCGTTCACACCTAGGTCTAGCACCGGTCGTGCGATAAAGTTAGTCGAAAAGCGACTGGTTGCAAATAGTCGCAAACGACCACTTCGGCCACAAGGTCACTGCTTTGGCTCATCCGCTCGCTCCTTGATTTTTCAGTCGGATGGCATCAGTTGCAAAACTCTGAGCCAGTCACATGATCAGGAACATTACTTGAGCTTACTTTGCGGGACACTGGCAGAGCGAGCTACATGGAGGTAGGAAAGCTATACGCGAGAAGTCATGAATTCTTTGTGACAACATTGCGTACAGGTCGCACTCGGGCGTGAACAATGATAGCCTTGGACCGCTTTTTTTCGCCACTCGCAAATTGTCGCAAGTGTGAACGAGCCTTTAAGGCCGTGTCGCATCACTGACCATTACGCGCATTTCGTAACGCTGATCTGAAGAGCTTCGGCGCTGTGCTAATCCTTAGACACACTTTCAATGCTTGCGCATGCAGTCTTGTTTCAAAATCATACCGCTTAGGTGACGTGAATCGCTCGAACGGCGTATACCACGCTACAATGAGTTCGTCAATGCGCAGGCTACGTCTACAACCCACGCGAGGCACACCGACGCAAGAAGCAGGCACGCATAGCCAAGGCGATTGTCAGCAAAGTGAAGCAGGAGCCTTCGGAAGACCAGGAGCTGGAAGCACAGAGCACCTCTGCATCCCTGGGTCTAAGTGCTCCGGTATTGCAGCCTCTACCGCGGCCTCCACAGTCACCTCTCCCGCTGCCACTCCGGATCAGGTGGTGGGCAACCACTGCTACCCTGGCCAGCACGCAGGCCGACGCTCGGACAACGCCAACTGGCCGGTCGACGGCTGCCGCACCATCCACCGCATCGGCTCGGCCAGTTGCACGGCCATACAGCGTAAGTGCGTGTATTAAGGCATTAGACAAATGCAGACGTGTGAGCACCACTAAACTTTATTCTGCTGCATTGACCTCGAATTCAAATGCGGTGTTTTAAAAGTGAAGGAATAAGCAAGAGGACAGTCGGAATAGCGTGGCCTTCGCGCGATGTATGATCGCTAATGATAATACCATTGACCGGAACGAGATGCATACCGTAAAATCAACATTGCTGTCGCAGCAGCGGATAACTACTGTAAATCTACCCTAGCTAACAGTAAGCAACATTGGCTTATGACAGTAATACGAGTTGAAACATGGTAGCCAAATTAGGTCGAAATCGTCACATTTCCTTTAGAAACAGTGGGGATAATTATTATTATTAATAATTATAAAATTATTACTAATGCTGTTGTTGTTAGGGGTTGTTGTTGTTGTTGTTGTTGTTGTTGTTGTTGCAGAAGCAAGAGCAGTAGTGGAAGAATGAGACAGGTCAATCAGCGTGCCACTTAGCATTTAGCATAGGCCTTGCAGCACGTCACTAGAGTGAACAATCAAAGTTGCACCTCTGGTTTCAAGCTAACAGTGAACAGTGAACAGTGAACTTTATTGACATCATGTACATAGTACACAATGCCGGAGGCCGGCAGAAAAAGCCATCGCAAGGATAGCTTGACGAAGCTGCGGGCCCCCGTTTTGGCACCAGCGTACAACGCTGTTCTAAGTACATAAACAGACAACAACAATAACAACAACAAGAAAAGGAAAAAAAATATGTACTGAACACATAAATCACTTCGTACAGGACCCGAAGGAAAATGTGAGCCCACTACAAATAACCACGTCTTGCGTACAAACCATACACAAAAGAAAATGTACACCAACGGATGTACTAAATAGCTCAGTACATATAGATTACCTTCATAATACATGCATACAGATTAACATAACTTTGTAATTTACATAGAGTACACTGTAGATATATAATTGCACAAATCATTCAATACACGACCGAAAAAAATATGAGAAAATATGAGAAAATATGAGGTGGTTACAAATCGCCATGCCTAGCGTACACCGACATATTCTCTATAGCTGACACTCATAGGCATGCGCGAGATATTATATAGTGTCAATGTAATTATTTGCAAGAAAGGAACGTATAGCATTGAAAGTGTTGCTTTCCAGCTGAAAGTTAAATTCATATAAAGCATTTAGTAGCCTCGGAAATCTGTTTCCTAACGTATGTCGCCCATATGTTGTTCTACAAGTTTTAACAGTCCAAATTTCGCAGTTTCGCGTTTTATAAGGCTGACAATTTCTTTTAAGGTTGGCAAGTTCAGTCAACAATACATGTTTCCCTTTTAATTCTTGTTTATAGGCTTTCGTTAATCTAAAGTTGTACATCTTCTCAAAAGGCATCAGATTATACTTTTCAAACAACGGGTAGGTGTGAAAATGTGAAGGCACGTCCTCTACAGCACGTAGAAATCTTTTTTTTGTAGACAATACAATTTTTGTATGTTTTCTTGACTAGTGGATGCCCAAACTAGATGGCAATAGTTAATTCCTGAGGAAAATAAAGAGTTGTAAATTAATATCATTACATGTCTCGGAAGGATCAGGCGATTCCGGTAGACTAGTCCCACTATTTGAGATAACTTACTTGATATTGTGTCGATGTGCTCGTTCCAAGAAAGGTTTTCCTGGAAGGCTACGAGAAATCTTCCTAACGAGAAAAAACTGAATGAACCGTTTTCAATAATTTCTATTGCATTCGGGTAAGGTAACACAGCGTGTAAATCTGAAAGTGTTTAGTCAAATTATCAAAGTTTTCCGTTCCTAAATGTTCTTCGCAACTTGTGAACCAGATTTGATGGTGATATGCCCAGCGTCCAGATTGGCTGGAAACTAGTATTGCGAACAATTTTTAGCGTTGAGACGACCAAAGACCGCACGTCAAGATGGCTTCGTCTTAGAAAACTTCATAGTGCGGAGAAGCCAGATTGCAGCAATGCTTAGCAGCGCTTGCACAAGCCTGCGCTTTCGTGCACACTTCGTATCAATGTGAACTTAAAAACACACCGAGAACACGTATGTGGTGCATGCGTCAACAGCCAGCATCTACTGTTTTCGTTTTTATATCTGTTTATTCCTGACCATAAGCTTGCGCACAAAAGAGGTAACGAAAATGGTCAGGGAGAGAGGGGAGGAGCTTAACCACAGAAGATAGCGCCAAATCGGTCCCTTAACTTTACTCTATCGTCCCTGTCGCCGCTCTTGTGCAAGGTATGAAAATGCAGGTTTCAACAATGAAGCTTCTTTTTACGTTAATGATGGTCGGGAACCAATGACGTTACTTACTCAGAGCTGTTCCAATTTTTATCTCCAGTGAACCGGGGATCAAATACAGGCCATTGCGGGAATCATGTCTACGTTTCATTCAAATAACGTAGCGATGTTTAGGAACTTAGTAACGCGTTTCACTCTCGAGGACCTTTTAGTGGGTGATCTCCAAGAAGGGCGCCGCTCGTGTGAGAGTCCGTGCCCTGTTCTGACTCTCTCCATTATGCGTTATCGCTGACTACCGGCTAATAAACGTCTGAAGAATAATCAAATATGGCGTTTAAGACCCCAAGAGCACGACAGATAATTACGAAAGACGCCGTAAGGAAGGGCGGTGGATGTTTCGGCCATCCGGTGTTATTTGCCGCGTGCACTGAAACGGCACAGTACACGGGCCTCTAACATTTCACCTGCATGGAAATGCCACCGCCACGACTGGGACAGAACCCGCGACCTTCGGGTTGGCAGCCGAGCTCCTTAACAACTGCTCCACCACGGTGGGCTCGCTTCATATAGATTTTTGCATGTATTGCGAAGCTTCTTTTCGTCGAATTTGACAAAGAAACAAGGAAGCGGAAAGTGGGGGGGAGGGGACGATGATGTGATGGAACAGCGGTAAAACGTCCTCCTCCCCTCCCTCATTGAGGAACCTTGGACACGTTTGTGCACACAGCTGTCCCTAATTTGACAAACTGTCTGAGTACATATCAATTCATTGATTGATTGATTGCTTAACTGGTTGATTGATTGAATAATTGATTGACTTATTGAATGATTACTGATACCGTGGTCATATTCAGCGATTACGCAGAGCTCCGCCACCGCCACTGCGTAGGGTTGGTACTGTCACCACCTGTGAGCCACCATCCACTTACCCACTAAACCAGCTGAGCTCGCTGGCAGCCCTCAGCAGAGACGGCGCTGCTGTGCGTAAGTATTCACAGCCATTTGCTGTAGGTTCCCAATTGGGTGTGGTAGCACAGCGTAGAATACCTTACCATTGTATTGCTTTTGTCAAGATCTCGTTGGTGATGTAGACGAAGGTAAGGAATTCGATCTCATTTTCTCGACGTGGAACGTTGTTTAAACATTACAGTATTTGACACATCTTGAGGTATTCGGCGATAAAGTTCAGCTAGCAAGGGTTGATTTCCAACCTTGTTGGTGCGACATGTCTAGGCTTGAAAGTGGAACGTGTATGACCGAATAAAATGTGACAGAACACACATACGAGTTGATTGTATTCCTTCCTGTCATTTAGGCCTACAAACTATGTCTAACATAGAAAACCCAGCCGTATCTACTTGCGTTGGCAATATATTTCTTTTTACATTAAAAACACGAGCTGTAATATAATTTTCCCGCGTCTTTTCATCTCCTCCCCAAGTGAACGGCCCTGGACTGCCTCAGTTTTTCGATGCAAGCGCCCGAACGATGGGATGGTTCTTCGACCAAACAGCCCCAGCCGCTGCAGCTCACATGACAGTCGGAGTAGCTGCAGCGCGTGAGTATACCTTGATATTATGAGACTGCCATGATGACTGTAACGTCTAGCTTTATTGCCCTTCGCTCATTTTTATTCATACATACCCTCTTTTCCCATGCCAAATACAAGGTTTGTCATTTTGGGGCCATCTCTGGCTAAGCTCTACTTTTCCTTTTTTTTCTTTCTTTATTTTTTTCGTTTTCTATTTTATTTCCTTTTTGCCTGCTTTCTCTTTTTCTTTCTTTGTTTCTTTTTTTTTCGTGAAGAAAGTGTGGTAAAATGTTAACAATTGCAATTAGCCAGATTCCGCTAAGTTTTCGTGTCGAAGTCGCATTACGGAAGATGCGACAATTACTGTCGACAAATAGGAAAGGAATAATATGGCGTTCAAAATGAAAAACAGTTCCACATATCAAGCATACAGCGTTGCGAATGACGTCTTTGAAGAGGCAGACACAGATGGGTGGGACAAACTAACGAATCACAATTTTTTTCAAACTTGTGAACACATTTTCCCACATATACATACCCTGCCTTAAGTACGCTTAAACCCAGTCTTTTTTATTTTCCTTTAAAGATGCCTTGAGCATACAGAGTTCACTGCGAAGTCTTCCACGTATCCTTTTTTGATTTACCGATCGCAATTCACTGAAGTCCAATGTTATAGGAAATCAGCGAAATAGTCCCTTGGTAGAAGGGCAATGCTCCAATGCAGCCCCCCCCCCCCCCCCCCACGGCATCTATTCACGGTATACCTACCGACTAAGACTGTCAGCGTGTTTCATGTCTGCTTCAGCTGCGCCCTTTTTCAGCCTTTGTGAGCTTTCACTCGCACACAGAAAATGCGACGTGTCGGGTGATGTTATTGATAAACATGGCAAAAAGTGCGCCTCATGTGTTCATTTGAACACAGGAGGCGTCTACTGCACTACAGTAGCAGTCATATATGCTGCGTCGTGGTAGAAGCAAGCGAATGGAACTAAGTTTTCCACGCTGCAGCGGTGCTGTGCTGGCCAGTTATTGCGGCTGCCGCACCTCCAGCCCTGGCTCCACCACTGCCCTTTCTGCTGCCCACAGCCATGGCTCCAGCAATGGTCGGAGCCCACTTCGCCTTGCCAGGTCTACAAATGCAACTTCCCAGGCCGGAAGCAGCAGCCAGACCTGGTCCGATGCAGTTCTTCCACATGATGCAGGCGAGCTGTTTTACTCCTTGTCGCTGTTGTTCATTCTGGCCTGATCCCCGTTGCAATGAAATCCCATTGTTCGATATATCACATTATTGTAAAGCTCCATCGGGCGATCACTCCCGGCAGTAAATGTACCTTAGATTTTAAAAGGGTACGGTACCAATTTGATAAGCCTAGTTCACGTCGTCATAAAAATCTCCAGCATATCAAGACAACTCCAATCAGGCGTGAAGCTCAGAGATTGCTGATAACATTTTATTTTGACATTGAAATCAATTTTTGTTTGTCGCACTTACTGATATTGACAAAATATGAGAGGGACTACAAGGAGCCGCAACTTGCTCCACCACTACATCGACAGATTGCGAGAAGAGCCTGCACCACTACTAGCGTTACGTCAGACTACAGTACCAATTCCGGTGATCAGAAACGCTCGTACGGTGAGTTGTGACGACGTTATCTTACGCGTCACCGGGCGATGCGACCGTGTATAAGTGACGATTTATTGACCACTTGCGTCACTAGAAGCTCACTCTGCGTCGTTACTTCACGTTAGAGTAGAAACAAAAACTATTTTTTCTATATATGCTGTATTATTTTAAGGCACAATCACTTTTGCTTATGCAAATAATGTCTCCAATCTATTTAGATGCATATCCCTGTACAAAAAGAAAAGCAATTTTGAACCCAGCAATAAATTGTCGCATTTTCCTGATTTTCAGAGTATGTTGGACACATTTCTTGACTCACCCTGTCTAACTGTTCAGTCATTAGTGCTTCATAATTGGTTTCATGGTAAGAAATTTGCATTGGGAGACAGCAGAACTGAGAGGAAACTATAGGCGCACTGATATGGTTAGGGAATTCGCAGCTGCCCGTCTAAACTAACATCACAATCGATCCAAGTTACCGAGTGTGATGTCCGTCCATAGATGGACACAAAATCACGACGACGATTGCAACCACCATGATGATAACGTAAATGCTACAGGTCGCAAATTCTTAGTCATATCATTTGAGGCGCCATCACACAGCATAACGCCTTTCTTAACTACTACAAGCGATTTGCGTCCGAACGTTTACGTATGGCGCCCTTCGCTGAGCAGCCAGAGCTGCAGAGGAACACCGCCACTGCCACCAGGAGGGCACCGACCGGAACCACGATGCCGATTATGGCCAGTCGCCAACAGCGAATTGCAGGTGAGACAATGACTGCGTAAGGTGTTGTGTGGCTTATCTAGTTGTAATTAATTTGTATTCCACGTGCTAATCATCCTTGCGACGTTGTCAGAACTCGCCACGGTACTTTGGTGGTTATTGTGCTCGACTGTTGACCCGAAAACAGAGTGGTGGTCTGTTTCGGCTGAGTCCAAATGCGAGGTGGCTCGTGTGCCTAGGTTTAGGTGCGCGTTAAAGACCTCCAAATGTCTAAAATTTCTGGAGCCCCCCATTACTCTGTCGCTCATAATCATATTGCGGTTTTCGGACGGAAACAAAAACAACAAATAATTACCATGAGGTGTTTGAAAAACAAACATGCCTGGAGTGTGACGTTCCGAGAATTGTCCTGCTGAGGACCGCTTAACCTGAAAGAACGTCTCGACGACACGCCCCCTGCCATATATTTCGGCGGGACTGTTACAGATTGACGGCATCAACATTACGTAAACTCAATTACTGTCTTTTCACAACTGCAGAAAACGCTCCGCGTGCAGGCAATGCTGGTCAAATAAGCAAAAATGGATGCGTCTAACAGGGTCAACGTGGCATTTTCGCAGTGGTTTCCTTTGGCGCTGTGCTGAAGTTGCTTGATTGTGGAGTCAGATTGCGTTGCTTCATTGAAGGTGAAAGCGGACCGCTTCATTCTCATCGGCATAAAGAATTTCATTGGCGAAAGAGCGGAAATAATCCTGCTATGGGTGGGAACACCCAGCCTTTTCGGTGAACGCAAACATATTTACTTCTAGTCGAAGAACCTGTTTAGCGAGCCCAAAGTTGAAGACGGCCACTGCTAATGTTCACGGGTCTCCCAAAAGGCCCTATAGTCCTTTAGCGCAGCGTTGCTACACTGCTACAGGCAAGGCCTTGTCACTTTTTGAGCTAACTACGCTGCGTACTTTGCCGCCGATTTGATGTATCCCAGTGAGTTTTGTTTTGCCATCAAAAGCTGAATACGCATTAGGTTCACCTGATTAGAGAAAATCAGCGTCTCGCGAGCGGTGAGCGGCACGTGGCAGAGTGAAGCGCCCGTTCGTACTCTTACACAAAGGAGCTATGCTTGCGCTGGTGTGTCTTGAGGTAAGGCAAATCGTACTCTCGATTGTACCTTCACCGACCCATGTTATTAGGTTTCTAATGATTAAGTTCGTGTGCTTCTGGACACTCCGCTGTTCGTGTAGGCAGTAGATGATATTGAAAGCACACATATGCACGCCCACTACGCACGCTACGAATGCACCGTGATGGACATGCCTTATATACGCACGAACATACATGCATGCTACGCGCACGCGTGACCTTTCTGCACGCGTTTGTGTGTGCGCATATGCAAATAAAAAAATCGGGAGGAATGACTACAGCAGCTTAGTTTGGGAATGAGTAGCACTACGGTTTGCACAAAAAACAAGCATATGAGAAAAATACAGTCACACGTGTAATGCAACCAAGTTCCTAAAGCGTTTGCTTATATAAACGACTCCACGCTTACAGAAGACAGGATATTGATAAAGATTCACACAAGCTAAATAATGGTTTACTCACCTAGCAGAATTAATTCATCGCAAGCGAAGTAATTAGAACAAACTACTGTAGTGGCCATCATCTTCTTCCCAATACGCAAGTTTCTGGTTTGCACCGTTCCCCGTCCTGCGTGTCTGCAAGCGTAAGGAAGTGACAGAACGATACGTTGCCATCTCTCCCCCACGATACCACGGATTGCGACACACTGCAACAGTTTCTGAACATCGCTTTCTACTTTTTCGGGCTTGCGCGTGCGGCATGGCAAAAAGACAGTAACTATTCGGCCGCGTCTCAACACGCGCACCGTGGTCACATCTCCTTTAACGGTTTTCCCAGGTAGCGCCGTTTACAGACACGGCCGCTAGGTGACAAGCGCTCGGTTGGACTCCCGAATAGCAGCCTGAAACTCGTACTGAGCCCTCGCAGAAGCATTTTTGATCACCTGCATTGTTGAAGTCGCTAGATCACCAAGATGACAATAAAACTTCTGTAGTGTTAAGAAGGAAGACTGAAAGACCACCAGGTTGATACATATGCATCATAACAGTCTAAAGCACGAAATCATATAAGGACAAACGAGGGAGTGACGCAAGTTCTGGTGTCGTTTGTTTTTTCATACTTGTCCCAATTTAGCACTTAAAATTTTAATTATGCTTAAAAAAGGCATCAATTCAGAATAATACGTTCACGCCATGTTTCAAATAAAATCATTGCTTTCTGAACTGTGATTGCGTCATATGAACGTAAACATCGACCCTCTCGCACTGCTACGCTGTACCGCACATTCACGGTGCCAGCGCATGGACTACTTAACCACATCAAAGCTTATTGGTCATGTTCCTTCGCAGGTCCGGAAATCTTAACTGCTGCAAGAGGCAGGCAGATGTCCGACTACAGCAGCGCTTATGTGCTCGACGTCAGCGCATGATATTTGCCGTACAAATCGCAGCTTCCACTGCGCTACTGGAGATAAGCCGATCGAGCTTTATAACAAGATGACGTCAATGCATCTGTATAGTTCACGATTGATACGTGGGGTTTCACGCCCCAAAATCACCATATGTATAAAAAAATTTCATAGTGAAGGCTTCGGAAATTTCGACCGCCTGATGTTCTTTAACGTGCACCCAAATTGAGCACACGGGCCTGCAGCATTTTCACCTCCATCGAAAATGCAGCCGCCGCAGCCGGGATTCAATCCCGCGACCTGCAAGTCAGCAGCCGAGTATCTTAGCCACTAGACCAGCGCGGCGGATCTCTGTATAGTTCACGTTATGCTCGTTTAAAACGGCCGAACAAGCTGGTATGTCACGAGATCGTTTGGTCACCCATACGGATTCTGAACAAACGCGTTCTGCACCACAGGGTAGCACTAGCGTAGTAATATTTGGGGGTTTATGTACCAAAACCACGATGCCATTGTAAGAGACACCGTGGCACATGGCTCCGGAAATTTCGACCATCTGGTGTGCTCCTGCCCTAACGTCGCACACACCATTTCGCTTCCATCTGAACACGAATGCCATGGCTGGGATCTAATCCGAATCCTTCGGGTGATCAGCTAAGTACCGTGACCAGTGAACCGCCGTGCCGAACTCCACTGCAGGTCTAAATGAGCATGTGGCTTGGGGCACTGGATTTGGATGCGCCAAGCAACGAGTGACGCATGCTGACCTCTTTCAGGGTCCCGTTGGAGGTTCACTGAAGCTGCCGCTTCCAGCGCTACGGAAGCAACGCTGTGCTCACCGGCGACGGCCCAAGTCACGCAGCACCAGAATATGGGCAGACCCTTCCAGCCGTGCGAACTCGCGGTCTCCCATGTGATTACCTCCCTCCCCTATGCCTACTCGACGCAGGTTTGCTGCACGGGTACTAGTGCGCAGCCCTGCAACGCGTTGCACGGCCCGTACTCGGGCCGTGGAGGTGGTCTCATCTTGCCGGGAACGCCAACGTCACTTCAGGAGGCCGAAACCAGCGGCTCAAACCAATCACCCCGTGGTGGGCGTGCAGTTGACCGGTCAGTTTTCTTTACATCATACCGTCTATATTCTCACCCGGAGAGTGATTTCTACGCATTTTCTGCTTTCCTGACCTTGAAATTGAACTTGGGAAAAACACGTGGGGAGAAGCAAAGGAGCTTGAGAAGATAAGGCTGGATATCGTCTGCAGAATGAAGCTGAAAAAAAATGGGGTGCCTGCAAGTGTGGCGGATGATTAGGCGGTGTCATAAAATTTTGAACACTGAAGGCATGCCCCGGAATTCACTGGCACAAGACAGGGTAAATGAATAGACATATGACGATGATGCATTCAAATTACTAGCCCCCCCCCCCCCCCCCGTGCTTTTTATTACCTCCACTTGTTCAAAGAAAAAAGAAAAAAATTTTGCTTCTTTTATCGTCTGGTCAGACAGCTGCTCAGAAAATCATAAAAACTGGCTATAGAAATTTGGTATTATTAGCAATCAACCACGCAATATGGGTGGTGGACGACCCTTGATCGTATCGAGTTAGGTGAGATAAAAATATGTTGAGGCTAGGGGTGTTATAAAGCAGCTTCTAAGTAGCTGGAAACAATTCACCTAATAAAATTAGAACATTCGTTCCCTTTTATACAAAAGACGGAGATTCAACCATAGGCAGCAGTACTTATAAAGAACACGAGTGGTAATATCGTCGCTCACGCATGTAGTGTGCCTGTTATGCGCTAAATAAATCATCTCAAAGTGGTACGAGGTTTAACCTTAACCTTCATACTTCCCAAAGATATGCACAGATACACATTACTATGCATTGATGGTCGAAAAAAACACACAGGACAGTTGACCTCCACCTTGAAAAGTAGATCGCGATAGGTTCATAGGCCACGTGTACATTGCCTTCTTAACTGCCAACCTTCTTCGGTTCTTGGTGCAAGCCTTAAACATGCCATAAGAAAACGAATGACTGTGAGCGGAAAATCGGCCGTTTAAAAGTATCGTTGAATGCCTACGCGTCCGTAGGGCAACACGTGAACCCTTTGGAGCTGTTCACTTTGTTTATGGTTCTGCTGTGGACCTCCGCCTTCAGTAGCGAAGGGTTCATATGGCCTCGTTTACATCGCCTTCTTAACTGCAAACATTCTTTGGTTTCGGTGCAAGCCTTGACCGTGCCGTAAGAAAACTAATGACTGTGCACTGAAAATTAGCCGTTTAAAAGTATCGTTGAATGCCTATACGCGTCCGTTGGGCAACACGTGAACCCTTCACTTTGTTTATCGCTCTGCTGTTGATGATTAACTGTGTCTACGCACTTTGTAATGTGCCGGCCTTTAAAACACCCACTATTTGCTCAATCCACAACTTTTGATGGCTGGCGTGATTTTACGCTTCTTTCACGAAATATATATGATGTGTCAACTCCTTTCATCTGCATGAAATTCATGTTTATTTTTTAAACAGTTTCAACATATCTCGTCGCTTCATGGTAGCTAGGGTTCAATCTACATGTTTCTCAGACTCGGAATGTTTAATTTATTCTATTTTATTTGCATTTTCTTATTTTTCAGTCGCGCACAAGATAATTTTTCGCACACCAACAATGACGCCTACGACGACATATCTGTGAAACGAACTCTCTGACACTGTCACGGTAAAAAAAAGACAGACCTAGAATTAACTGCCCACCTCCATGACAACTCGCAGGCACCACCCTCGACTTATGGTGCAGCAACAGCAACCCGTACAGCAACAGCAGCACGCGGTTGGACAGCAGCCGCAGTCATCGTGGGGAGGGTCCTCAGATTAGGAAATCGGCCTTGCCCTGGATATGATTCACCAATTTATAGCTCAACTGCAGCAGCCGCACTCATCTATGCCAACATTCTCAGCCACTCCTGAAGGCACGCTGCAGTTTTGACGTGCATTGTAGCCACATGATATGCAGATGCACAAAAATAAAAATACCGCCTTGCATCCAGGCATCTATGGCACAGCTGCGGAAGTTTTAAGCGATGCCCGTTAGTGTGGGTGATCCCAGTTCCAACTCTTTGTTTACGGCTCCATCTACCAGATGTTCATACGTGCAGCGATGTGCTGAGAATAAAGCCGAGAAGACCCGTGGTTCCTGAACAGGGCCTTCAAATTGCCTCTAGAAAAACCTAATTCGTAGTCGCCAAACAAGGTTTGTTGCTAGAGCCCACGTTTAGACAACACGTCTTTATCAGTACCGCAATCGTTTTCTTTACTTATTTATGAGCGTCTATTTCTCAACATTTCTGCTAAAAATAAAGATTTGCTGCCTATAATAAAGACTGCTTGGGTCAAGCTGTGGCTGCAGCGCCGTTCCTTGCTTGACGACTCTTCAGGCCTTCATATCCGCTAGAACTTGTTTTCCCTAGTTTTTATTTTGGGGTGGTAAACAGTGGCGTAGTTTCGGGGTGGCACACCGGGCCGGCGTGTGCCCCCCCCCCTCTTCTCTACCCCAAAAACATTTGTATTCTCGCCCCCCTGGTGATAAGCGATGGTGTAAAAAAATCTCGAGTGTGTGCTCAGGGTTTGGGACAGGCTGACCCTTACATTGACATAAGATCTTGTCCTATGTTCGGTAATTTACCCCTACAGGTGCCACTACACGCGATGGAGGCAGATCCAGGGGGTGTGTTGCCATATAGTTTCCCAAAATTACTAGAGGGGACTCTGGCGCTGCGATCGTTCAGCGACCATGGGAATGATGGGTAGTACACGCATTTGCCTAGTATCCGTACTTGCGGACGGTTAATCATACTTGGGGCTTCGTTTATTGCCGTGTTTCGGTTTCGTTTTGAAAGAAAACTTCAACCCTTTTGAACTTTGTGACCAGATTTGGAAAGGTAAGTCTAAAAAAATAAGGTGGGTGAAGCACCAGCGCTGAACATTTGCTCATTTTTGTTTCGTAAGAAAACAGCTTCAAGCCACACGAACACACACAGAGCCAAAAGCAGTCAGAAGTACGAAGATTATACCAATGTGTGTACTACCCATCAATCCCATGCTCGCTGAAGCACCATGCGTTGCAGCTCCCATAGACACTAGCGCCAGAGTTCCCTCTAGTGTATATTACAAAACACTATGCGTGTTGCAGGCATGCTTATGCTCGCAGCTCGAACGCACTCGTATGTTGGAGTAAGCCAACACCAGACATCAGATCACTGCACGCAGGCAGTGGGTAGCACCAGGATTGAAAAATAGACTTGCTTATAGACTATCTTATCTTAGACATGTGGACGTCATCACCTTGAGCAGTGGAGTCAATCTTTTCAAGCATCGGATGCTCAAAATCTGCCGTTTTCGTATGCATCAACATAGAGGCACTAAAACCCCTCTGTAGAAGTCTGTAGACCGCAAGTGAAGGGCATCTATCTGTGGTCATGCGCTTCCAAGCGCAGCGCCTCCTCAATTTCATGAATGTCAGCCAGATGTGCCTGATTAAGCCATTCACCACTTTCTCAATTACCCCTTTCCTGCTCTCACCCATCATCTAGCCTTCGCGTGTGCTTTGCGGTCATGGGGAAGAGAGCCCCTCATCCAGTGCCTCACGACGAGAATGATATAACGTGGTTTTTCGTTCAGTTGTGTACAGATCTGTGGGACGGTGTCTTGCATTCATCGTGATCACAATGTTGGCGATTGCGCTGGCTCTGTAAGTGACGAGATGTTTTCACGTTGTGCGTCCCAGTTCACTGCGCTACGCTGGCAACCAACAGGGACGCGTCATGGTGACGCCATGACGCGATCACATTGCTCAGCTCTGCTCCGTACGCATCGCGGCAACGCCACGTACGGCGCTGAGCTCCACACCACGCACACGCAAATACGAGCATCACTTGTCACCAGTCGCAAGCAAGCTCTCTACTTTTCAAAAACTTCAAGACTAGCCGTCACACTGCGTGCTTTCTTGATAGCCTGCAGCACTTTCTTAAAAATTGTATTGTTTTAATCATGCACATGAATTTGCGTAAATCCACGCTTTGAATAAATCACGTTTTTTTCTCGACGCAGAATACTTGCTCTCCTGCCTTATGTTTTACCATCAGGTCGTAGGATCGAATCCCAGCCACAGCGGCCGCATTTTCGATTAAAGCTAAAATGCTTAATTAAGGCCCGCGTGCTTTGATTTAGTTCCGCGTTGAAGAACTCCAGAAAGTCGAATATTCCGGGGCCCTCCACTATGGCATCTCTCACATTCATGTAGTGGTTTAGGGACGATAAACTCAAACAACTGTTCTTATTGTGTTTTTTTCTTCACCAAGAGTTGCGTCATTACGCTAACCTTAGCATGAACCAACCAGTCTAACATATTTTATTACGACATTTAAGATGACCAAATTCGATCTCCATAATGCAAAACTGACTTTTTTTTTAGTAGAATCTCTCCGAACGAATTTCGATACTCTGGATAGCGAGGACATCGAGTTTTATAATGCGCCATCCTCTTTTCCAAGGTAAAAAGAACCCTTGTCGCGAATAGTTACAGCCTACACAATTGGCCGAAACCTTTGTAAATGAGCGGATAATGTTTTATTTCACAATGCCGGTAGTCATCCTGAAGTCGTGCAAGTGCAAGACGTATAGATGGGTGCTTTTTAACGTCATCATGCTTCCACGACAAATTCAACCAAGGAGTTGACTAAACTTCAGGTTCATCATTTGTTGTGAGGAGCTTCTCATCCTGTGACATGCACTTTCGTGATCCTTCACAAGTTCTCAATGTAACCTAGAAAGTAAGCACAATTTTTCTTACTAGAAATTTGTCTTAGCTACAGTGACAAATTCATTGGGCACTTGCTGCCCCAGTCACAACAGAACTTTGATTAACAGTGTTGAGAAATTTGTGCACCGTGCAAGAAAACAAAGAAACGTAAAACTAACATTGAATAAGGCACGAGGAACACTTTTTATGGCAGACTTATTTTGGAGTTTATTATTATGCTTTCCTAAACAGCCATGAATATCTTCCTTATAACGTCAGGCAACGCTGTGTATGTTATAAATGTTTTTTTTTTTATTTCACATTGTACACCCATTTGAACAAAAGTGAGCATTTGATACATGTTTAGACTGGATAAACCAGACCGTGCGACTGCACCACGTTACTGCGTGATACACTTGATACGTTCACCACGTTAGCTAGAGCAAATCTCATGCCATACTTTTACATTTCAGAGCATAGCAGTTGCTTTAGTGGTCTAAACCTTGCTGTTTAAGAACGAATGAAGTGGCATGATTTCATGATCAGGGGTCACGATGCATTGCTGCACCCGCCACCTAACCACGTGCCGAAGTCCTCAGGAGAAGACCAGAAGTCGCACTGTGCTAAAGTGTGTTATGTGCGAATCGCTTAAGGGGACCAGTCTCTCGTATGCTGTCGGCCACCGAATCGGCCACCGAACCATGGCCCATTCGGTGGCCGTCTCCACCTCCGAGAGCGCGTCGTTGACATTATCAACACAAGAGAAACAACCGGAGTGGTCGTGGCGTGATCGCCTGACACCATTCAACGACATTACACAACAGTACAGACGAAACAGACGCAAATACCCACCACCACACAAAAAATTGAAGAAAATACAGGCCGCAACTCCGAGATAATTGCAAACAAATACGTACCCCAGCCCTGCGATCCTACGCCTGTGATATTCAGGCCTATGGCCGACGGACGCTTGTAAAGTGAGCGGGGAAAGTGCCACGTCGCGGCACATTCTTTGGGGGTGTGCCGGAGAAGCTAATACCGCTGCCGCCGCTCCCTTCGCGCGCGACGCATGTCAGGCAGGGACAAACTCTCAGACAATCACTCTCCTCCATATCCTCTCCAAAGTGTCCCGCCATCATCTCCCAAGTGTTCAAAAGGCTTTTTTTTTAAATCCTCTTCCCAACGTCCACGGTGCGGCCACTGGCCCTATACCACGCCTCGCGTCACCTTCCTATCAAGAGTGCTATGTACCTCTGATAACACGTACGATGTTCGTGGTGACCCGAGAGGCGGGTGAGGAGAGTGCGTGGCGCGGCGGCTTGGTTAAAAGATTGGCGTTACTTTCCTAAAAATATCCAGGGACTTTAGGGCCATCCGGCAAGCCTAAAAGGCCGGCCGGGTCCAAGGACTTCAAGCGGTCCCCTGAGGCACCACCGTCATGATCGACGAAGGGGGAAATTACACAGGTTAATCCTCTCTTCGCCCATCTCGCACGAACGAAATTACCGGATTTAAAATAAAGTTTATTCATTCACTTGTTGACAGCACTTGTACCACCTACTTACTAGTGTTTTCGTGTCTTTTTTTTTGGGGGGGGGGGGATGCTGATCTTGATGAGTTTGTACCAAGTAGCCCAATTTGCTACTTGCCCCGTCACGGTGGTCTAGTGACTAAGGTACTCGGCTGCTGAACCACAGGTCGCGGGATAAAATCCCGGTGGCGGCGGCTGCATTTCCGATAGAGGCGGAAATGTTGTAGGCCCGTGTGCTCAGATTTTGGTGCACGTTGAAGAACCCCAGGTGGTCTGAATTCCCGGGTCCACTACACGTCTCTCATAATCATATGGTGGTTTTGAGACGTTAAACCCCACATACCATCCTCATCAATTTGCTACTTTACTCTAGCATTGCAACCATGAACTAAGCAACAACCGAGCCTCATTCAAAATGTTTGTAGAGAGATATTTCAAGTGGACGAGCCCCTCGTTCCAAACGGTTTGGGCACAGTCTAGCAAGGACGAGCTGGGCTCATTCAAAACTATTAAGGGGTTAAAAAGGCTATCCAGGAATGCGATATCACGACCTAACAGTAATTACTTCGGCTAGCTAGTCGTTGTGTCATTATCACTGGTGGCACAAAAATAGACACCTGTTAAAGAGACAGGCGCTATCTTTCTAGCACCTGTCCCTTTTGTTTATAAACAGTGTTTCTTCTGCTCGTAACAAATTAGCACTTCATATAAAGGGAATAGTTGTTACAAGAAGTGTAACTCAAATCTGTAGGCAAAACAACGGGTTCAAGTAAGATAAAAAGTCACTTCTTTACACATCCCCTTCTTTCAGACTTCGCCGCAGCGTAGCACCGTCCACACACGCACGCTTGCAGGCTTCGTCAGAGGAGAAGCGGTTAGAGCCGATGAGGCAGCGGTGCGTCAGCAGAGTCGCCGCCGACGCGCGGACGCATCGCACGTGACCGTCAGCGCCGGGCGACACGTCGGCAAAGAACGGGAACCGCAGGACATTGGAGTCACACGTGACTCCGTCTCCGGGTCCCCTACACTTTCCCTGGCGATCGCTATCACCCAGAAGCCGGGGCGATGAGCAGCGATCCACACATTCGTCCAGGCTTCCGAAGATGTCGCTGTCGTCGGAGCTTGGGCATCGGCCCTTGGGAAAGTCCCACGGCCGACATCGCTGACCATCGAAAACCCACCAACTGGACTTGACATCTTGCCTATTCGAAAGAAAAAATATGCACAGAAGCAAAGAAGGTGCCAACTGGTGAACTTGTGAAGACAGGTGAACACAGCACATCATAATTAGCACAAAATATATGCATGCGCGAGAAGGCTGTCCGTTGTTTTCCTCGGGCCGGCTGTCATCCAACCATCTAATGCGCAAAAGCGCTCGAAAGCGCAGCCGCCATCTACTTATAGGACAAGCAGTCATTCAGGTTCCATCCGAGTCTAGAGCTGTACCATGTTCCATCCTAATTTCTTTTATTTATTCACCAATTCCAAAGACCATCATGAACCCTTTGCAGCAGGGGCCATATAAGCAGCGCACGAAGCTCTAACAGAAAAATGACAATCAGGCCCATGAGAAAAACAAATGCAAAGAATGCAAGACTGAGTGCGATAATTGAAATCATAGAAGAGACGTTCATATTTCGTGTTCTAAGTCATTCGTATCGAAAACAGAAGAGGATGGAGCAATTCAACCTTACCGACTCGAAGGAAGAAAGTTCTGCTTGATTACTTGCATTAAATAGTCAGTAGACAATCAGAGCCCATCCTTGTGATTTCTTTATTTCATGTTGGCAGTCTTAATATCAAATTCAGTAACATTTTAGCACCTGTACAGTGAAGTGCCTTTTTTAAACAACCAATTATGCAGTACGCCTTCCCAAAGAAGTAATTTTAGCCCCGCCGCAGTGGTCTAGTGGCAAAGGTACTCGGCTGCTGACCCACAGGTCACGGGATCGAATCCCGGCTGCGGCGGCTGCATTTCCGATGGAGGCGGAGATGATGTAGGCGCGTGTGCTCAGGTTTGGGTGCACGTTAAAGAACCCCAGGTGGTCGAAATTTCCGGAGCCCTCTACTACAGTGTCCCTCATAATCATATGGTGGTTTTGGGATGTTACCAATCAATCAATCAAAAAAGTAATTTTGAATAATACATGTCTAAAACACGTCTTCTGCAACGATGTATAGGTAAGTACGAATGATCCTGACATCGAACGGTGTTATACACCACTTCGCTGTGTGCAGCTTGAATGCTATAGAATTCATAAGAACCATATCATTTTTTTTTTGTTTCCGCTTTCGCGGCTAATTTCCTTCATCGCACATTGTGCATGTAACGCTAGATGAGGCCAAAAAGAATCCACCAAGTTGTTTGTTAACTGGCAGTGGCGGGTTGTCGGTTCTCTTTGGTAATTTTGCACTAAGGCACGCACCTGTTACACCAGGAGAATAGGGTCTTCTCGAAGCAGGCATCTGATGTCACGTGGGTGTGGACACATTTCTTCTCGCACTCACTGCGCGAGGTGAACCTGTTCGGCGAGTGATTGCAGACGTGCACGTCGTCCACCAGAGTGCGCACACATGAGCGCGTCGTGTGGCGGTAGTAGGCCTCGTGCAGAAACGTCAAACAATACGTGTAGAAGGCCAGGCCGCACTTGTGCTTTGTCTGCGAAAGGTACAAGACAACGTTTTTTTTTTTGTTTGTTTGAGTATTCTTTTCGCTCCTGCTAGAATGAGACCGATGTTTACGAAGCATCCACAAGCGAAGTTTATTGGGAACACCTAATGCAACATAAGAATCATAATATCTGGGGTTCGACCCATCACACGGTACACCAACTTCTATCACTTTGTCTCCATCAAAATGCCACCGTCTTAGCCTGCATCAAACCTGCGACATTCGAGTCAGTGGCCGAGCACTGTAACCGCTTGCGGTGCACGAAAGCACACAGATGTCCCCTAACCGTCACTTTCTACAAGTACCGACATCTCGCCTAGAATTCCTGTAATGCGTCTTGGTGTACTAGTTAGTACATGGTCACTGAAATACAAGAACCATTGAAAAAAACACGGCGTAACCCGTATGAAAAAAAAACGTGTTACAAGCTTTCCTGTTCCATCGACTTCATCCACCTTGGTTGCACGTCGTTTTGTATTTCGGTAAACTATAACCAATTATATAACATCTCCTGTAAGTAATCGCATGCATTATCATTCTACGCCTGCTACAAGACAAAGGATTCCACTCAGCAACCAGCCCTGTCCATAGACACTGACGGACCATAGACGACTGACCATAGACCCTCTTACTTTGGCTGTCTGGACGTTTCGGTGGCTTTTTTTTTCAGGCGATTGGTCGGTTTAGTTTATTGAACATCAATATTAAAGAACGCGGCTGTGAAGGTGGGCAGCGTTGCAGTAAACTTACCGGTCTGCGTATCGGTGCCGACAAGACGTTCCGCCTCGAATGAAAACCTTCTTCCCGTGATAATGCCGCAGGACGTTGCGTGCTCCGACGCTTCGTGGTCGAGGGCTGCCGTGGCAGAGACGCAGAAGTTTGAGTCGGTGCTACGGTACTATTCATTCCTCCTGTTATATTTTCCTCACTTGATGGTGGTTGCGTGACTTTCATGATCAGTGCGGTGGTTTCTTCTTGCACGTCAGACGCAACCGTTACGTTATCGTCGAGACCGCCCAAGGTCATCCATTCGTAGAGGACCACTCTTCCCTTAGCACTGGATGACGACTCACCTGTAGCCACTGTAGTCCGCAAGAGGTACGTGGTTCTCTGCACTGACGAGTTGCCCTCGACTGGCGATACAACCATGGGAAGGTTCGGGTCTACCAAGAGCTGCGCCCAATGGTTGCGGGAGAGCGCGGTCCATCGCATGTCCACCACGACCGCAGTGACGCAGGCCACCAGCACCGCAACCAAGAACATCATCAGCGCGTACCGTTGGCAGGGACCCACATCAGCGCACCTCTGCCGGTCTTCGGCTATGGAGCTGACGCGGTGTGACAGCGACGCCTGGTCGAACTCGTAACCAAACGTGGACTGCGAGAAGAGGCGGCTCATGCTATGCGGACTGCAGTGGTCTTCTTCGCTCGAATACACCGGCGACAATCTACGCACGTCACGGAAGCTGCTAATGACGCTCCATTGCCGGCTGCTTGGGTGCGATACGCTTCCGAATTCTACATGCGCCGCCGCTGTATCGTGCTGTGGAAGGCCTTGCGTTGAAGACGATGAGGCCACCTGCGAGACCGTCTCGCTATTTCCGCCGGCGGAAAAGCAAAGTCCTTGCTGAAAAGGGCCCCCCGAAAACCGCCGGTGCGATCTGCATGGCGCAGCGCTTTCTGGTTCTCGCTGTGGAGTCCCTTTTGCCGAGCAGTCGTCAGTGGTCTTCGGGCTTTGACGAGGGCCTGACGCCATTTCTGAGAAGAGTCCCCGAACTGTGATCGCAAAGCGGGTTATGCGTTCGCGTGAGCACGTGCTCCTAACTTCAACTTCTTTAGGGCCTCCGGACGACCTCGCGCTGAAACAGTGAAGTTCATAAGCTATGGTGGAATGCGCAGTTAGAAGGAAAATTAAGAGGAGACGTTTCACACAAAATCTCCAATTACGATATGTGATATAGAACTACGAGAAAGCACAAGAGAACATTATATCCACCAGAGTGACTTATTGGGCGAGTTGGTTCATTTTTAACTAGCTTATGGTGCGAAAAAAAAAACACGAAAGAAGGACAAGCGCATGTTCCACTTGTCCTTCTTTCGTGTTCTTTTTTGCGCTATGAGCTCGTTAATTAGATCACCCATAGAGTTGACAGAAGATTCTTAATGAAGTAAAACCACCAGCGCATTTCTGACATCATCTCACTCCAGAAGAGGAAAAAAAAATCGTCCGCCGAAATATATATGCATTTTTTGCTCACTCTGACCTAGGCCTTTTGATTATCTTTTTGGATCACTGTGAATTTCCCGATAAGAATAGGAACAAAAGGAACTCATGAAAAAAAAGCATAGTGGCCAATATGAGCTGTGTATGATTTAGCAAACCAGTTTACGCAAGGTCATCAAAAAAAGAGACCACATTAGTGACGTACGAGCCACTCTTCAAATATAAATGAAATATTGTATGAAGCACATGAGTGTCATTTATGCAGCCATCCTTAAAAGATTAATAATAATATGTGGGATTTAACATCTCAAAACTGCCATATGATTATGAGATACGCCGTAGTGGAGGGCTCCGGAAATTTCGACCACCTGGGGTATTTTAACGTGCAACCAAATCAGAGCACACGAGCCTACAGCATTTTCATCTCCACCAAAAATGCAGCCACCGCAGCCGGGTATCGATTCCGCGACCGGCGGCTCAGCAGCCGGGTGCCTTAGCCACCAGACCACTGCAATGGCGCATCTTTAAAAGATTGTCAAACCAAAATTTAGCTACCTGCAATCTATGAATGCTCCAGTAATTAGTTTTATTTCTTGAATTTTTATTACTCTGTCCATATAAAAGCTGTCTGTGCAATCGTTTTGAAAAATACAGTCTATAGAACTTAGAACATATTTATTTGGTTTGGTTTGGTTTGGTTTGCTTTTATTCAAGGCAAAATTGGACAAGATTGCCTTGGGGGACACGACTAAAGGCTAAGTAAAAGCCTGACTTGGTCGTGCCACCCTGGCAGCAAACAGAAACATACCGCAAGTACAGTACGCAGAAAATTACAACATCACGTGTTATCTTACACGGGTACCATAGTCAAACAGGAACTGCCAGAAGTGTGAATAAAAAAATAGAAATATAAACAGTCCTTATTCGAGTGGTGGCAAATACAAACAAACGTACGTGGACGTGAGGCAGGGTTGGGGGGAGACGAGGAGGAAGAAGAGGTTAGAAATAAAGAAGATGGCTGACACCCCAGCCTAGTACTGTGTACTATTACAAATTGGCGCAGCCGCGTATACTTTCTGTGCGGACATTCAAGATGTGGGTGGACTTCACCATTGGAGCAAATCAACGCGGTGGCATCCGGATCTTGACGGCAACGCCTCAAGATGAAGAGGAACTAGCTCTTCCGGAAGCAGTGAGCACTGGCGCATTTGTTTCCTATATAAGCACTAAAATGAAGATAGCTCCAGACCATTTACTTGCTAAAAGAACGGTGAGGATCAACATGAAACTTCAGGATTATGAGAATTTCGTGCTGACTCCAGTAAAAAACGACGCGAAGCCTGCTACCGCTGCTTTGCCTGACAGTTCTGTTGAGCTAATCAACAAGTTTCTTGAACTGCACCAAGAACAGAATAGGCAGCAAAATGATTTATTGCGCTTGCTTGTAAACGCGACGGAAAGATTAAGCAGACCGAGTCGCGAACAAGTGAAGCCAGACATGTTTGACGGAGAGTCTAGTAGTCCCGAGTCCTGGCTCACGTTTTACGAATATGCATGCAATGAAAACTACTGGCACAGCGACGAAGATAAAGTGAAAAACATGCGACTATTCTTATCGGGCATAGCAAAAAGTTGGTACGAATGGCGTCTCAACGCCCACAGCAACAAACCATGGACAGAGTGGAAAGCAAGCTTTCTGAGCTCCTTCGGCGAGAACAAGGTGTTGCTATGGGACAAAGCAATCAAGTTCAAATACAGGTCTGGATCTGCACTCAGCTATTTCTATGAGAAAAGGCGCTTGCTACAGCTGGCGGACTCATCTTTGCCTGAGACGTCCGTGGTTCCGCTTATCATTCATGGTTTAAGTCCGGACCTCCAGAAGCAAATACAAATGCGAGGACCCAAGATGGTCGAAGAACTTCTGCAGGGAATGCGAAACCTCTACCTCCAGTACCTAGGAACCCAACGTCCACCCATGACACCTGCTGCCAGGAATACCGGGGCCACACGAGCTGAGGAACGACGCCCGCTTGCAAGCTGGAGACCTGCTGCAACACCCGTATCCTTTGTCAACGCAACATTGTTGTGGGAGGGAACTGAAAAACTTCAGTTCCATAACGGGAAGTTCACAGTTCCAGAAACAATGGTGCCTCGAATTTTAGAGCTCTATCACGACTCCCCGCACTCAGGTGGACATGACGGCTTTTGGAGGACATATCAGAAGATTCGTCAGCGTTTCCAGTGGAAACACATGAAACAGGACGTTCAAAGGTACGCTCAGTCTTGTCATCAATGTCAAGTTCACAAAGCCAAGTACCTTCAGAGAACAGACGAGATGGTTTTACCTCAACATTCCGACGTACCATTTGAAGTCATTCATCTGGATTTCGCAGAGCTCAAGAAGAAGGCTGCAGGAGTAAGAAGAACGCAGTCTTTCCTAGTGGCAATAGACCAGTGCACAAGAATAGTGGCTGCACGGCCGGGAAGGGAAGACGCAAATAGTGTGATCGCTCTTTTGAGTCGGGAGATGTTCAAGAATACGAAAATAGTATTATCAGACAATGGGCCAGCGTTTCTCAGTCAGCGTTTGCAAGATTGGGCGAAGGAACGAGGAGTTGTATTGCGACGCTGCGCTCCGTACCATCCTGCGGGAAATGGCATGGCTGAAAGAATCATTCGGGATTTGAAGCAGTTCATTTCAATGTATCCAGGTTTTCAGGGTGGATGAAAGTGCTGCTTGGAGGCAGCTGTCGCTCATCACAATCTGTCGCACACTGCGAGCATCGGCTGTAGTCCATACTTTGCAGCTTTCGGAAAGGTACCAGTGCTTCCTGCTGATCAACAACTTTGCATTGCAGACCGTCTGCAATTGTGCGAAAAACGAAAACCTTCGGAAGTCTACCAGCGATACCGGGAAAGTATGAAGAGGTACTTTGATCGTCGCCACAACACTCGGATACCTCAGATACAACTGAACGATCTGGTGCTTGTCAGAAAAGGCTTTCTCGGCACAAATCAGGTGTACATGGGACCTTATCGCGTGGTGCAGATCGCAGTGCAACATGGCATTCTCAAAAGGGTCGGTTACACCAACAATCATGGTGTGCTGGAGTTTGCGACCATTGGAAACGTTTTCAAGTATCACCCCAGGAGGGATGAGTCTTCAAAGAGGGGGAGTGTACGTGGACGTGAGGCAGGGTTGGGGGGAGACGAGGAGGAAGAAGAGGTTAGAAATAAAGAAGATGGCTGACACCCCAGCCTAGTACTGTGTACTATTACAACAAATGCTTGTTTTCTATCAAATAAATTAACAAGAGACATCTTGACTAGGAAATCGAGTTGCTCTACAAGACAAGTTAGAGTATAATAAACAACAGACAAAGGGACAGTAATGAACAAGGTGCGACGAATACAAAAACATCATTAACTACAAATTTCAAAAATCAAGAAAAGCATCGCTTTCATCCACTAGGAACTCTTTCGTTATTTTTTTTAAATGATCTAGCTGAAATTCCGTCTTCCAATAAATGTCATATAGTTGGGTGTTTGTTTAGAATGTTTGAAATTTGTGACGCTAATCGTGTGTCAGCGTAGTTTGTGCGTGATCTATATTTGTATATTAGGCTCTTTCTCAGCTCGTATGGTGTTTGTTTCACATAATATGTGTCCAAGAATAGTGATGTATTTAGTTTATACTGGTGTAATATCTCTAGACATAGCTTATGTCTGTATAACAGTTTTATGGGCAATACTTTGTACATTTAAATATATGGTCGAGCACTTTCGTAAAGGGGAGTGCTAGATATGTAATATCAACAGAGAATTAAGGTTTGTGGTGGTCGTTGTTAGCCACACCAAGGAGCAGTATGTTAGTCGTGAATGTACTAGTGCGTAGTAAATTTGCGGCTTGACATTTGATGGGACGTAGTATCTCAGTCTATTTAAAATGACGATTCTCCTGGAAAGATCTTTTTTTATCGCGTCAATGTGAGGAGACCAAGAAAGTTGTTCTTGGAATAGAACTCCTAGAAAATTTATTGTTGTTGTGCGCTGAATCTCGGTGCTCTGGAAGTAAATTGGAGTGCATGGTATATGAGCTACTCCTTTAGGCTTGAAAAACATGTACTTTGTTTTAGCAATATTCAATTGAAGTTTATTTGCGTTTAACCATAAATTTAGTTTCTCCGTCCAAACGTTAGCTTCTTCATATAGTTAACATACGTTTGAACCTGCGAAAAATACAGTTGTGTCATCAGCGTACAATATTATTTTCTTGTGTCCATCGATATTTACGATATCATTAATGAGCAGCAGGAATAGGATAGGTCCAAGAATCGATCCCTGAGGGACACCATACTTAATGTGTTCAACTGGAGAGTGTGTATTATTTACAACGGTATATTGTTTTGTAGACTGTTTTTTACAGCGGTATATATGTAATATATACGAGGCTCGAGACAATGTGCAATTGCCTTTAGAGCTACAAGTATCAGCATCAGAATAGCATTTAGGCACATGTCGTAAAGGCCGTGTCAGAAAGGTTATTTTGCATTTATGTATTGGGAAATCTTTCCACCATAGTTTCCTACCGTTTCTCTCTTTCACCTTTCTGATTTTATTTATTTACAGTGATTTCGTTCTCTTATTATTTGTTGCTATTCTACAGCGTTTAATTTCTATTTATAATAGACAGTGTAGTCAATCCGCCTACTGGGCATAAGTCCATTTCTCTTAGGAGACAAAACAAACAAAAGAAGAAGAACGCAACTGTCGCTCCAAAGGGTTCGCACACGGGCTTCCGTTCCATGACATGGCCACGTCAGGAAGGCTACAGCTTCTCAACATGAGTCTTGCCAAGGGAGCGGTAGACAAGCACCGAGCGCGAGCCTTTTCATCGCGTAGCTCACAGTCCCAGTTCACATCCTTGTGGCGCCATCGACTCAGCCCAAGCAGCGGCAACTGTCGGATCATCCCCGGCCGGCTCCCGCAGAGGATCGGCGTCATGCGTGGCGACGCTGCTGCTGCTGGCGGGTACAGTGCGTCGGCTCTTCAAGGAACTGACGCGCACTTACTGTCACGAGCTTACTACACCGCAGACTTCGATGTAGCCGCCCAGCACGAGGGGGTGTCGTGGGCGCCAAAGGTGAGCAGACATAGCGATATGGCATGTTTTCAGCTGAATTGGCTTTTCCACGCAGGGAAAAAAAGTGTCGCCACGTTTTGCCGCGAAGCACTATGCGAAGCTTATGCCAGATAAATACGTGATCGGCTGAAGCATACAGTGTGCCGTGTCGCCTATATCATGGCACAATACACGCAAGGATTCACTGATGCTAGCTTGGTACAACGTATAGAGTCACTGAGTAAGCTCAGCCATCCTATAAACTCAGCGTACACAATGGATTCTACACCTGAACCTGCCAACATTGAAATCGCAAAAAAGGGAAACAGGGAAGCAGTATGATATATTGTATAATTCAGTATTAACCTATTTAAAATCTTATCGCATACGAATATAGGCAAGCATGTTTACTTCACAGCGCACGATAACGCAAGAAAGGCAGCTTCACGGCAGCATTTGGGTTATTTATTCATTTATTTTTCCTGCAGTGTTTGTTGTTAGGGGCCCGACTTAAAGGCAGGGGTGTAGTCTACGTGAGAAACTATGGTCTCCATAGAAATGGCACTCTTAAAGAAAAAAAATTACTGTTTACTCACTGAACACATCGGTCACTGGCATCAAGCTTTTTTCTTTTGTGGAAAACCTATATACTTTTCGTGGCGTTTCATGCTAGCCAATATTCGATGTGTGAAGCGTTCCAGCCATTTTTGTTTGATGCAGTCATACTAGAGCACGGACGTGAAATAAATGTGGTGTTTACAAATAATTTATTAGAAAGTATAATTTGGCTTATAGGGTGCATAAATAAGCTTTTGAGAAGTATACCTACTCAAGGTGCCCACTGAATAATTTTTATACACACATGACGTGTTTTTTCGAGTAATTAATGAAACAAGAGACGAAACTACGATATTCCGATACTCGCAAAGTTGTAAGGTTTAGTTTGGGGAAAATTATGTGCAAGGCATATAAGAAGTGCATGTCTCCTTGGATGGTTAACCTTAATTTTAGTACTTGGAACTGTGCTGTGCTTCACGTTACACTGCAGATTATGTGATAGGAAAGATGACGGTAAGGCGATGGTTCTGGCATTAGTTGCAATTTTTTTGTTTATAATGAGAAGTTCATAACAAGCAGCACAAATTCACAATGCAATCAAGGACCATTAGCTATTTTCTTTTCTTGAGAGAGAGAGGCAAATTGGGGCTTGTTACCCTGTTTCTACGAGCTCTTCCTTACAGATCTGATAAATAATGTGCTAACAAAACAGTTTTCATTGTACTTGACAATTAAAATTGAGTTATTCATAAAGACCTCGCCGGCGTTTCTTTTTTCTTTTTTTAACGGTGTTAGCGTATACTTAACGGGCAACGCGTAAATGCAAAACTACTTCAGGTGTCCCTCGTGGTCACGGCGCTCGTCGCGACGTTCTTGATTGGCGTCATCGGCCTCTTCATAATGAGCAAAGACATTGGCGGGAATATTCTGGCCCACGACGACTACAGGGTAAGTGAGTATGATGGCTTCGATCCTGCCTCATTGAGGAGTCCTCTCCCGGATGTAAGAGTTCTCGAAAAGACCATTGCCGGCCGCCGTGAAACAGCTTCGACGCGTCTCGGTACGGTGACCGCATCGAAAGCCACACTCGGGTCATCGACGCCGAGATCAGACCAGCACCACCACGGACCCAGGTACGCTGATGACGGGGTTTCCGAAACCACCGACAGGGTGGCAGAAGCGCCGGCAGCAACGACTCTTGGATCTGCTGAAAGAACGGAGGAGGCTGCTGCGAAAACGGATACTGAGGTAAGTACGAATAAACCTCTTTCGAGTAAAATGAACGCGAATAAAATGAACGTCACACAAAGAAGGCTAACGCGACATAGTGCCAACAGCAAACTAAATTTATCGCTTCTTGACCAGCACCAATGCGACATAATTATGAGAGAAATATGCAAAAAAATCGATAAGCTTTCCTCATTGCATATGCACATTATTAATTTCCTTGGCATACAAAACAGCAAGGACATCTCTGTCCCACCTGTTATATCGTTCCTGGACTAAGCAAGTTTTGACGCATCATAGTAGGGCTGACATTCCTGCTACTCGCGAGCGTCTTCATGTCTGCTGGCTTGAAAATCACCATGTAAATAATGAGTAGCACCTATAGATTTGTCTAGGTTTCGTCCTTGAGGCTTTGAACGCACTCGTGACTTTATTTATCGCTGTGTTATAGATCAATTTAAAATAAATAACTAGATCATATCCTTCACGTGAGCTAATTTGAAGTGGTCCAGCTGAATGACCGAAGGTGGTGAAGTGGGACTGCTAAACTTTCACGGAACTTAATCTTGCAACAAATCGGCTGCAGGCTGCCCAATGCCACAAGGAGCGTAGGCGCCATGCAGTCCTTAGAGTTTTCAGTATCACTGCAGCACCAGAATGCAATGCCTAGCGGAGAAAAAAAAACGCAATAATGATACGGGGTCAGCCAAAATGGAAAGCGATTCGCGAGTCTCTATCCCTGTATGAGCGAGCGGATTGTAGCACGGATACAAGGGGGACGCATGAGCGCATCTGTTTTCGCGCGCCCGTAACGGCCACCGTCGGCGAACTTCAGATGGGCGAATGCGGGCAACGCAGCTCCCTTTGATCAGTGTACGGCACCTATAAAGAAGGAAGCGTTGGCAATTCCATGTACTGCCTATCATTTCCACGCCGAATGAAGCGTATTGTGGTGCAGCTGCCACAGACACGAGCGATATAGTTCTCCCTGTTGTGCATTAATAAAAAAAATCATATTCAGGGACTGAATGATGATGAGTAGGGCGAAGCGTTCGTCGGTCCGTTCGTCCTTCATTCCATCCGTCTGTGCGTCCATGTGTCCGTCCGTGCATGCGTCCGACTGGCCGTCTGTGCGTTCGTACACCTGTGTGTCTGTCCACCCGTTCGTGCATGTCTGACGTCTGTCCGTCCATCTAGTGAGCATTCCAGGTACCGCCATCTCGCATCTTTTTGTCATATGGAAGTACCACCATCCAGCGGACATTCCTAGGACTAAACTAGACGTGGCTACATGCTACTTCTACTACTACTACTACTACTACTACTACTACTACTACTACTACTACTACTACTACTACTACTACTATACTCGGCGACAACATTTCTTGGCACTGAAGAGAAAGCTACGGAGGCGTAGCGTCTGCACATGTCCGACTACGCGAAGTAGTCCGTTTTGGCGCGCGTCTCGTCACGCTATGGAAAGTGACGGGGGCGCACCATCAGCGTTTCATGTAGACGAAGCCGCCGCTTAGCGTTTGAGGTGCCCGAAAGAAGGCGGGACTTTCTCGCTCGTTCAAAAATGTGAAGTCACAACGAATAAATTCGCGAAGTGACAACAAACCATACATCTAGCCCCTAAAGAACTAGATGTATGGTTCGGAACCACTTACAGGCGAAACTTGAAACAACGCGCCATCGCGTGGCGTGTACACTCAGCGTCGCGTCGCGTTCTTCTGAATGGAAAAGGCGCGCAACTACGTGCATTTGCGCACCCTCTGCCTACAGGAAAAGCGCGCGGATAGCAAGGCGGCCTGCCACGCGCTGACGCATTGTAGCGCGTATGGTTTGGACTGCCACCAATCTTTTCTCCCGCAGCAGACACCAAAGCACGGCTGTTACGTCGCTTTGCACAAGTACTGCGTCAAAGTGCGCGACGAGTACTACTACCAGCCGGCGGTGAACGCGTGCGTCATGACACCCACCGACAGCACCGTCGTCTGCAACCACAGCCGCAACAAGTTCGTCTCGCACGCCAGCTGCCGGAAGAACTGCGTCGAGAGCGCAGTGCCGGCTGAAAAGTGCTTTCATACAGCCACTTTCTCAATGTGCACCAGGTATGCAGTTCAAGGATGCATGACACGTCTGTACGCCTCAGATAATTACGGCATTCGTTAAGCCGGGAATAAAACAAAAGTGATAAATAGAGAAGCAATAACTGACAGAAGTAAACCCCTTCGCGTACACTGAGTGAGAGAGAGAGAGAGAGAAAAACATTTATTTGCACACATCGACAATGATGGAGGAGGCAGCTTTGGCCTCATTTCCCCTACCATCGGCCGGATCGCCTTGGGATTCGGCGGCGGTCAGGGCGAGACCGATGACTTTACGTTATTCTTCGACGTCGTGGCTGCATGATAAAGCCTCCCAGGGTTCTACTTTTTTGCTTGGATCGTTGTAGTACGCTGAGTACAAGAGGAGTTTAGAAAAATACGTATATGAGTTTTGTAAATAAACGGACAAAATTAGTAAGTACGGTGAAAATGAAGAAAGTCAGCGAAAGAAAAAAAAAGGGCGACTTCAACAGGCGACTTTTTCTCGCTGAAAGAAAAAAAAAGGCGACTTCAACATAGACGTCATGCAATTGATCTGGCCTTGTTTATGTATTTGTAAGTAGAAACAACAATAGCTTTAAAAAAGTAAAGTGGGTTAAAACAAAGTAAAATGCTGATCGGATCACATAATATTCAACACGATGGTATTGATGCCTCAGTTGTGAGACGACAGACGTCCTGTAATTTTGTCTTCTATCGTCCCTGTCTATAACTGCGCGAAAAAGCCTTTTTTAAGTTGATACTTCTCCACAAACGGTATATCGCACTTGTCTGCCCTTTGGTGGTTGTTCTTAAGTGTCTTCATGCTTTCCGTAAAATGGCACAGAAATCTATTAAGCACACTTTTCCTGGGATGCACTATACACTGGAGTACCGCAATAAAACCAGAAGGTGAACCCGTACTTTGATAAGCTTTGCATTATTTAGTGCTATTTCACATCCGGAACAGTTTGAAATTTTCATGAATTATCTGAGATCAATGCAGAATGATTACTGCATAGAAGCGTGACGGTTTAGGTTAGTTGGTAAATCATGACGTTTGTTATAGCACGAGCTCAGTGCGACGACATAATGACAAGAAGACAATACAGTTTCCCTCTAGTACAGCCAAGCGAAACTGTACGGCGCACCGTAACTTTTTTGATGGGCAAAGCTCCTCTTAGTCTAACCTTGTCACGCGTCACGCGTAATCGCGAGAAGAGACGAGAAAGAAAAGAAGGCAGTATCTCCCGAACAGTATAATAGATGATGATGTCCCACAGAAGTACATACTGAAGTTGATTGAGGATATTCTAGATGGCACTGTAGCGCTACTCTCCAAAACGCTGCTGCGCGCACTTTGCCTGAGTGCTCGGGGAACGAGTGACTCTCTCAGTCTCTGAATCGTCGCCGTACGTAGCGGATCGTTGGTGGGGCATGGACGAAACAAAGTGGCGGGCGCGTTGAAGAAGCTTGCGCTCGCCTTCCTTGGCCCAAGTATCGTCGGTGTTACCCGCACGCCGTCTGCTTTCTTCAACGCGATAGGACGCATCATGGACGAACGGGCACACGGACGGATGGATGAATGGACGCTTCGCCCAACTCATCATCATTCACTCCGTGGATATTCAATGATTTTTCAGCGCTCCACTTCCTGTCCCTTCGTGATCGTTCTGAGCTCGTGCTGTAACAGTCGTGATGACTTACCAACTAGCCCTAACCGCCACGCTTCATTATCATTGCGTCATCTTGCAAGTCATCAGCATACCAAGCTGCGCTAAGCACGATTCCTTTCATCCTACAGCGAAACCGCATTTAACAATTTCCAACCTATGATTCATATTCTTACTCTAACCATGGTTATTAATAATTTGATAGACATTCGCAGTCGCAGGAAAGTAAGGTCGTCTTAATTTTTCAAGACGAGCCTCAGACTAGTCGCTTCAATAAGAAGAGCATAATATCGTGCCCTCATTGCACTCGTCCTTGACGTATTTGCAATAAACAAAAATAAATAGTAATAATAATTGTTGGGCTTTAACGTCCCAAAACCACCATACGGTTAAATAAACGCCGTAGTGGAGGGCTTCGAAAATTTCAACAACCTAGGGTTCTCACGTACAGATAAATCTAAGCAATTTTGCCTTCATTGAAAGTGCGACCGCCGCGGCTGGGATTTGATCCCATGACCTTAGGGTCAGCAGCTGAGTACCTTCGTCACTAGACCACTGTAGCGGGGCGTTATTGTGTACGCGTGCAAGCACACCTCTCTATTAACAAAGGCGATATCTTCCTAGAGGTCAGTTAATTTCTTGCATTCACGCCCGCGAACCACGGATTTTATGTACGTGTCCTCTCGTCGCAGGCGTGACGTGCGCCACAAGTGGTGGTACTACGACGGCTCCCGATGCCGGTCGTGGAATTTCCCGCTGGGTGCTTGCCCTTCGCTGACGGACGCTGATGGTGGAGAGGCGTTCACCAGTAGACATGAATGCGCCCAACACTGCGAGGTAGCTGGCGACCAGCAACAACCCCACTTGAACCGCCGCTGCATACCACCGGTCAGGGAGCCATGCACTGCTCACCAACTTCGGTAGGTGTCAGCAGCGGCGGTGCTTGCTTTAATTGCCGCAATCGTGAGCAGTTCACAGACGGTATCGAGTTTCGCATCTGTTTTTATATCTTCCTTTTCTGAAGTTGAACGTTGATTTTATGCTCGGCGTGTGAAAGGGTGATTGTTAAAGGGATTGTGGTGGCCACCAACAGTCCGAGGCAACAAAAAAAAAAAGCGGCAGTTTTCCTCTCATAACCAATTTTCTCCTCTCCTACTCAGCCGCCTCACTACAATGGCAAGATAAGAACGGCGAGAGTGAACAGAAAAAAATATAAAGTCAGTTGAAAGTGGAGATCCTCTCGGTGCAGTTGTATTTCTTTGCCGCGCGTACTCGTGTCCCAACCGTGGGGCCCCGGATGAGGCTTACCGCCATTTCAACATATCGACGTCACGCTGAGATCAACTGACGCACCAGCCATTTCCGCCATCGACACCAAGCTCCCGCCGTTTTGGACAGTAGAGCCGCATATTTGGTTCCTGAAAGTGAAGTCGCGATTCGGTGCTTCTCAAATTAATGCTGTCTTAACAAAATATGACGAAGCGGTCGCTAGCCTATAACCGAAAATAGCCAACGAAGTACGCAATCCACTCCTCAGTCCACTTGTAGAGAATACGTACATAACAATCAAGCATCTGCTCATCGGGCGTCTCACGTCTTCACAGCCTCAAAGTCTGCAACAGCTACTTTATGCCGCCGAGCTCGACGACAGGACCTCCAGTCAATTATCGAGCCATATCAGACGGTGCACTGTTACGCAGCCGACGGTACCTTCAACGCAGGCAGCAGACTGCTTTCTGAGCACGCAAAAAGAGTAATCATCTTGTCACGGTTCTTCATGTAACCCATATACACTGCTTATTTGCTTAAATGTAGACATGAGCCGTTAACATTGAGTGGATGATTACTCTGAATCTAATACCACTGTCACACGTGGCAACTCAAGTGCACTTTGTGCAAGTCCCCTTACGCTCAGAGCACCGCTTTGGAGGTGTGCAGCTACACGAGAAAGTGAAGTGTACTTTGGAAACGATAGCAGTAGTAATCAGCGAAGAGTTGCGCAACACAAATTTATTTTTGCTGCCGTCCCTCAGCGCCGGACCATGTTGTCTTCGTGGAAGTGACCGCAATGGCAGACGCCATCGCAAACTACTAGAGAACGACTGACCTAAGCATATGCACGGAAGCAAACAACGCCGCGGACGCAGCCGTTGCATATACATAGTATGTGCATTTTCTCCAAGCAGACGTGGCAGGAAGCTGCTCGATCACAAGGGTAGCGAGGTTTTAGTTCTAATATGACTTCTTTCATCACACAGCAGTATTCATAATAACGGCAACAGATGTTTAAATACCATGAGCGCCTCTTTATAACATAGCGTATTTATGTGCAAGCCACTGCTACCGAAGCTAAACAGTCCGTCACAGCGAAGGGACGTTGGTAAACACCCTTGCCGGCATTGTGTACTTTGCAGTGAGTGACACTGCAAGTTTTTCGTGTGACAGCGTGCTAATGACACTCGTGGCGAAGTACATGCGCTCAAAGTGTATTCAATTAAGTTACCGCATATATGCAACAAGGGTATAATTACATTTTAATTTCAACGCAGGTTGTTACCATTCTAACCTGTGGTTGTCCTCAGAGGCCAGTGACTTAAAGGGGACGTGCTCAAAACGAAGAGGAAGCTATTTACTACGAGGCCAACTTCATGTTTTCGCGTTTGAAAGCCCGTACAAAGGCGAATTGCTCTGGAGGAAAGTTGCAATATTTGGAAATAACGTGAAGTCCTTGAAGGTGAAAGCTTTAGGTATACCTCGTCAAAAACAATAACTGACCATCGGCGGCAACACGAGTGATGCATAAGTAATGATGTGATGACGTCACTATGACGTTCGGCATGACGTCATCGCTTGGCCAAAGGAGAGCCAAATACGGAGGCTGCACAAAACCGAGCGAGCTTCAGAAGGCTTTTTTAAGGCAGCATATCACAGTATCGATACATCCACTGGGAAAACAAACGATGGCTTTGGGCCGAGAGTCATAAGAATGCATGAGACCCGGTGTTAAAGTTCCTCGCAGCCCCACACGAAGTACAATTCTTTTGCTTTTCCTAAGAGATAAATCACTCAACCAATGTTATAATGCCGGCGTATTTTTCAGCAGCTGTGGTGAACTAGAACTCGTGACATCAAATTTTCGCATATCTGGCGCTAGCCAACGTGAGGCTATAGTGTTGCTTACGCGTTCGCATTGAAGAGTTGCCCTGTGTCAAGACGTTTGCAGTTTGCGCAAAGACCACAGTAAATTCAACACTAGCCCGGGAATAGATAACAATGACCAAGTCTTGGCTTAGGTTCGATGGCAATGTAATGTAAATAACTATTATAATAACTAATATAACTAACGCATTAGTGTCGTGAATCACGACGAAAGTTCTGTGGCGTATATGATATCTCTTTTTTCCTTATTCCAAATGCTAGGTTTCCGTACTTCGCTATCGGAGTTCCCACTGCGGGAAGTGGCACCTTCCGCTGCGTCAAGGCATCGGGAGCCGTCCTCGCACACCACCGCTGCCCAACTGGCGATAACCGATTCCGAACGAAGGATGACTGCGCCAAAATGTGCATGCACAGCTCATGATTACGCGCTTTTACACCCCTCTATGGTGTATATCCCCGTAACCGTCCCACCCGTATTTCTTGTGTTGTGAATTAAAATACGCAGCAAGAAATGTTATGTTATCACACAATGAATTCAAGAGTTCTTTTGCCATTACAATAAATTTGTAACAAATATATCTTCACAACGTGCCAAGTTTTCGTTGATCGCAAGAAAAGAAAATTCGAGTGGTTTTCGCTGTTGTGCGATTTCTGCATAGTTTTTGACACGCAAAGAATGGGGACCTCTGTAGCAGTTCATGTGGCCTCAAGTCGGCAAACGCTTGGAACGTACCAAGGTATCCACTGATGATAATTAGACATAGGTAACTTCAATGTAAGCACAATGTGTTTATTCATAGATGGCTCATTTTTTTATCATTGAAATAGGTGGCCAAAGAAGACTACAAAAATAAACAAAATGGACTGGAACTGAAAATCACAAACATGAGTAGGCTTTCGACGAAGGATGAATTACAGTTACGTGTAATGATAACAGGGCGTCGCAAGGATTAAGTCTTTCCGAGGTGGAGGTGGAGGGGTGCATGTGCAAACCTGTTGCATCGCGTTGGGGGTAGTGGATATTCATCGGCTTAAATGGTAAGAACGAGGCACCGCATTGTCCATAAGCACGGACAAACTTTTCTAGACACACATGTAGATAGCACAACTGTCTCAGTGACGGACGAAGCGGTATTTCTAAGTGGCGTCGGCCGGAACGGCCCGAACAAATGCGAGGCCACACTTGGCGCGAGAGACGCGGTGGAAACCCTAGGCAGCCGCGGGGGTTGATGTCCACCACTCCTTTTCCAAGGATGGGCGAGACGTCTCGCACGTCCGAGGAAGAATTAGGTCACTCATCGCTAGCACCAGTGGTAGTTTCAAGGTGAGAACTTCGCTATTGCGACTGCATTCACTGTGAAGCAACTCTTTGACTAGACTGTGTAACGCTGTCCCTCCGTACAACGCACCCCAGGTGTTGGTGCGGTGCCAAGTAGGTCAGACCACTGCTACGCGTTGGCGTCACGCTCCCCTCGCTGACGTTACTCTCTTGCTTGCCACGTCCGTTCGCCCACAACA
This sequence comes from Rhipicephalus microplus, assembly GCF_043290135.1. Taxonomy (NCBI): domain Eukaryota; kingdom Metazoa; phylum Arthropoda; class Arachnida; order Ixodida; family Ixodidae; genus Rhipicephalus; species Rhipicephalus microplus. Next base: position 118,309,279 of record NC_134704.1, read on the forward strand.
CATGCAGCGACCAATGCTCACTACACCCCGAAATTGTCGGTTCACGAGCAATAACCCTGACGTGCGCCTAACGTACGCGTTGAAATATGTCTGTACGTGTCACCTACATGACCTATGCCAGCCATTGCTTCAAACAAAACTCGCAGCGCTCACCACAGCGCCGTACAACCCGTGCGCAAAGCTGCTGCTTCGCGTCCCATCAGGGTTACCTTCGGCGAGATGGCCTTTTTTGTTATTGTTGTGCTAATTGGTGTTCGTTCATAACTTTTTAGCATGCTAAACAACACATTCACAAGAAAAGCTGCTGGGCCTGCGCGGAAGGTGCCGCACAGTCACAGTGAAAGCAGAGCGGCCTTTCAGAGCCTTTTCTAAACACTCATTGAGTGAGTGCTGAAAGCAAACTTGCTTGATGCCCACTACGGCCTTAATAATAGATATTTTAGGGTAGTTGGCCGACATTCGCTATACTATTTTTTGTCATTCTTCTGAGAAGCGTGGTGTCCACTAAACTATTGCGAAGAATTTCGTGCCAATAGCTTATGCAGTGGCTGACAACAATGATGAATTATGCCTGAAGTGGGTATGTGCAACAGCTAATAGATGAACAAAAACAAGCTTTTGTAATGGGTTGGAGCATTAAAGACCCACCCGTTACGCTGTCTGCATTAGGCGACGACTGCAGGCTTGTTCTTTCGCTGTTTTAAAACGTTTTACAAGTCGTAATACCGCGATTGATTTCCTGACATCAAGCCTGCCTAAGGCAAGTTTGCCAACAAGTCCGAGTTGGGATCTCATAACAGCTTTCGCTGTAAAAACAGGGGACAGAGCGCCACCAAGCACTAATTTACTCGATACCCTACGTCCTGTCCCTTGCACTGCGCAAGGGACAGGACGCAGTGCAAGGAACCGGACACCAGGAAACTTGTCACGTTTTTATTTGTTGGTGTTTTTATGATTGTAGAGGAGTGTGTACAAAATATTTGAGGATTACCCGATCATCGCCGAGCAAGCTCCTCTAACATCCTTCACTTAGTGCATATGGTGGCAGTTTTTAAAACAGCATATAATAAAGACTTAGACAAATGCGACTTCCTTTCGGTCACTAGTTTTTGATTTGTAAAGTGACAGAACATACACAGTAGATAGTTCATTGTTAAGTATACCACCTGCGTTACCACTCTTTTGGACATCCGCTATTGTATTCCTTTAAATTTTTAACTAGGCTTCTGCGAATAATAACTTTTAAGTTCAAAATGAATAGCGATTCGATTCGAATGATCTTAAATCATATTCGAAGAGGAGATACCACATATAAAAATTAGCCCGCTTGTCACGACAAGCGATCAAATTCTAAGCGAAGAAGCAGAATTTTAAGCTTTTATGAGCAGAAATGAGAGGTCAAGGAAAGCTTTTATAGTGCTGTTAGGTGCCTATATATATGCCTACTTATGGCGTTCATGCCAAAACGCTTATAGGTGCCTATGTATGTCTCTTTTTTAAATGGGTGCCTACGTGAGCACAATCTAACCTCCATTTTCATATTAGAGTGCGATTTGATACTATTGTTCGTGTTACCAGCAACACTGCCGATTAGGAACATTACGAGGTTCAAACTCTATCAAAAACTCGGGTGGGGGCGTGCGTGTGTTCCCGTAGTACCGTAGAGGCTGCGCCGACTGAAGCGAAACCGTAGGAAATGCTTGAACAAACAGCGCGGAAGAGGAAGCTGGGCGCTTCAAGGCTTCCGCATAGGTCACACGGTGGTAGTCAGCCGGGGCGGGTGTGGAGTTATCCAGACTCACAGGGTCACGAAGGGCATGATGCAGCTCGTCCTTGACGATGCTTGCAATGGAACTCACCGTAGGTAGTGGTGGTGCGGCAGCCTTTTGCAGCTCCTCGCGTACTATAGAGCGGAGGTCGCGCAGACACTCGGTGTTGCTCCCAATAGTCGTGAGAACTTGAGCAGTGGACGTGTTCACTTGCCGCTCATACAAGGTGGATCGATGCTGAAGCATCTTTTTTATCGTGACAGCTTCGGACAAAACTCGGCGACCGTGTTCGGGGGGCTCCGTACAAGGCCAGCGAAAAGCTGCTCCTTAACTCCCCGCATCAGGTGACGTAACTTCTTTTTCTCTGTCATACTCGGGTTAGCCCGTAGGAGCAGGCGCGTCATATCTTCCACATAAGTCATGACAGTTTCATTGGGCATCTGGATGCGGGCCTGGAGCGCTCGCTCCGCTCGTTCGTGGCGATCAGCACTTCTGTAAGTATCCAACAGCCGGCGGCGGAATTCGGGCCACAATGTCATCTGTTCCTCATGATTCATGTACCAGGTATGTGCTCCATCCTCCAAATAGAAGTACACACGCCGTAGTTTGGCCACGTCGTTTTATTCGTTCAAAGCAGCCACGCGCTCGAAGTCGACCAACCAGTCCTCGACGTCTTCGAGCTCGGTGCCATGAAACGGTGTCGGAACCTGTGGACTTTCGAGGGTGTACCAAGTCATCGTGGGGTTCTCCGTACCTGTTAAAGTGGTTTGAACGGACGTGCTCATCATACTGGTGTGAACTGTAAGGTCAGCTCCGGGTGGTAATCCCCTGATCCTGCGGCTTGTCCGATGAACGGGAGTGTTGACTCGCACTCGACTAGTGGTGCCGCTTCCAGGAGGGGTCTGAAACATCCGTGAGGGGCTACCCCGCACCTCCACCAATTGTCACGTCGCTCCAGGGGTATCGACAAGGTTTACCGACGTCTGAGCAACCTGGCTCTAATCAAGCGCGTCGGTTGGGCTTGGTTGGTTGTTCCTCAAAGTCCTGGCGCAACCCACCACGGGGGATCGGCCATGAAACGGACGGTGCCTGATTTGTGAGGTGGAGTTGTTGGTTGGGCTGCTTTGCCAGAGCGGGGCCTCACGCGCACCTCTTTCTCTTTTGTGGCGTGGGCCTTTGCTTTGGCATACAAGCCACTACTAGAAGTAGGTGGCAATATACATATGCTGGTTTCGGGATGCTAAACCTCACATATCAATCAACCTGCGTTCCCACAGCATACCTGGCATCATGGCATGCAGAGAAGTCAGTTATTATTAGCTAGTTTAACAACATAAAGTGAACATCATTGTACTGAGAACTGAACTCAAACCTCATAACAGCAAAGTTGGATCTTACAGGAAAATAGGTTCGTTATATCAAAAAATTCGTTATAAAGGTATATTCCCGACTATTGTAAGACTTTCGTTTACTTCGTTATAACTGATATTTCTTTATATCTGGCTTTGTTATATCCAGGTTTCAGTCTACACATTGTCACTGGCGTGCATATACAAAAGGATTTCGTTGAATAATCGAACTCAAGTGTATCTATGCCCAGTAAATACATCACCAGACAGTGCAAACTTAGAGTGGGCGTCCCATATCGCACACCAGAAAACATGAAGTCACCCCCTACGTGGGCCCTGCAGTCCCAGCGCCAGGCAAAGTTCAGTGTAAACAGCACGCACCCCGGCGCAGCAGGAACAAAGGCTCCTCTCTTGCAATTGACCCCAAAGAAATCTTGGGAGAAGCCGCGATATTTCGACGAAGCTGACCTAGAGCTCGAGGCAGTCGAGACTTGGTTCGGGCGAAGGCAAGATGTGCATGGACAGAACCCACATCGGCTACGCTCTAGGGCTTTGTGTCAATTGCAATGCGAACCCAAACTTCCACCAAGAAAAGTACTATATTCGGACTATGTTTTTTAATGTGCAGCGAAGTTAGGTTACTATTTGGACTCCTAATTAGCAATGTCGAATTCGAAGCAGCCACTACAGTTATAACATTGTTGTCAGTACCTTTTCATGTGTATTTCATTTTCATGTTTTATTGAAAGTAAATGGTTAAAGTGAAGTGCGTCTGTGTGCATCCCTCTGGATGCCATTACTTTATGGACGGTGACACACTGAACATGACTGCTACATACACCCACCAACAACTAAATAACACATATTGTGTAATGTGCAGTGCGTATGCTTTTTAAATGTATATTGTACCGGTTGAGTATTTCATTCGAGTTTCAACTTAAAAATTTAGTTGTTTTTTTTTGTGAGGTAATGAATTCTTTCGATTGTGAAGCACGAAGTAATTAATTTTGCTTGTTAGGTGCAGTCTTTTAGCCATGTATACCATATCACTGTATTCAGTTGGGCCTCAGGCACAATCAAGCTAGTTTTGTAGCTTGTGGCCTGTGGTCCTTTTCCCCCTTTTTTTGTATAGCAATAATGTAGACAACTTTATCATTTATTCATTTATAGTTAAACAGTTCAGTTGTGGTGGCTTAGCCCTTTGAGACACTTCATACAAAATTATGTACACTTGTTCTTGCTAGGTATGTTGACAAATGGCTAAGAGAACACATATATGCATCATTAAACACCATTTTGCAGCCTTCCAGTTACAATGTAAAGGCATTGCTGAAGGCCCTACTATTTCTGACAAGCAGCGTCTGAAGTAAAATTTCTCATTCTCAAAATGAACAAAGAAGCTGAAAATGAATAGGCACTGTATTCCTATCTTACAATTTCTTATATTTATCTAAAACAGCAGGACTGGACAGTAAATATTTTAAATTTAATATTTATTGTTACAAGACATAAATAATGTTTTCGTAGCAATGAAATGTTGAAAGCCTCAAAATTATGCACACATTTGACTATATACAAGTTGTTTTTACATGCAACATCTGAAGGGTTGAGAATAGGTCTGACAACCTCGTTAATGTACCAAAATTTTAAAAACCTATCAAGCTGGTCATGTTTGCAGCCTCCCAAGTTACCAGGATGACAAAACTAGATCTATACAGCGTGAAACTCTATACAATGCAAACAGAGTTGACAAGGAGTAGTATATACATAGTGCCAGCCCATTTGTCCACAATAAAAAATTTTGGTGCAATAATTTACTGCACGGTCATAAGTACGAGCCTACATGCATGCAGAAGCTCTTGTAAAAAGGAAAAAAAAAGCAGAGCACTAAAACTGACAACCTCTGCCGACTGAAAGAGCAGGTTAATAGATTTTCACATTGCCAGAGTTGGTGCAGGCCCTCTCCCGCTGCCTTTTGTTGGCTGGTCAAAGTAAAATGGTTCGCGCTATTTAAAACAGTTGTCAAAAACAGTGTCGCTTGTCAAAAGTGAAGACACAGAGACTGCCGTCAGGCTCGACAGTTGTCTTGCTCAGCTATTGGAAAGGACGGCACCCTCGTCCAAGGAAGCCTGCAGAATGCTTCGCTCGTGTTTCATGAACGAAAGCAGAGAGTCTGAAAGCGGCTGTTCGGACTGTCGATCCTGCAAGAGAGAAGCCAAAGAGATAAGAGTACTGCTGAACATCTAGATATAGTACAAAGAGTCATCAGTAAATAACTTGAACACCTCTATTATCAACATCACTCTGGATTTAAAGGGGCCCTGCAATGTTCCTTGTTCTGCCTGCATTCTGAAGCACTGGGCTGTGTGTTGTGCCGAATACAGAGATGAACAGAACAAGAAATACAGAAGTTGGAGCAAGGTGACAGAAGTTATTCACCTTAAAACTTCAAAACCCTTGCAGACGACAAGAAAAAAACGTGCCCATTGACGTCGAAGGCAGGTTTCAACTGTAGGCACACTGGTGTCTCTTATACCCATTTGTCTCTTGTATCAGTGTCTCCTATAAAGGTGTTCAACTGTATTTAACAATCAGAAGTCTTCTGTATTCTGAGGTAATATAAAGAATGCTTTTTAAAGTTTTAACACACAAAAAGTGTGGCCTAGCTAGGTTTGTATGAATATTACTCAACTGTTTCGTTACCACACCTATTCAAATCTATCACTAGTGATCGACAGTTTTGGGTCATCGATTTTGGCATGTAAAATTTGTTTCTCATGCACCCGGCGCTTTCTAGTGGTTAGTCCAGCCACTTAACTTTCAGAATCAATTAGAATTCCTGTTTTGGCAACGTAGTGATTTTTGAGAGACCTTTGCGCGAACTAATGCACGTGTATTGTTAAAGAAGTGCACTAGGCTGGGGAACTTGATGGAAGTGCGTGCCCCTCGTGATTATGCTACAGTCAACGTTTCTACAACCAGGCAAGTTCTAAGAGTCAAACTACCCGAGTCAGACTACCCGTCACACAGCGCAAGGACAGCTTCCGGTTTGGTGGCGCTGGCAGTGCAACAAGCTCCCACTAGCACACGAAAACGCGTACTAGTCGTGGCAAGAGGCCGTGGCGGCCATTCTTAAAGAGCTTTGCTAACAGTATAATATTGGGATTCGCTGTTGTGCTGCGCAGAAACTTAATACTGCGCTATATTTAGCAGCATAGGGCAAATACATTATAATTATGGCTTTCTGAACTGCCCACGATAAACGATGCTTCATATATATTTCAACATGCTCTGTAGGAACATTTCCTGATGACGCATAGTAGTCTTCTGGTAGAGGCCTGGTTGACGACGGTCGGAGGTCTGCAACGGCACGTCGAGGTGATGACATCCAGTGGTGGCCGTGACCCGTCGGGGAAAATGGAAGCCGCAGGGCGAAATCTGCAGTTTCTGTGCGCAATTGGTTTTCGACGTGGCGCTCTCGCATCTAGTAGGGAGGTGGCTCGGGGCATGCGGCGAACGAGCATTGGTGGTGAGCGTCACCTGTTCGAAGCCGTACGAGCTCTTCGCGAACTATCCGACGTATGAGGAAGGGAATGTCTTCGCAGGCAGCAACGTCCATACTTGCAACAGTGGGAACATTGTCCAAGTGCCTGAACTTAGGTAAAATTCTCCGGCTCTTCAACGCCTCGAAAGCGTGACACTGCTGCCTGAAAATAGAAGGAGTGTTCAAGTTTTCTTTCGTTATGAGAAAATTGTACATGTCCTCGGTGATGCCTTTTAACAAATGACCGACTTTGTCTTCGTCAGACATATTTGGGTTGACCATCCCGCAAAGCTTCCATACCTCTGCAATGTAGGTTGTGCACGTTTCACCGGGCAACTGAGCCCTACGTCACAGCGTTTGCTCAGCTTTATTTTTCATAGAACTCGTGTCCCCAAAGCAGGCCTTCAGTTCCTCAACAAATATATTCCAAGTGGTGAGGACATGTTCATGGTTCTCAAACAAAAGCAAAGCAGTCCCAGCAAGAAAGAATACTACGTTCACAAGCTTCGCCGGCGCGCCCCATCCGTAGTAGCAGCTCACTCTGTCGTAGCGTTTTTGCCAAGCATCCACGTCTTCATCAGTTTTACCTGAGAATATCCGTGATTCAAGTGCCCAGTAGTCTGGTTGTCAAGGTCTACGGCCACCTTGAGCCATGTTGGTGGCACTGGTGGATGCAGCAGCGTAGTACGTCAACGGGATTGCCGTGTGGTAATTCATGCTGATTTTGTCCGGGAGTAGGACAGCTAACTGTCTGCTCCTTCGAGGAACTTCTGCTGCGGGGTGCAGGACCCAGCACCTCCTCCAAAGCTGTTACGGATGTGGTGGGTTTATTTAGACGGAAAATGCCAGAGCTCAACCGTCACTGTTGAATCGCCATCGCTCGAGAGCATCCTACCTTTTTTTCTCTCTCGCTCTTTCTATCCCCGTTACGATATATGTGTGTGTATATATAAATATATAAAAAAAGAAGCGTAATGCACACAAAGAACGTTTCAGCACACATTAGACGAACGTTTCGGCCGTGGGACCGGCCTTCGTCGGGTGATGGCCGGTCCAACGGCCGAAACGTTTGTCTAATGTGTGCTGAAACATTCGTTGTGTGAATTACGCTTCTTTTTACACTATCAGAGTCAGCGTGATACTTCTTATAGCGCGATACTTCTTATAGCGTGATACTTCTTATACTTCTGTGTGCATCCTCTCTGTGTGCCACCCACCTACTCACCCATATACCCATCTATGTAGCCGCCTATGACTTTTTAGCTCTCCTGGCCTTTTCAATAATGGTATCGATACCAAACTTGGTATGGCATAACATGACTGTGAGAAGAACATAATTGACTAGTCATAACATGAAAATCATGACATGTACGTCATCGATGTCATGATTTACATTGCATGGTCCTGCAGCTCTTGCGGTAGTTTTGTTGACATGGCATGTTGCAAAACTGGTATGGTATGACATGATTGCATGGCGAATACAAGCGACAGACCCTACCATGAAAATCATGACATGTATGTCATGGCGATGGCGTAGTGGTTAGAGCATCCGCCTCGCATGCAAATGGTCCGTGGTTCAAATCCCGGCGCCGTGCAGTTCTCAACCGGATAAAAAAAAAATCCGCGTGGTGATGGAACTGCATTAAGAGGCCTGCGGTGCGGCATTAATGCATTAAAGCATTAATGAAAGGGTGGTAGGTATCGTAATTAAACTGAATAAAAGATACAAAATGAAGGTGGTACATGCTTACGCGCCTACATCCAGTCATGATGACGCTTCAGTTGAAAGCTTCTATGAAGACGTGGCATCGGCAATGAGTAAGGTAAAAACACAGTACACTATACTGATGGGAGACTTGAATGCAAAGGTAGGGAAGAAGCAGGCTGGAGACCAGGCAGTAGGAGGTTATGATATCGGTACTAGAAACGCCAGAGAAGAGCTACTAGTAGAATTCACAGAATGCAGTAATTTACGGATTTTGAGTACCTTGTACCGAAAACGAGGAAACCGCAAGTGGACATGGAGCAGCCCTAATGGTGAAAATAAGAACAAAATAGACTTTATAATGAGTGCACACCCGGGCATCGTGCAGGATGTGGAAGTGGTTGGCGAGGTACGATGCAGAGACCATAGAATGGTACGGTCTCGAATTCGCCTAGACTTGAGGAAGGAACGGAAGAAAATGTTACACAAAAAGCCAATCAATGAGCTAGCACTGAGAGGGAAAGTACAGGAATTCAGAGTGTCGCTGCAGAACAGGTACTCGGCTCTTAGTGAGGAAACCAACCTTAGCGTAGATACAATGAATGATAATCTGACGAGTATCATTACGGAGTGTGCAGTGGAAGTTGGAGGCAGGGTAGTTAGACAGGACACTGGCAAGCTTTCCCAGGAAACGAAGAACCTAATTAAGAAGCGTAAAATCTAGAAAGTCTCAAATACAACAGACAAAATAGAACTGGCAGAGCTTTCGAAGTTGATTAATAGGCGTAAGGTATCTGATGTAAGAAGATATAACATGGAGAGAATTGAACACGCTCTGAAAAACGGAGGAAGCGTCAAAGCAGCGAAGAGGAAACTTGGGATAGGCAAAAATCAGATGTATGCACTAAGGGACAAAGAAGGCAAAATAACTACCAATATGGATAGGATAGTTGAATTAGCGGAGGAGTTCTACAGAGACCTGTACAGTAGCCGGGACAACCACGACTTCAATACTATAAGAACTAGCAGTAACCCAGATAACACCCCACCAGTAATAATAGAAGAAGTTAGAAAAACTTTGGAAAGCATGCATAGAGGAAAAGCTGCTGGTGAGGATCAGGTAACATCAGATCTGCCGAAAGATGGAGGACAGATTGTGTTAGAAAAACTAGCCACCCTGTTTACGAGATGTCTCTTGAGGGGAAGAGTGCCAGAGTCTTGGAAGAACGCTAACATCATCTTAATACATAAGAAAGGAGATGACAAGGACTTGAAGAATTACAGGCCGATCAGCTTGCTCTCTGTAGTATACAAGCTATTTACAAAGGTAATTGCTAACAGAGTAAAGAAAACATTAGAATTTAATAAACCAAAGGAACAAGCAGGATTTCGAACAGGCTACTCAACAATCGACCACATTCATACTATCAATCAGGTAATAGAGAAATGGTCAGAATATAACCAACCGCTATACATAGCCTTCATAGATTACGAGAAGGCATTTGATTCAGTAGAAATATCAGCCGTCATGCAGACACTGCGGAATCAGGGTGTCGATGAAGCATATAAAAATATCCTGGAAGAAATCTACAGGGGATCAACTGCTACCATAATGCTTCATAAAGAAAGCAACAGAATACCAATCAAGAATGGTGTAAGGCAGGGAGACACAATCTCTCCAATGCTATTTACCGCATGCTTACAGGAGGTTTTAGAAGCCTAGAATAGGAACAGTTAGGGATAAGAGTTAATGGAGAGTACCTTATTAACCTGCGCTTCGCCGATGACATTGCATTGCTGACTAATTCAGGGGACGAATTGCAACTCATGATTACGGTGTTAGACAAGGAGAGCAGAAAGGTGGGCCTTAAAATTAATCTGCAGAAAACGAAAGTAATGTTCAACAACCTCGGAAAAAAGCAGCGCTTTGAGATAGGTAATAGTGCACTTCAAGTTGTAAAAGACTATGTCTACTTAGGGCAAGTAATAACCGCGGAGCCTAACCACGAGACTGAAATAACTAGAAGAATAAGAATTGGGTGGAGCACATTCGGCAAACACTCTCGAATTATGACAGGTAGATTGCCACTATCCCTCAAGAGGAAGGTATATAACAGCTGTATCTTGCCGGTACTAAGCTGCGGAGCAGAAACCTGGAGACTTACAAAGAGGGTTCAGCTTAAATTGAGGACGACGCAGCGAGCAATGGAAAGAAAAATGGTAGGTGTAACCTTAAGAGACAAGAAGAGAGCAGAGTGGATTAGGGAACAAACGGGGGTGAAGGATATTATAGCTGAAATCAAGAAGAAGAAATGGACATGGGCTGGGCATGTAGCACGTAGACAGGATAACCCCTCGTCATTAAGGGTAACCAACTGGATTCCCAGAGAAGGCAAGCGGGTTAGGGGGAGACAGAAGGTTAGGTGGGCAGATGAGATTAAGAAGTTTGCAGGTATAAATTGGCAGCAGCAAGCACAGGACCCGTTTAACTGGCGGAACATGGGTTAGGCCTTTGTCCTGCAGTGGACATAGTCGGGCTGATGATGATAATGATGTATGTCATGTAACGACATGACTACATGCCAGGCTCATGATGCGCTTACGGCCATTTCGCTAGCATCACATATACCAAATTTGGTATTACAATACGTGAATGGATGACGAAGGTATGTGACTAGTGCAAACATGACAGTCATGAGATGCGTGTCATGTAACAACATGACTACATGCCACGCTCATGATACGCTGGCGGCCGTTTCGCTAGCTTCACAAGTACCAAACTCGGTAATATGCGACGCGAGTGGACGACATAGGTAAATGAGACATCCAAACATGTTGATCACGACATGCGTGTCGTGTACTACATGCCACACTCAAGATGCGCTCACGGCCGTTTCGCTAACTTCACATATGCCAAATTTGGTATTACGTGATGTCAATGAATGAGGAAAATATGTGACTGGTGCAAACATACTAATCATAAGATGCCTGCCATGTGAGAACATGACTATATGCCACAGTCAAGGCCCCAATTATTTCGCCGGTGTTCATTTCGTCGCGTCACCCCAGCGTTGCTACGCCAGGCCCTGGTCTTGCCATATACTCGCAGGTGCGTGCCGCAGGGAGATGCAGTGTTGTCTGGGTAACACATCGGCCTAGAGTAATGTTACTGTATGCCTTTGGCGCGAAATGCAGCATATCGCATTTCGCGCAGGTTGCCATCGGGCCACGCTGACAGACGCTGGTCGTGCTAGGCGTAAGACTATAGAGTGCTCGCGTTTTGCTAACGTAGCGTCGCTGTGTGCAGCGTGCGCGTGCATCAACGCTACATTGGAGTATATTGGGCCCTTCATGATGCGCTCGCGGCCGTTTTGCTAGCTCCACATGTACCAAATTTGGTGTTAGGTGATGCCAATGAATGATGAAACATATGACTGGTGCAAACATGATAATCCTGACACACGTTTCATGTAAGAACATGACAACATACCACGCTCATGGCGAGCTCGCGGCCGTTTCGCTAGCTCCACATTTGCTAAATGTAGTATCACGTGACATGAATATATGACAAAGGTAAACGACAAATCTAAATATGATAATCATGACACCGAAGTATTGTACGGCATCATTTACCTCCACCTCATACTGTTGTGCTGATTTTAAAGTGACACATCAACATTTCTCATTCATGCTTCGCTTATCATGGATTCCCACTATACGTGGGATTTGCCATTTTTTTTCTTTCTTTATGTCAGTCACATTTTTTAGCAACTTAGACTGTCGAAAATGTGCGCGTACGGCCCTTTTCTTGAGCATGTCTCCCCCTGCAACTTCTTTATTTCCTCTAATGAAACTTGTTAATACAGTTGAAGTCAAAGCTTCAAGCAGGGAACGCACATTGGCAGCCTCGTGAGCACTTCATAGTCATTACTCACGAGGCTGCTTGCTGACGCACTAGGACAACATAAACACACTTTCAGCTTTTCTATGTCCTCCAGAAGTTCGGCCAATTGGTTGATGGTATCTGCATAGCCGGCCGACTTGGCTAAGCGATGGCGACGGCTGATAATGGTGACTGTCATGTCTTCTGCGAGGGCTATGCATTTCTCCTCAAATAGCGCTCGTTTTTCTTCTTTGAACATTATAAACACCACAAAACGTCTTGTCTTCCATTTTTCAACAACGTTCCACCAGCACAAAGCGGACAAACAGACCTTTTCTATGTCTTGAAGCGAACTGACGCCAGTCGTTGAAGGCATATCGGGACTTGGATTTTACTGTCTTCGAGTTCAGTGATCGGCGATAGTCCATTCTTTTTCACCGATGATATTCTGGAAAGTACCCCACTTCTATCGGGCAGCTTTCGCTTCTTTGTCCGGGATATTTGAAAGGTAAGCGGGCAAATTCGGTAATATCTGTGGAACGCATCCTTTGACAAGGTTCCACTTTCCTCTGGCGATTTGTACCTTCTTACCATTGATGACGTGAGTGAAAGTCTCCAGGATGTCCTCCTCATGAAGGTGCATATAACACACACGTGATGTGCTGGGCAGTTTCTTATCTGCACGAGAAACAGCGTGGTTCCATGCCTTTCGCTGCTCAGGTACACACGGGGCACAAAAAAAAAATGTCATGGTACATGTTTCTCATTTCCTGTAGCCACTTGTACAACAGGGAACGCAACGTGTGGGCATGATGAAAACACGCAACACATACAAAGCAGAACAAGGCACGCTGAAGCAAAAGACGGTTCACGCAGAAAGAAGCCTCCACGGTAGCGACGCACTGCAACATGCACAGCCCACAGAGGTTAGTACGGGAGTGACACGAGCGAGAATGCTGCGAGTGAATCCCGATGCGACAGCAGCGTCATGTTTGTCTCTGGCAGTGGCGGCGCCAAGCAACATGGCTTAGTTTTGCAACTTACTTAGTTCTAAAAATGTTGGCTACAGTAACATAGAAGTTCTGTAATGAAAAGAACCTTTGCAAGCCAAATTTTGAATTAAAGTGTCAGCTTCTCAATTTGACTATGTTAAGCAGTAATATTGCAAGAAATATATGTCAGATATTCAATAGAAAGCTGTTCTTGGAAGTCAGAGAATATTTGTTTTACAAAAAATTGTTACGAAGGTCTGCCGCACGTTTAAAGTGTCCTGGTGGCCTTCTCTGACAGTTTCCAGCAGCTTCAGCTTTGCTTGCATCATTATATCAGACACAGGGTTGCATCTAGTGTCACTAGGAGTTCCTATAATGTTGTCATGACGACACGCGCATGGGTACGCACCAGCGCTACGAAACACATGCGCTGTTTGAAACTGTCTAGCAACCCCACCTGAATTGAGTCAGGACGACCTTAGAGTTCAAGGATAACAGCACCTCAGCTTCAAGTTTTATGGTCACGATGTATTGCATCAGCCTGAGACATCCGCAGCCATTCATGGATTTCTTTTGTTTACATCCTCAAGTTGTCTCGTCTGCGGCAACTGTGTATAGCTTCTGACCTTTGTGCGCAATCTTATAGCTACTCTGGTTACGTGTGTGGTCCACCTTTTGCTGGAGGGCAGCGTGCTGGCGCTGGCCGCGGAGCTTTTCCTAATGACAACAAGGCCCCCGGAGCACATCTTGGCCCCGACTATGAAGCAGTGTGAAAAGTTTTAGAACTGCGTGCGATATTGTCTTTTTTTAACACAATATGCGCGAAAATGTAAATAAATATGCTTGGATGCATATATTGAAACGCCAACCTATGCGGAGTAAGGTGGCTCATGGAGAGAGGTGACGCTAGATGAAATGGTGAAGTTCATTGGACACCTCATTTACAAAGGGATTATTCACATCACGGGTATCCATCTATATATTAGAACACCTGGAGACTTATCACAAGACAACAAAAATTTACAGAGAAAAGTGTACGAGTACACTTGTGTCTCAAAAAAAACCATGCAATCACTGCATTGCACGAGTGAGCAATGGAGCAACACCTTGGTTCTGGTTTTCTTTATGTGAAGAAAAACATATTGTACGACATTGACTATTTTTCCTGGGCCATTTTATCTACAAAACCTATATTCAGAAAATTCCTTTGTTTTGAATATTTTTGCATATATAGTGTTTTTTTGCACTGTTTACCATGTAATGACAAAAAATTACACACTTCTCACATTTTTATTCATTCTAAAGTATTTTGTTGTTCTACAACATATATTTTTCGAAAACAGCATATCACAGTGCGAAGTTTGGTATGCTGCAATGCATGCTGGAGCACTTTTCTAACTGGCAAAAACAATTTGCCGAGACATATGAAAAGCAACCATTTTCGTGCAGTAAGGAAAGAGTTAGGACTTGTTGCACAAAACTAATTAGAACATTTGAATGTTGTCACTAACGTGAAACTAGAAATATGTGAACAGCCTACGTGCGATTTTTCAGACTGTTCTGAAAAGTTGCACACTCTTAAACGATGAATGCATGCGTTTATATCCCGCTCAAGAAGTAAAATCAGCACAGCTCATTGCGAAATAGTTGCTTTAATGCCTCCCAGTTATCCAGCGTTTTAGTGTGTGGCCAAGTTCTCTAGAACACATTCGGTGATTGCCGTAAAGCCCGCTTGACTCTCTGAAGCTCGGATATTGTCTTTACATTAAATATTCAATTTTTACATAAGATGTGTGAGCAAAAGTTAGAAAAGCATTACGAAATTGCTGCTAACAGTAAAGTTTGGATGAGGTGCTCACTGCTAGACCGCTGTACTGGGAGAGTCTATCTACATAGTACATACTTTCCATGAGTAGTGCGATATAGCGACATACTTTGAGGTTTCGCGTTTGAAAATTATCTTTTGTGGTTTTCAGCAAAAATGGTCCAGGGGTAGTTGCCCACACTTCCCACTCGAAAATGCAAGTTCAAATCGCAGTAGTAGAATGTCGATTTTTATTGTTTGTGTAACTTGTACAGCTGTATTGGCTTGCTTTTTTTCTTTCTAAATCTAGCTTCAGTTGCTATGCATTGCTACGAAAAGTTACGTGAAATATGAAGTTTTTACCGAATCCCATGCAGTGGCACTGCAAATGAATACACTTGCTGTCAAACATTTTTTTTAATTCATATTTCATGAAATTTTTGGTAGAAATATGTAGCAACTGTCAAAAAAGGAAACCAACACAGCAGTACAAGTGACACTAAGAATACAAATCTACTACCTACAGCTCCTGGGTCTTATGAGTGGGAAGCGGGAATTCTGCCCTTCTACTACCTCAGCAAACCGCATGCAGCTCTTAAAACGATGACAAATCGCAGAATACCAACCGAAGTTCCACATGCGGATTGACTCTGTTTGGCTTGCACTTTCTGTGCATTGGTGCTATAGTCGTTCCGGGCACTCCCCTATCCTAGTAAACTAGTTTAAGGTTGGAGTGTGTGCACCTGGATCCCTGGGTTGATTGACGACGCAAACTATAGATGGCCAACGTGGCCTCCACATCTCGCTGAAAGTAGCGCAACTGAGAAAGTTTCGAGGCTGGTCGGGCATTTTGGTGCAGTGTGGCACACTTCCGGCGAATTTCATGGTTTTGATGCAGCTCAGCGTAAAAAAGGGCAATTGAATCAAATTGGCGCAGGTGTTGCACTCCTGAACACCGCGAAACACTTGCGTCTGCACCTCACCATTCACTGACCTAGCACTGCACTCTGTGCAAAAAGAGAAGGGCAAAAAAAAAAAAGCAGGAGCAGTGTGCACTGCGTTTCAACTTTAGCACAAGGAAATTTATGGGTAAGTTCAACAAAGTTAGCACAAGTGTAATTTCCACCTCGTAAGAGTGCACAGTTTCAAGTAGTACTCACAAAACAATGCAACTTACCAGCTCTTCATGGCCAAATGCCACCGATGGTGATATACAGCTGAAATCCCCATCAATCAATGACGGCTGCCTGGCATTCGTTATCAGAGACTCTTCTGGATGAGCCCACTGAAAGAGCAAAAAATAAAAGAGGAATAAAAAAACTGTCCATTTTTAGATATAAATCTCTAACCTTCCATGTGAAGGCTTGTGCAAATATTCCCGATTCCAATTTGCCTCAATTGGAAATTGCAAAGTATTAGAAATGAATGACTACGTCTATATAATATTGGTCCACATGTAACCTCCTGTAAAACTGGTTTTACTGCAAGATAAAGGTTCTAAGCCTTGAAAGCACATACCCAAGTGTATGTATTAACCAGGGCTGGGCAGTATTGCGATACAAGAGTATCGCGACAGTATTTCAAAGATACTTCTCACACGCAAAGCAGGAGCTCTACCCACTGAGCTACACCCCTATCAGAGATACTTTTGAGTAGCTGTATTACTGTATTAAGATACTTTTCAAAAATTTATTTGTACCTCAGTAGTGAAATACTTTACAATGTATTGCCCCTATCTCGATACTATCCAGGACACGGATATCCGGTTACTTTTTTTTCTGAAGTGAGCCAAGACATGTTTAGAATGGGAACCATTTTTTTCTGCTCTGATCTTGGCAGTTCCCGGCGAGATATGCACTCACCATTTCTACATTTCTGCTGAGGGTGAAACTGACTCGTACCTTCCTGAAGGTGAGCTAGTCACTTTGCTACGCGCATTCCATTGTGCACCTTCAGGCAGAACTGGAATGTGTTTGAATGATCATCTGCTTGAGCTTCCCAACACTGCTATACTGCCATTTTGAACTCCAGCAGCAATGTTTTCATTACGAGCAGCATTGTATACTGCACAATGGGCGGCAAACAACAGTGTCGTTCTTAAAATGTGTTTCCTCATGCCAATTGAATGAGCAGTGCATAATTTTTTCTCTCATTTTTTTTTCCTTCTCTATTTTTTGCAGCGCCTATTTGAAAAAGCGGAGCTTATCGTGGAAGCCACAAACCACCCAAAGAATTTGGTGTGTGGTGCCGTGTGCCATCAACGATACTTCTTTCGTCAAAGCATTTCCGGAAGACGCCGGCGTAGCGACACGGCGATTGGAAGAAGGTCTTCTTGCATTTTCTTCTGCACTCCTTGTTTTGTTCGTTCTTCTTTCTGCTTTTTCTGTGTCTCAAGAAAACAC
The DNA here is from genome assembly GCF_043290135.1 of Rhipicephalus microplus. Classification (NCBI taxonomy): domain Eukaryota; kingdom Metazoa; phylum Arthropoda; class Arachnida; order Ixodida; family Ixodidae; genus Rhipicephalus; species Rhipicephalus microplus. The sequence continues at coordinate 118,326,727 of NC_134704.1, forward strand.
TAAACCTTCACCTAGAAGCAAGCGCCCGTCTTCATTGTTTCTGTGTTCCATTCTTTGCGCTAGGCCACTTTAGCAAAACTGGAAACCAACTAGCCAGAACCGCTAGTCTGCTTCGAGAAAATCTTTAAAGCAAGCGCCACCATTACAGTGGCAGCAAAGAATTCAGGAGCCTTAATTCCTTTTTTTAGTCAGAGACACATGCTGACCGCTGTGTTCGTGCAGGCTTAGCCGTAGCATGTTACAAGTAACGTCATTAATGGTAGTACATTGCTTTTTTAGCTAACTCAGTAATGTACTCGTTACAATTTCAAAACTCTAACGGGCAAAATACTTACGTTAAGGTGGCGGTCTTACTCTGACGACACTCTGCATTTTAGGCACTGTTTGCTGATGCACCACGCTTACTGTTGTCAGAGTATCGATGTGAATTGTATCCACTATAACACAAGTTTGTGCTCCTCTGCAGCAGTAGAGTGACTTCTCGTTCGTGAGTCTTGTGTTGAGGCCGAATTGACGATGTCTAGATGACGGCCTATTTGAGAAGCTACTGCAGCTGAAGTGATATTGACGTCCCAAATGTTTAAACGAAACAGACTTGTGTTAAATAAAAGCATAGCTTTTCTCAATTCTTTTGTTAATGGTTCCAGCCCTTCGCTTGAACTATGCTACTTCTAGCATAGCTAATAGTGTTGCCGCCAAGTATCCGGATTTCGGTGTACAATGCATTTGACTTGCTTTCATACAGCATACGTAGTTCTTTATTGCAACTGATATCTGTAAATATGTCATTATTAACAATTATGTGCAGTGTAGGCCTCTTTGTAATGCGTTAATGGAACTCGGTGATAAAATAATGAGTAAAAATAATTGCAAGTTTCAATGCACAGCGCATTTAAAATACTCTGCTGCACATGACTAATCTCTGTACGAAGTATGACTATCCCTGACATAAAAAAAAGTATTTCAGTTTTTGCAAAACTATCTCTGAAATATCCCATTACGTCAATTACAAATGTATCTCAGTATCTGTATTTTAGGCTTCCACACTGTATTTCAATATCTGTATTCCGGAACACTTTTTCGGGTATCTCTGCCCAGCCTTAGTATCTTAACTGCATGTAACTCCCTGAAAAGATGGTTCTTCCGCAATAAAAAAAGAAGGCTAAGCTGTGAAACACCTATCCAGAAAAAATCCACACTGCCGCAAAGCCCCACTTTAACGGTAAATGAACATATTGCTTTGGCGTCGATTCATCATTTTTCAAGCGTAAGAGCTTCTTAAACCAACTGATGCACTCAAAGTACAGGAAGTTTTAATAAAACATAACATATGTATCAGGTCATCACTTGCATTCTACCGCAAGTCCAATACTACGACTATTGTGGACATAGCAATACTAGTGTATTGTGGACATTGCTAGATGCCTACCAATGAACAGGCTGCAAGGAAAGTGCTCGGGTTCACCATCATGCTAGGATGTGTATAAAAGCTTTAAAGACGCACTGGTACTGCGTGTTTGGCAGGCTGTCGGGCTCCTCTGAGCAACTACTTTTGATAAGCACTTGACGCATGCAGACTACTTCAAAAGAAATCATCAAAAAGAATACAACTGTGGCACACAAAAAACACAACTTACGAGTGCAGTTGTCCCACTCCCTTTGTCGCTTGTCTCCGTGCACTCCAAGATAGTACTCAGGCGGCCCTTTTGTTGCGACGACAACTTCAGAATCGGGCTCAGCCTTGGCTGTGCCGACAATCCCGCGAAGGCAGTGGCCAGTGTCGACGGCGAGGACGCAGGGCTAGTCTCCACAGCTGGAGATGAGGCAATAAGGCCGCCAGTCGACACTTCTGACACTGAAAAGAGTAGTAAAAAAGGGGACAACAGTGCAGCTGTTATTTGCCAGAGGCACTGTGAAAATGTATTTAAAAAATGGCAGACAAAAAAAAAATCTCACTGCACATGCAGCGTCTGCATAGCCATTATGTTGAACTGTAACTTTACGACATTTGGCCATTTGAGCCCAATCCAGCCGGCAAGCATTAAAATATGAAAGTGGGCCCATACAGTTGAAACTTGAAGTGAAGTCTGAAATAAACTGTATTTACCTTGTTTATGCTACTGCATGTTGTTGACTTACGAGATTTAAACATTATATATAAAGATGCAGAGTCAATTTTTGGAACTCAAAACATCGACCGCCAGCAAGACTAATCACAAACCTAAAAGCGTTTTTTACTAGGAGACCTGGAATAGCCACAGAAATCCTGGAGCGAGCCCTTAGATTGCACAAAGCCGAATTTGCCAGTGAAACACGTGAATGCACCGCGGAGGTCGTTTCGCAAGTTGTTTACACACAGGTAACTAAACCAGTTCCGGTAATGATTCCCTTTTCAGCTTTCTATGTTTCCATGGCAAACTTGTCGCTTCTGCAGAGCATGCATTTCGACCACACTGTTCTTGGAAAGCAGGGGTATCGTTTTCTTGTGCTGCACTGAAAAATGTAAAAGAGCACACGGAGATTTCTGTGGCTGTGCGCCTGCTGCTGCTGGGCGTGCTTATCGCTAGACCGCAGTTCCTTCACAGCAGTGAACGCAGCCATTTTGCAAATGCTCAGCCCATGCACAATGGCGGAAGTGACGTACGCGGCTCCTCTAACTTCCGCCCAAATCTAACTTGGCGGGGGAGCAGCGAGTTGCTCTGAAACTGCCATTAAAAAGAGCGAACCCACTCCAAATCTACCAGCGAAATCCAGATTAGTCGCAACGGAGCAAGAAAACCTGCTCTGGATCTACCAGTGAAACGCGCCATTGGATACTGCAGTGTGCTTTCAACATAAAATTTGCTTTCTGGCTCACTCATTGGATTCTGTTCTGCAGCTCTTTTAAAATGTCTCAATAAGTTTTATTACATGCCACTGAGTTCATACCGACACCATGAGGTTGATAAATGACGATCACAGATGTCGTAATTAATGGAACTGTTGATTGAAGAGCCACTGTACTAATAGGCAGTGGCCATTTGTTTGAGGGGTACTGGTAATAATTGTCGGAAGCGCCACTGGCTCTCGCATGTTTTCATTCAGCTGTTGTGTGCTACCGCTGTTCCCAACAGTCGAGCTTGACCATCATGAGTGCCATCCTCGCCCCAAAAAACTGCACTCGTTCACAACAGTGCTCAAGAAGGCTGCCATTCTCTGCATCGAAGAAGCAAGTACTGCACAGCACGGCGCAAGTTTGGAGTTTTGTAATGGCTGGTGCAGCACTGTTCAGTAATAGCTGGAGCGGCAAATCATCGCAAGTCATGCCAAATGATGAGGCTTTCATGTCCAGGAGTCTGGATGCTTTTCGCAGCCGAGACCTTCCACCATACATGACCAAACTATGCGATCTGTCAACTGGAAACTTACAAACGGGTGCTCAATTAGACACGCATTGCCGACTTCAGACGGCCGAGTGAAGTCCAGGCGCTGACGGTTCATCGGTTCATCGTGACACATTAAAAAAATAGCCATCAAAAGATGCCATGAGTACGCCTTCTTTGCCCCTCGTAACGGCAGGTGACCAAAAGCAGTCTCTGATCAAACTCCGGGCAAAGTCTCGAAGCACTGTGAAAGGAAGCCCGATACAAAGCCGAGCTATGCGATAATAAATGAAACCAGCGAGGAAAAAAAAAACACCAGGCCTGTGCGAAATGTGCAGCACAGTGACACCGAAAGCTGGAGGAGTGGCCATTAAGAGCCTTTTATAAACAATCCTTGAGTAGCTGCTGCAAACCAACTTACAGAATACCCCCCACACTATAAATTTTGTGTAGTAGGCCGGCATTCTTGTTCACTTTCTCTTGTGGCTCATACCCACTGTGGAAAATTGGTCAGTAATTTGTTTGTTTCTTTGTAGCGTAGAATCCATGGCTAATACCCACTCTGGAGGATTGGCCAAGAAAACATATAGTCTCATATGGGCGATAACTGCACTATTGCTTACAACAAAAAAAGGGGAAAAAAAGTTGTAAAATGAAGACAATATATTCAAAAAAAAACAAAGATTCCTATGCTTCATCGGAGAAGAGAGGTGCCCACTATGCACTTGCAAGAAAATTTAGTGCAATTTTCTCATGCTGTGACTGATGATGATGAAGAATGATGCCTAAAGCTTGAGTAATGCATTGGAGCAACCGACATCTCACTCGTCGTGCAATTCACATTGTGCGACGCCTGGTTCTGAAGCACTTTATTATTCACATTAACACCATTCCATTCTCGACATCAAGCCTGCCTAAAGATAGTTTGCAACAAAGTTCCAAGCAGCAGCGTGGCTCTGTGGTAGACTACTGCACTGGCACGCAGGGTACCCTGGTTCGAATTCTACTATGCTCTTGTCTTTTAATTTACAGAGTGTTTTTCCTTCTTCAGCACAATAGTGGTTATGGACACAAGCGGTGGCGGCGCACGCTACCCTTGTTGTGATCTTGTAACACCTTTCGTTGTAAAATCTTGCCCTTTCCTTCGCTTTGGCTGTGCTACGTACAGACAAATCACGGAAAATACACTCCAACCTCATTATAACAAAGAGGCATCTTACATGAAAACAGGTTAGTTATAACCAGAAATTTGTTATAAAGGTACATTCTTAGCACTATTTCTATTGCAAGAATATCCTTCATTTACTTCGCTATAACCGATATTTCATTGTATCCAGGTTTGAGTGTATTTGCAAATCCAGAAGCGAAAGGATAAAAGCAAGCGGTAGCGGGGGGAGTAGGTGAGCAGGATAGTGACACAAATGAAGAAGTTATGTTGATCAAGCGATTCTGGTAGGGTGGTCAATCGATCTGAAAGAATAGAATGATGACTCTGAGAAAACAGTGAAAAATTGAGAAGAGTCGCCAATAGGCCGATAGCGGAAGGGAACAACGACTATCAGCGCTGGAGTTTGTGAGAATGTTTCGTGAAAGGGAAACATTCGAGATACGTCTCAAGAATTGTGGGCTGAATACATTATGCAAATGGTCAAAACAGTGTTCTTCAATGCAGGAGATTGCATATGTAATGCGATCCGTTTGTTTCCGTTGTTTGAAACACCATCCGAGTTACACTGCGAGTTATGAGTAACTGTTTTTGATAACCGAGTGTGTAGGTTCGTGCGATGCTTGCAGCCTTAACCCAGATTATACTTTGCGTTAGGAACTCCCTGCTCTGAATGTCTTTGGACAACAACCATCATTCGTTGCTGCCCTAAAAGAGCCTACCCTAAATTGTCTGTGCTTTTGTAGTGCATGTAGAAGGGGCCGGTTTGTTGGCCCTTGGTACCTGTCTGGCCATTGCCTCCTTATAAACAGGATCAGTGACAGTAACATACAAAATATCACAAGAACTTGTGAGCAGATCACACGAGCTTGGTAGCAGGAACACCAAAGATGTTTCAATGTCACTGGGGCCAGCAATAAAGTATACCTGTGGTTTTATATCCCAGAACCACGATATGGTTACGAGACATGTCGCTGTAAAGGGCTCCAAAAGTTTTGTCAATGTGATGTTTCTTAACACGCACCGATATCACACAGCACACTGGCTTCTACCGTTTTCCCACTAGGGCCTCTGAACTAAGGTTTCATGACTAAGAACTGTCTTGATTGTTAGTGAGGAAAGTAGCAAGTTCTGCAACCAATACATTTAAACTTTCAAGGCATACGCCATAACTGTATGGCATTGCATTGGCTTTCGCTTGCGCATCCGAGCGTGCCTCTAGCGGTGCAGCTGGTTTCGTTTCATCATCGGGTGCTTTTCGCTCCTTGCGCCCGCAAAACTAATGGCTGTGTTATGTATAATCTCTTAAAGAGTGACCGCTTGTTACTTTCTCGTTTATTGCTCCCCGGAGCGCAATTAGATCTGTTTTTATGAGGGGCTACATTACACAAACAATGCCGCCCTGGTTGCGTTTCCTGTTTTGGCGACTCTGAAATGCTAACTCTCTCTTGTTGCCTTTAAGACGAATAATTATTTTACCTTTTTCATTTGTTCTCCTTTTTTTTTATAGGTGTATGACCATAAGAATTTTTTTCCGCACCTTTACTCATTTCACTTACGCTATTAAAGTGTGCGCCAGTTTATTTGCTGCTTGCGAGTCCAGCAAAAAAGTACTCTGGTGTGCCTATTTTTGTATGTTTGCAAGCTATGTTTATCAAAAGTAACTTACCGTACTTACTCGATTCTACCGCGCCCTCGATTGTAACGCGCACCCGATTTCCGCAACGAAAAAAAAAAGTAAAACATCAATTGCAATGCGCACCCATTGTTCTCGCTGGCCCGAACGATCACACCACTCGAAAAAACAACTCCTTTTGGGAGCGTTTTCCATTTAAATATGAGGTACGGGGCAAGCTTGTGCCCATCTGACGTGTAACAGAGCATTGCCGTCACTGTAGTTTTTCCGTGGACCGATGTCAGCACGCGTACTTCCTTCATCTCTTCTTCTCGACGGTTGTGGTGCCAGGCATGTCGAAGTAAAGAGGCGTCTGATCGACATTCCCAATTTGCCCAAGCAGGTAGCCGTTGTTTGTGCTGCAAGTTTAGGACGAACCTCTGAAAACTGTGAAACTTTTCATCGTACTCCTCCGCAAAACTTTTCGCATATGCCCGTTCACCTTCGGAGGGAAAAGCCTTTCCTCTTCATAAAGCCTTTCCTCTTGGTTAGCCAGCTCCCCGCTGGCTTTAAACTGGCTCCGCGTTAGACCTTTTTCTAAGGCTAATTGCATAGCTCGCACTTGGAGCAGCTCTGTCGTCACGGGCCGCTGTGCCACTCGCTGCTCAAGCACATACTTGCCGAGCAGTTCTTCAATTTGCGGAAACCGACCCTGCAGTGGTCCACTGGAGCCTTTGCGTGAAGCTTTGCTGTCGACAATCTTCTGCTTTTGTTTCCGCCAGTCCCGCACACACGTTTCGGGAACTTCGAACGACCGCGATGCGGCCCGATTTCCGTTCGTTTCTGCACACGCGATGACGTTTCTTTTAAAAGCGGCATCGTAGTGCACTCGAGTTTTTGGAGTCGGCTCTTCCATGCCGTCGATGCTAATGCACTACAAGATGACGAACTCCTCAGCACATGTACAAAGTGCTGCACATGGGAAACACATAGGCAGAAATGGCCGACGCGCCATGCCGACACACAAAGGGGGGCGGCCATTTTGGAAATGTCGATGGCAATAGAATGACCGTATTAATTTTTTTTTCGTACTTGATTCTAACGTGCATGCGACTTATGAACTCGCTTAATTGGAAAAAAAGGTGCGCGTTAGATTCGAGTAATTAGGGTAGTTCTAAAAAATCATACGAGTTTCTTTTTTAGGATTTTGCTTGATGCTTTATGGTCCCTCAAAACAATGAAAATTATTTTAAAAGATAGAATAGCCCAAAAATTTAGTTCAGGAATAAAAAAAAGAAACATTTTTGGAGGTTACGTCACAAAAAACTTGACCCTCACAGAGTTAAACATCTATTGCAAAACGCGCAGCTGCTTTCGTTTTCAGTTGTGTGTATGCTTGCCGTAGTGCAGCTGAAAAAAAAACACTGTTCTATGTATTCCTCTGGCAGCAAGGCCTGCAAACTCCACTACTTGAAAACACAGTCTTTTATATGGGCAGCATGTTACAGGAAGCTTATCAAGCAGACCTAAAGGTACCAAAATATTCCGTTTAACAAGAGTTCCACTTACCGAGCGACAAACAAGCATGTAGAATTCAAGTACAAGACCAATGATACCAGAGGCAGTTTCATTTAATAAGCAGCAGTTCCATTCAACAGATTTCCCGTATACTTAAAGCCTTCTGTAGTTTGTTATACAGACAATTCCGTTATAGTGGAGGTTAAACTGTTCCACAGTGTCCATCACAGTCTATAATTACTAGTATGCTCACCTGTGCTTGCCGGAGAATCCGCTGTTGAGACTGGTGACACTATGTGTGCACCGTAACACCTGGCCATCTCCTCGTGGATGATGCGCCTGTAGGCTGCCAAGTCCGGGCTCGGGAAAAGCGGCACTGTCGGTGCTCGAGCACTGGGGATTTCTGTGGTGCCCCCCGTGTCCTCGCCATAGTCAGACTCGTCTGATTCACCATCTTTGTCGTTCGATTCATCGCCTTTGTCACTTTCAGGCTCCTGTTCTAATCTCCTGCAACGAGAAAAACGAAAGTGTGGACTGCAAACTGAAACTTGAAGAAGACTCTTGCACACCAATGTACACCACACCACAAATAAGGATGGATTTCTGCCACCATTCAGTTATTACTTGTGGTTTTACGCCAACAAACCACGATACTGTGATGTAAAACGAGACGAAACATAACTATTTGCTAGTGTATTTACACATATCGATCCAGAAGGAGAGCAGCAAGCACAGCAGATAGGCCACTCCTTTTAAGTAGTCTTCTGAACACAGAATATGTCTGACCCAGAGTGTCAGAATGGTTTAGGTGGAGCGACGGTGAATTGTAACGAGAAATTCGAGACCTCCATCTCTTTCCCAAATGGCTGTGTGCGTCACATTGGTCGTTTTTCAAGCATCGATGAATGCCTGTTACAAGCCCCACTGTTAAGTGCCCCTAGGCCATATTTACTTTGTGAATCAGCGGAGGGCCCACTACGTGTCCGTAGGGCAACACGCGAACCTACCCAGCTGTTCACTTTGTTGATGGTTCTGCTGCTGATTATGATTAAATATGTCCGAGGACCTTATAATGGGTGGCCTTTTAGAGCACCCACTTTTTGCTAAATTCACATATTTTGATGCCTGGCGAGACTGTATGCTTCTGTCACGCAATATATGAAGCGTAAGCTCTTTCCACTACATGACACTGATATAGTGCTTTTTTTTTTCCGAGGCTATTCTGACAAATATTGTGACTCTGTGGTAGAGCACTTGCTTGCCATGCAGACAGCATCGCTGGCCACTTGGACCCTGAAATATTTATTTTATTTGCATCTTATTCTTTCGGTCACGGATTAAGAGATTTTTCACTCTCAACAAATGACTCTGATGTCCTGATTTCTGCAAAATGAGCTCTCCAAAGTTATCACATTAAAACTGGCTTCTACTTCTTGGCACATGTCCTACAATTAAACAGCAAGTGCTTCCCACTCACCTGCTAGTGCACTGGAATGCTCTATCAAACGCTTAATACATAACCCGGTCTGCCACACAAAGGTCGTTCGGCCACACAGCACTGCCATTCTGCAGGGAAGAGTGGAGTGTTTTATGCAAAGAAAGAGCTTGATCATTTTTAGGCACGAAGCTCCTTAACCCGGCACTTCAACGTCATCACCAAGCGAAGCTCTTAAGACCAGGCAAGCGTGCCAAGCAAAACAGCTGCTGCGCGGGTGCGGCGGCAGATGGCGCGTGCACTCACTTATTCCATGGTTCCCGCCACCATGCGCAGCAGACACTCTCTTTACGTGAACTTCAGTGCTCTAATGTTATTGTACGCGAAAAAAGCGCAAGTCTGCAGGGCACTTCCCCGGAATCGCACAAAAAAAGCCTTTGTCGTCGGGCTCAAGACCTGTGCAAACGTGCGCAGATTATGACACGCTTGTTTCAGACAAAAGAGATGCAGGCCATTATCCAAGAATGCAGGCACACCGAGCACATCAACATACTGTAAAATAACAAAATGGGGCACAGCACCTCAACATCGGTGCTGACTGCAGTTACGAACGAGACTTTATCGAGTGCACTTTTGGACACAGTGACCGCGTACACGATAGACTTCGATTCAAGAACAATCTGTCTCGCATCGATGGTTCCTTGCAATGAGACAAAACATGAACTGAACACCCAGTCAGAGTGTTCAAAAAAGCATTTCCCAGTGCCGACGACCACGCAGAGTTTGAATTGCGCGGGACGTGCAAAGGATCACATGCTTAGCAACGTGCCGGCTTTTGGAGTAACAAACGGATTCTGCTACCCGCCAAAACTGCAATACTTGCCGACACTGAATCTCATCGAGGAAAGGCTAATCTCGCACTGGATCTCTCTCGTGCACATGCGATCCCTTTCATGTACACCGTCGAATGTCCCCGCCGCATCACCGCTCGCCACCTTACCATTTTCTAGAAAGCCAGCAGAGAGAGCGGCAGGCACATAGTCGTTTGAGTCCTATTTCTAAGAAGCTATTTGTACACTGAACACCTGCTGGTTTTAAAAGTACACAGGGGGCCTTCACGAAGCATTCTGTCAGCACGAGGTCACGGCTTATTGAGCACGTGCACTGTTACAGGAGGCAAGTTGGTGTGATTTCAATAAATCAGTCTGTTACAGATGAGTTCTGCGGAAACCCGCAAGGTGGCGGAGGGATTAAAAAAGGGGAAAAAGACAATTACCCATTTGCAGCATGAAGCTATAAGAAAATCCGTAAGAATTTGTCAGATAGAAAAGCTTCTTAGTTCCTAAAAAATTCGTCCTGGTGCGATATTCGCACTCGGGACCAACGCCTTTACGGGGCGGTCGCTCTTCCAGGAAGCTAGCTATTGGCACCGTGAGAGCGAATTCATCGACAACTCGAAGCATATGGACACAAGGATTTCCTTGTGGCTTCCTGCTACAAACAGGTAATTGTCTTCTCTTGCTCTCCAAATCGATCTGTGTTCATCCTGTCCACTTATGCTCTGACGTCTTGTCCCAGCCACAATAAAGCAGTTTATCTTTACAGAATAATGTCTTAACTACACCTCTTTTCTCAAACGTTGAACAAAGTGTGTGTGTGTGTGTGTGTATGCGTGCTAACCATTTGGAATTTAGGATGTTTGCAAGTGCACTCTCAAATCCCCTCAAGCTCTCGAAATACTTCATAGCATGCAAAGGCATTGCACACTCATTTCGCAACTAGTCATTTTCTCGGCTGTCACAGAAAAAAACTTCCCTAACCAACTAAAACTTACTAACGCATGCAATATTCATACAACACACACATTATCTACATATATATACATATATATATATCCATCCATACATACATACATACACACACACATATATATATATATATTGTAAGATGGCGTCGAGTACATTCAAGACTCTCCTTTATTGACTCGAGTATGTGCCCCACAACCTAAACTTGACTGGTGATGATGAGTATGTACAGATGAAAAGATGGGACGCATAAATAATGCTCACACTTATTTTCCCCGCGCACTTGAGCGGCCGGCCCGCCCGAGACTTAAGCGGAAAAGGTACGGCGCACCAAGGGTTTAAGACGTGAAACGTGGACTATCTCGGAGGCACGGTAACAACGGTCCGAGGAACCCTCGACGGGAGTGACAAGGTAATTGACAGGAGATGTTCGTTCACAAACAACATAAGGTCCTAGAAAGCGAGACTGAAACTTTTCACACAATCCGGGTGTGTGAACAGGCGTCCAAAGTAGTACTTGCATCTCCAGGACGGACGGTGGCGTCTCGACGAAAGCTGTCATAGCGTTGCTTGCGGTCTTGTTGACTGGCCTCCGTGTTGAGTTGAGCACGTTGCCGTGCCTCAGCAAGCCTGGAGACGAAATGTTCTGGCGTAGTCGTCGACGTTTTTGTCATTACATTGAAGAAAGAGGCGTCAATGGTGAATGTCGGCGCACGACCATAGACGAGGAAGAAAAGTGAATACCCGGTGGTTCGTTGAACAGCGGTGCTGAGTGCAAATGTTACGAACGGCATGATTTTGTCCCAATTATCGTGGTTCGGTTCGATGTACATGGATATCATGTCGATTAGAGTCCGGTGGAATCGCTCTGTCAGCCCATTTGTCTGCGGGTGGTAAGCAGATGTGGTCTTATGAACTGTGCCACAAGTTTTTAGAATTTCGTCCAGAATTGTCGATATGAAGGCCTTTCCCCGGTCACTCAACAACGTGCGAGGTGCACCATGACGCAACACAATGGCTTCTAAAAAGAAGGCGGCAACATCTGAGGCGGAGCTAGTGCGTAGAGGAGCGGTCTCCGCGTATCGTGTGAGGTAGTCGACGACTGTGACGATCCAGGCGTTACGGGAAGTGGCCCGCTGGCGTTACGGGAAGTGGCCCGTTGGCGTTACGGGAAGTGGCCCGACGAGGTCTATTTCGACAATGGCAAAAGGTGTGTCGGGACATGGAATGGGTTGTAATAAGCCAGCAGAAGCTGAAGTTGGTCGTTTCCGGCGTTGACAAAGTGCACAAGAAGCGATATAATTAGCCACAAAGGTAGAAAGACCAGGCCAGAAGAAACGGCTCCTAACGCGGTTGTAGGTCTTTTGAAATCCCAAGTGTCCAGCTGAAGGTTCGTCGTGCAATGCTTCGAGAACTTGTTTTCGCAGCGAACGGGGAAGTACTGGCACCCACCGATGCCCATCCGCATTGTAAGTATAGTGCTGCAGGACATTGTTCTCTAGCTTGAACAGCCGTAGCTGACGACGTAGTCTGGCATTAGGTGGAGAAGGCGAGCCATTCAAGTATCCGATGATGCGGTTACAGTAGGGGTCGTCACGTTGGTACGCGGCAAACTGGGCGCTGTTGTTTAAAGGTAGCGGCCCAGCAACTGCCAGGGGTGGTAACGTGAGTGAAGAGGAAACCGCTTGATCACCTGAAGGGCATTCAGGATGCGTGGTTGGAGATGAAAGTGGCAGAGGGCAGCGAGAGAGAGCGTCAGCATCCTGATGCTGTTTGCCGGACCTGTACACAACGTCAAAAGTGTACTCTTGCAAACGCAGTATCCAGCGACCGAGGCGCCCAGACAAATTCTTCAGCGAGGACAACCAGCATAGGGCATGGTGGTCGGTAACCACAGTGAAGTGGCGTCCATACAGATAAGGTCGAAATTTCTGGATGGCCCAAACGACAGCGAGACATTACTGCTCTGTTATCGAGTAGTTCTGCTCTGCAGGTGTTAGTGCGCGGCTGGCATACGCAACTACCCTCTCACATGAAGTGTCGTCGCGCTGGAGGAGGACAGCACCGATTCCGTGGCCGCTGGCATCTGTGTGCAGGAAAGTGGGTGCACTCTCATCGAAGTAACGGAGGACGGGGTCGGGTCGAACGCCGTCTTTGCTCACAAGGTGACCTAATACTTTGATGCTTGTGCTTGCGAAGTGGCACTTTTTTGTATTGAGCTGTAGGCCAGCATTCGAAATGCACGTTAGAACTTCGTCCAAACGCCTAAGGTGCTGAGAAAAAGTAGAAGAATAAATGACGATGTCGTCTAAATAACATAAACAGGTTTTCCATTTGAGACCACGTAAGACAGTATCTATCATGCGCTCGAATGTTGCTGGAGCGTTGCATAAGCCAAAGGGCATGACGTTAAATTCGTAAAGCCCGTCAGGCGTCACAAAAGCTGTTTTCTCCTTGTCTGCTTCGCGCATAGGTATTTGCCAATACCCGCATCGGAGGTAGAGGCTGGAGAAATATTCTGCACCTTGTAGGGAGTCCAGGGCATCATCTATGCGTGGCAATGGATATACGTCTTTTTTCGTGATCTTATTGAGCGCTCTGTAATCAACACAAAAGCGGACAGAGCCATCCTTTTTCCGGACCAACACCACAGGAGACGACCAGGAGCTGGATGAAGGTCGAATAATATCTCGTTTGAGCATGTCGGCGACGTTTTCCTCAATGATTTGCCGTTTCGCCGAAGAGAGACGGTATGGGCGGCGGCGTACAATGGCGCTGCCTTCGGTTTCGATCCTGTGCTCTGCAACGGAGGTGCGGCCCAGAACTTTGCAATGTACATCAAACGAAAGGCTGTGCTTTTGGAGAAGGTCTAAGAAGTCTCTCTTTTGCTCGGCAGTGAGGTGAGGACTTATGGTGTCATTTAAGGTAACAGTGGTAGCCTTGATATCAGTAGTAGCAGACAAAGGCGGTGATTCTGCGTGAAGGAAAACCAGCGAAAAGGGCTCACTGTCAGCGAAGCAGCTCACAGCAGTGCCCTGGGGCAGCATCACTGGCGAAGAAGTTGAATTTAAGGCGGTGACCAATGCTTTACCGTCGTTAAACCGCACAAGGCCGGGTGCTATGGTAAGCCCCGCAGGTTTGGAGCGAACTGATGGAGCTATGAACACGTCACCATTAATTATAGTATCCGAAGCAATCGTTAAAAGTTGTTCATCTCCTGGCGAAATGAAACAATCAGTGGCAGCAACGAAATGGAAGCTGTATGGATCGACATCCGATGAACTCTCAGTAGCTGACATTTGAATGACTCGCTGACGACACGATATGAAAGCTGATGCCGAAGAAAGGAAGTCCCATCCTAAAATTACTGTGTGAGTGCACAAAGGAAGTACAAAAAACTGAATGTGGTGAAGGATGCCATCTACGAAAACGTGGACTGTGCAAACACTTGAAGGCTGAATAGGGGCTCCATCTGCGCAACGAAGGGGAGGACCATCGTAGGGCGTCCTAACTATTTTCAAGCGGGCACAAAAGTCTGCACGAACTACGGAAAGTGATGCGCCTGTGTCCACCAGTGCCTCTGTCTGTATACCTTCAACATACACCAATAAAACATTCGATGGGCGGTCCGGAGGAGTTTGACGCAGTTCGAAAGATGCAGCTTTCCCTCCCGAAGCTGCACTGTTCAGTTTTCCAGTTGGCGGTCGGGAATTGAAGTAGAAGGTCGGAGAGGAGAAGAGGAACGCCGCATCGGTGAAGGTGAGCGACGACGTGAGAACCGGGAGCTGACAACAGGGTCAAAGTAATGCGGAGAAGGCGACCGACGTGTGCTGTTCGGATACAGCCGACGATAGTGTGGTCCAGTCGCGTAGAAGTCGTCCCGTTCAAGGTTATCGTAGCTTCGTTGTTCGTCTTGCGGACGGCGTCGGCAAAACCTTGAAATATGACCACGGATGCCGCAATAGAAGCAAGTCGGCCGCGAACTGCGCCAGGCGTTGTAAGGCTGGGAAGATGGTCGCGGTGCGAGTGAGTTGAGCGAACCATGCATTTCGGGCGCTGGTAGCTGCATTGGGATTTGCTGGGGTGCAGGTGCCATAGCAGCAACCTGAGCATACGTTGGCATGGCCACAGGATATGAGCTCGGGACAGGTGTGACAGTCATCGAGGCCAGGCTCTGGTGGGGCGTAGGTGTCGTTGCAGCAACGTGAGCATAACTGGGCATGGGATGTGAACTCGGAGCTGGTGTACTCGAGTGAATAAAGGAGAGTCTTGAGTGTACTCGACGCCATCTTACAAGTGGTGGAGGTGCTGGGTACTAGTCATCAAGGCCAGTTCCTCCCTCACGACGTCGCGTAAACTAGTAGCGGGTGGCGTCGTTCGGATATCGACGTGGCGAGATGAAGCCTGTGCATGAAGTTCTTCGCGGATGATAGAGCGGATTAGTGCACGCAGCTCTGTTGTATCATGACTTGAGCTCAGATCAGACATATCAGGTTGTACCCGAGTGGTCTGAAGCTCCTCAAGGCGCTGACAGGTAGCGACAACATCGGCTACAGTTTGGGGATTTTGCACCACAAGCGCGTTAAAGCGACAGTCGCAATTCCTTTTAGCAGGTGGCGCACACGGTCGTTTTCCGCCATATCGTTGTCGATGCGGCGGCAAAGGGCGAGAACATCTTCGAAGTAAGAAGTGTAAGACTTGCCAGGGCATTGCACACGTGCACCAAGCCTCTTTTTGGCGATATCCGAGCGCACTGACGGGTTGGCGAAAATCTGGCGGAGCTGACGTGTAAAGGCGGGCCATGTCGGAAAATCTGTGGCGTGGTTGAAAAACCACGTTTTTGCGACGCCGCTCAAGTAGAATGCAACGTGGGCGACTTTCGCAGGCTCATCCCAGTTGTTGATAACACTCATGCGCATGATCATACTCCTCGAGCCAGTCTTCAACGTCTTCACCCGAAAGCCCTGCGTACAGCAGAGGATCCTTTTGAGGGCTGGTGACCAAGTGAGAAGGGTTTCTCGGCGGTGGGAGCAGTGGCGAAGCTGGCACGCTGGACTGGGCGGCTTGCGACATTACCGGACACAGGTCGTTTAAGCGGCGGCCTGAACGGAGCTCCAGGGATGTATTCTAGAAGACGCTGGGGTGTCTGAGAACGCGAGAGGACGCAGGAACGGGGCAGCACTCTCCACAACTTGTAAGATGGCAGCAAGTACACTCAAGACTCTCCTTTATTGACTCGAGTATGTGCCCCACAACCTAAACTTGACTGGTGATGATGAGTATGTACAGATGAAAAGATGGGACGCATAAATAATGCTCACACTTATATATATAATATATATATATAATTTTTTTCACCCACTTTTCTTTATAATTACATTAAAATTTGGTCTAATATCTTCCCCTATACTTTCCTTGGCATTATTGTCTGTTATATCTCAATAATATTGTGTAAAACACTGAAAAACGAGCCCTTAAGTATACACTTCTTTCCTATATATATAATCATTGGATGCCAAAGCAAAAGATTTTAGACATACTCCCCAAGGTGTTCCGACAACGATTCCGGTAGAACTAGAGGAGACACATTCCTTGTTGCACGCTTCCGCCTCATGTTCACATTGACAGGAAGTGTGAACACCTCAGGGCTGCCACTCAGTTCAGGTGTGCCAGCTGCAAGTGAATATAGTATAATAGTATAACCTAGTTAAGTAACTGCTATATTTTTCTTGCATATAAACAACACCTCTAATGAAAACCCGCCAATAAAAAAAAAACAGTTTCACCGCAAGGGTGAACCAATGAATGCGGTCGCAACAAATCATGGAGTTATAAAAATTGGGACTTAGAATTGAATTTATTTTGAATTGAGTTTTAAGGGAATCGAGTGTTTTCAATTGTTTAAGGGAATACGGCTGCACCAGAGCACAAAGAAGTTTTTGTGGTGCGTCCTCTCAACATGAAGTACATAAATGGCAGGAGCACAGCATGCAAAAGGGTATCCTAGCCACTTGCTACGTCTGCCGAAAAGCTGTGTGCGCAACAGCGCTTTCAACTGCGCTCTTACAATCAAAGTTGCCAACTGCTGTTAAAGCGAAGCAACACTGTCTGCTAGGAATGGAATTACTGAAGCAGTCTAGTCATTATGCCCTCGGGTCAATAGCTTTCACCACAAGACACCGAGACGTAACAGCTGCACCACCGGAAAAGCTCAAGCCTCACCGTGCCACCTGCTAGCACCGCCTATAGTGCTCATTGTACCTGCATTTTTCGTCATTCGAAATAATGTGCATTAAATTTATTCTAAATTCGTAGGCTATCGCAAGAGTTTGAGGGTGTGGAGGAAAAACCCGACGTGAAAACAGCTCAATAAAAGGGAAGGGGGGTACTGACTTTACAGTGTTGAACATGATGTGGTTGAAGAAAATGCTGTGTAAATCATCTGAGTTCCCTTCATAGTGGCTCTCTCCTTTGTTAATACTCTTGTACCCAAATTAAAAACGTCGTTCGAAAGGTTCGGAGGCAATCACAGTTTTTTACACTTTTGCAATAGTGCTGAACATTACTGAGATTATCCGCAGTCATGGCAGAAAACTAACAACAGACCTGCACATGATGCATGCTTATACATTTATTTCCATGAGAGATAACTATAGCGACATTAATAAAAGCAGTAAGATGTCCTTAATTTTTATGACTTTGCCTGTGAAACGCCATAATATGAAAAATTATACACTCCTCGTGAGGTTCCCATTTTGGACCAATTGCTCGTATGGTTGTGCCAGAGTAAAACCACACAAGTCAAACCAGGAGTCAGTCAACTTCATGTTTCCAGTCCAAAACTGTTTTTTGGCGGAGTTGCACAGGAGACATCAGAGCGGTACTGTTTTGAAGGATGTCTTGATCGCACAGGACAGTTTTATCGCTCTCAAGTACTGGCATTATCGAGACTAACACTTGCACCTCGCCCTTATTTCTTGTGGCTTTTTTTTTAGTATCAAGAAGTTTGTGTCCCAAAAATAAATTTAATCGCCTGGCCGTGCTCCCGCTTTGATTTGGAACAGCCAGAAACAACAGCACATGAAAAACTGACACTACGAGGTCCTTACGGAGTACTCACTGTAATGTGCTGGCGTGTCGGGGATCGGGAAGGCTACCGTTTTCCTGACGTCGATCGTAGCGCTTACCGGAGAATCGAGCTCTGAGGAGCTGTCATCTGAATGGAGGGATGAAAACCACACAGGAGTCTCGTTTCATACCCAGTTATGGATAGTCTTTAATAAAGACTGCCTTAAAGGCTTAGCAATATGGCTCTGTCACCAATGGAAAGTCGATAGAGGTCAACTACACTCAAAACTCGAACACTGGCATTATGAAGTATCAGTTATGATGAAATAAATTAAGAGTAAACTTGGTATATAAAGAGTGTAAGTAAGGCACCTTTATAACGAATTTTCATATATCACAAACTTATTTTTTGTGCAGCATGACACTTTGTTGTAATAAGGTTTGAGTACATAATTAACGGGCTCTGCAGAGCTGAAGTCAATAATTGAACTGCTTTACAAACATTGATGAAAATTGCAGAGATAGATTACCTCTGGATTTTAACAACCTAGCATTATTAGAAAAAAAACAGCTGTTATAGTGATTGATCAGGTATATCAGCTTAGGAGAACTGTCATTTGAAAAATAATAAAAATATCCAACTTTTTTTATAACTATGTCCATTTCAAGCGATTTGTAGTACAGGCTAAGGAGAGTCACACGCCTCTTATGACATTTTTGTAAAGGTGTAATCCAAAGAGTAAAGATTTTTGTTCCTTGTTACTGGATGTCAGACATCTAAGTTTTTTAATGTGTTTGAAAATACTTTGTGATCAGAAAAATACCCTACCTTGATCCTGTAAAGTTTGTCTAGAACCGAACCTTGTATGTAAGCAGCTATTGGCAAAACAATTAGGAAGGAAATCATAGTTTTCCTAACGTACTTTGAACTGAGAAGAAAGAATTCGATGATTTTACAACATTCTTTGTCGATTATCAAAGAAATAAAAAATCGAAGTGACCTGCTGCGTAGTTAGGGCTGCTGCTCTGTGACAATCACATCCGATAATCTTTGATTTTTCGCAGCTTTCGAGGTGTGAATGTTGCTCAATAGAAGTGTTGGTCACAAAAGAGATTCCCCGCTAATTGCAATGAACTCTATGGAGTAATATATCAGCCAAGTAGCACACAAAAACACCACGAGCTACTCAGAATTGGCATTAAAGCAGCGGTGGGTAATCACTTGAGACGTTCCCAACCACTCTAGCTTCGTTACCAATGAGCAAGTGACTCTTCCGTTAGCGAGGCTAAATTTCTGTCCTTTTAATTTGATTGTCCTCTGGTTCAACACCAACAGAAAGTGTCCCATAAATTAAAATCACTGGAAACAAGTTTTCCAACACAGACACATTCACTTAAAGGAGCACTGACATCAAATTTCAAGATTCAGATGTGCCCATCATTCGATCACTTGGTATGCACAGGTCTTCTTGGCCAAATTTGAATGGCGTCCGTCACATAAAAGTTATTTTGCTTCGACGTCAAACAGCGTAGAAAAGCTAAGGAGAAAAAACGAAAAATAGACTGCCCTGTGACATAGACACTACTGCTACGTGTTCGGTGTTATAAATTCCACGAATACCACCTTGAGTGACAATACGCTAGTAATGATGACGTCGACGATCTCCGAGTGTGTTTGGAGCAGACTCCCAGCCATATTCTCACTAGTCACTATCTTTGCTGTGTTGAAGCATGCATGTGATTCATCACGTCACATCGACTGATTTGCGTTGTGCTCCACTGCGTGTGAGTACGATCATTCAGAGCGACAACACGTGCCAGAATGTCAGGGAACCACTGCGTAGTGAGAACCTGAGTCAAGGTGCGGAAAAAGCGGAAAGTGTGTGGCATTTCATGCCTTTCCAAGCCACGAACCACAACGCAGCCAGTGGGTTGACTTCATATGCGCCTTAAACAGAGGAGCTGGACGCCTGTGAAGAACAGCCGCGTTTGCTCCCTTCACTTTGTGGCTAGTTGCTACAGGGTGAATCCTGTGTTGCTGAACCAGTTGGGTTTCACTGGCAGTATTTGGGTTTCAGTTGTATTTGGGTTTCAGTTGGGTTTCACTGGCAGTTGGGTTTCACAGGCCTTTTCTCCAACCGAGGCTATTTTTTCCGTGTGCCCTGCTGTAGCTGAAAGCAGCCATTCACTCGCCAAACATCCGCGACATGAGGTGTGTGGTTGGTGTTCCTGAGCTCACACAGAACGGCCGAGACTGATAAATACATAGCATTTAACGCGGAGCTTGTCAAGCAAGGATCGTCGCAAATCACGGCGATACCCAATTTCAGGTCGCTGTCATCATCACTTGCGATGTTGACCGCAAGGATGACGATGCTGGCGACAGAGGCATGTCTAAGCATTCAGTGACACTGCTGGACCGACTGTACGTGCGCTCCTAGCAGACGAAACGCCAGTGTGACGTCCCCATTTTTTTGTGAAAGCGGCATTAGCTGTGCAGCGGCCTCGATGTGGCTGCGAGGTAGCGCTGCCAGCACTACAATTTGGCGGGTTTTCCACCTATTTTGAACCACGTCCGATAGTGAATATATTATTATTACAGATACTCATTCATCACTCAGATGCGTTTTAGATCGCGAATCGCTACTAGGGGGTCGATAGCTACTCGTTGACGCAAAAATCTTGACATGAGTAAATTTGATGTCAGTGCTTAAACTAAAAACAAACAATGACTTGATTTAGATTGACAAACTGCACTCTAAGAACTGTGTTGCCTTAAGTTTGACTGTCATAAGTTCAATATTATTATTAGTGAAAATTAAGCTTGTAGTGCCATTTTTAAATTTTCACACTGTGGTGTCTTCACCCGCATTTTCTTTTCGCACATTTTCTCGCATAACAGGCCTCATGTCGCGGCAAGAGTAGTGTTTTCAGGACAGCAAAACTGTGCTTTGCTAATACGTGAAAAAAACAGTTTGCTCTTTCATGTTCCTTTAACAATCGGCATCTTGCCCACTTTGCAGCCGTGACTTTGTAAGAGAACTCCACGCCAACATCTCGAGAAAAAATTGTTTTTATTGTCTTCTGCCGCACAAACAACCAAGCATCCTCAGCATCGTTAATGCACCACCAATCCAAAACAACTCAAATCTGAAAGCGATTTTTTTGTTCAGAAAGTCTCTAAATTTTATCCCCCATCCTCCCCTAAAGCACACTCAAGTTACAGAAGGCTATTGCTACCTTGATTTTTCCGTTAATTTGACACTGTCTAAAATTCTATATGTAGCACTCGAACTTGAATTTTTCGTCACCCCAAGATTGACCCTCACCAGACCACTCAGAGCTTCAATGGTCATCACAAATATGCTTAAAGTTTTGCAACCACATTTTTCTGAGTGATTTTTGGCAGTTTTCGTGCTTCTTAGGCATTGACATCGAAGTATGCAGCATGTACTTACCGTATCGCATGGCAAGACCTTTACTGGGATTCCTGTGTATGGTGCAGTCCTTGAAAGGGCTGCGGAACTGCCCAAAGTCGGGAGTCTTAAAGTCCGGCACTACAAATGGGGGCAACGGGCTGTAGGAGCAGCCACTTGAAAGGCTCGTGTCACTGCCTTTACGGTCGGTTGGAGGCAGGCTGCTCTTTGACCTGAAGGTTCACAGTAGCAGTGACAAACAAAGAGGTGAGGGGTGAGTAAGTTCATATCATTAAGAAGCAAAACTAAATTCTGAGGCCTCCCACAGAAAACCCATTGTACGGTAAAACTGTGGTGGTAGGAACAGTGCTTGTACAATTTTTGGGGTGATGGGAAGTGTTCTTTGGTCCGGCAGAGGTTTACTAGCCCACAATGTATTCTAGGATGGTTGTGTACCGATTGTCGCCCCAGGGCGTTTGATATGAACATCCGCTACGAAATACGTATGACATGGAGCTGCTCCTGCTGTCACAGAATGCGCAACAAGCATGCACGGGTGCGGAAACCCAAGTGCGGGCTAGAGTGCCACACCGCCAGTTCGTCAGAATATACCTTCAGTCACGGAGTGTCCTATTATACTAAAGGTGACTCTGGTGCTAGCGTGCATTGGAGATTTAACGCACGGCGTCTTAGCCAGAGTTTAAATGATGGGTAGTCCACGAATTTGTTTAATCTAATTTCTCTCGGCACAATTTGGCTCCATGTGGCCTCAATCCACTTTGCCACATAAAATTTAGCAAAGGTCAAGCTGTTGCGCTACACCTTTCCGACTTTTCAGGCTTACCAATTCAAATCTGTTCAAGAAGCTCACAAGGGTCCCTTCATTTTTTTTTCACTCAAAACAAAACCAAAACCCCAATAAACAAATCCACAAGTGGGTTCGAAGCCCGCAAGCAAGAAGCCTAGGAAATCCGTGTGGTACCCATCATTACCATGGGGGTTGAACAATCGCAGTGCCAAAGTCCTCTCTCGTCCATTTCAGTAAACTATGCCTTCAATGACATGTCGTAGCCTCCAAGATTGCATGCACTAATTTTGAAAGCCTTAATGCACTTTCGTATGCCTTCATGTATCGATTACAGATAAAATTGACGATGCGATCTTTTTTTTTTACACATCAAGGAATGCTGTCCTGTCAATGTGGCAGCCACATGCAGATAACAAAGGGGGCCCTGTCCTCGAGCATTGAGACATGCTATGAATGGTGAACGAGGACTGAAAGATAAAGAAGACGGTCTCTGCAAAAGAGCTAGGCCTCGGAACGTCAACAAGCACGACTGTTGGGGACACGCAGGCCTGAAAACTCTCCCATGGTGCTCGCATTGCCCTAAATCTCCCAAAAAAACATCAACACCACCACGGTAAGAAAATACTGTTCAGCACCTTTATGAGGGACGTGCAATGGATAGCAATTCTTTTCTTTTACACGAGGTGTCTTTTAGACGCAGGGTACCATGCATTTCCCTGCCTGAAAACTTCACTGGAAAGTATTCAAAGCAGTTCGCAGCATTGTGGCCCCAAGACGCAGTAACAGAAATGTATGCCAGATTTTTTTTTTGATGCTCATATTCTAATTTGTCTGGAGATACGAAATTTACACGATTCGAATACTTTTGGTGACACCGCAACATTGGTATCGCCAATGTTTTACTGTGTGACACCCAGGAACAGCTAATGCACACTAAAACTGAGCTGTGCATTTACACAGTTGCTACGTCGAGGAGAAATCCTCAGCTTGAACAGCTGATGTTCGCCTCGTGTAGCCCATTCCAAGCGTGTGCCCATTACCAAACGTGTAGCCCAATCCTAGCTCACGCGAATAAGGATCCCTTGAGAGTGGTCACTGGCATTACTGTGCCATCACAAGCACGTGGTAACCTGTGGCGCCATTTGAAAAAAAACTATTCCGAAGCATGGCATAGCAGGACATTCCGGATCACTGTTCGCTATTCTTGGTTCTTCAATACACACCTAAATTTAAACGCATGGCTGCTTTCGCATTTAACTTCGACTGCAGTGCAGATTCCGTGGCCCGAAATCGGACCCATGCATTCATGCTTAGCGTTAAAAGCTGCCATGGCAAGAAATGACATTATGGCATGACTATGCTACGTGCTGGGCTTGTTGGCAATTACTGCAATGCCGCAGGGGTTTTGGATCTGACAGAAGATGAAGCATTGTGTGTATGACTGCCTGAAGAGTCTTTGGCTCTACGCTTGATATAGCGTTGATCTGTACCACACAAATGAGCAAAATAATCACACATTTGAAGACCAGATAATTCTATCAACTTGAGTACTCATCAAGGCACAATGTGCATAAATCCATAAACTTACGTACTCATCAAGGCACACTGTGTAGCTCATTGAAGAAAGGATTTTGCCACAGCTTCAGTGGAAAAAGTTTGAAGTGAAAGGCTTTCATATAGGCTTCCAAGAAAGGTACTTCGAAGCACTGGCGCAGCCATATGTTGGAAATCAAGCCACTGCCACCACTAATGGGCACATTTTGCTTTACAGTAAAGCCTTATATGCATTGAGAGCAAGTTTGTGCTCAGAAGGAAAAACTAATTAAAGCATTTTGAAGTAGACAAGGAACCCCTGGCAACTGCCATCAACTAGAATGCACACCCACGCTTACAAAATGTGAATATAGCACAACTCTACAAATGCCTTGCGTCTTCCACCGCCATGGCTCGCCCTCCTGCAGAGCAATGGCGTCATTGGTATTTCAAGTGTTGTTTTGTCAAACAGTGCCCCAAGAAAACGTCAAACAATAAAACAAAAACACTCTAGTGCCGTCCCATTTACATGCGACTTGATCCCCTTCAGACGACAATTATGATATACTGAGAATGCGTCTCAACTAGATACACTCAACTTCAATGCACTATAACGCATTTTAGTAGAGGAAACGAGGTAACCTGCTGTTATGTGTGCATTTCTGTAATTAATCATTGTTAGCATCTCATTGTATATCTAATTATAAAACAATTAGGTATAATTCATTGCTGCACAAGAAGAACTAAACTTTAGGCTCAAAATATTCGTACGCCCAGTTTGCTTTGCAGCTGTGTACACTGGTCCCGGAATGAGGCATGTCAAACAATCACTAGACATGGAAACGTCGGCACAGTGATCCTGTTCGACAACACGCAGAAGAATGACTTTTAACTAGCTGTCCATAACAAAGCCTGTGCAAATGCACACACTAAGTTTCAGGCAGTTTGAAGAAACACGCGGTTTGATTGATTGATTGATGTGTGGCACTTTATGGTGCAAGGGCCAATTGATGGCCAAACAGCGCCATTTCAATGAATAGAGATGTGGACAATGATATGTTGTGTGGCTGTATAGGGGCCTTAAAATTCCTCGCGATAATGCGGGTAAAAACATAAGTATTAAAATCATGACAGTGGCGTGATATGCATAGTAAAAAAGGATGACAAGGGTTTTGATAATAAAAACGTGTAAAAATATTTGGCACTAGCACAAGTGCCTCATCAGCGCCCTTGTGTCCAAGGGCTGCGAGGCAAGTGCTTTGTTGTGTAGCCATTGTAGCGAAAACCTCTCTTAAGTCTATAGTCTTCCACTGCCACGGTGGCGGGTATGCTACAGGAGCCATTAAACTGTGTTCAAGTGACACTCCAGTTTCTTCAGCTAGACCCCTCAGACGAACTGAGAGGGGCTGCCTCATTGAAGGCCTATTTTTAAATAGAAAGGAGCTCGACAAATCATTAATAGTAGAGTATGAGGGGTGCTTCTTGTCTGCTTTCACCTTAAGGAAATATACAAAGGACATGTAAGTTCTCTGCAGATGAAGCGAACACTCATTTGACTCAACAAAAAGGCTTTCTGCTGGGCTGGCGCGAAAAGCACCCGTAGAAAGGCGGATGCCCAAATGGTGGACGGGATCCAGCATGTTCAAAGCACTTTGAGTCGCAGACTGATAAACAACGGCCCTATAATCTAAGCGGGTGCAAATGAGGCTTCTATACATGTTCATTAGAAATTGCCTATCACTATCCCAAGTAGTACGTGACAACACTTTTATAACATTCATGGCTTTAAAACATTACTTCATGTGTGGTACGAAGGTAAGTTTGTCCAAGATTAAGCCTAAGAATTTATGCTCGGCTTTGACAGACAGACGTTGCCCGTTCAGCCGAATGTCATGTTCTGAGTGCATGCCTCTCTTTCGAGAGAACAAGACACACGTGCTTTTTTGTGGGTTAAGTCGAAATCCGTTTTCATCTGCCCATTTGGAGACCTTGTTTAAACTCAGCTGAACTTGCCGCTCACATATTGCCAAGTTGCATGACTTGAAGCCAAGCTGAACATCGTCGACATATGTACATAGAACATATTGCGGGGGATGGACAGGTGCAAGGAATTCATTTTGATAATAAAAAGTGTACAATTAAGTACACCACCTTGCGGTACTCCCGTCTCCTGGACAAATGTTTGGGAGAGAACACTGCCTACACGGACACTGAATGTTCGATTGGACAAGTAACTCTCCATTATGGAAAACATTCTACAGGGCACACCCAGGTGAGACAAGTCTCTTAATACGCCAAAACGCCATGTTGTTTCGTAAGCCTTCTCGATATCGTGGAACACAGAGAGGAAGCATTGTTTGTGGGCGAAAGCGTCTCGGATCTATGCCTCGATACGCACCAGATGGTCGGTAGTGGATTTACCCTCTCGAAATCCACACTGGAATCTGTCGAGCAGACTGTGTTTCAAGGAGATGTAAAAGTTGGCGGTTTATGATCTTTTCAAAAAGTTTACAAAGGCAGCTTGTAAGTGCAATGGGCCTATAACTTGAAACTGAGGAAGGGTCCTTGCAGTCTTTTAAAATGGGAATAATTATAGCTTCTTTCGAGGAAGCAGGGATGACGCCAGAAAACCAGATAGCATTGTATAGGGAGAGCAACGTTTTTCGCGTTTCGAGCGGCAGGTTTTTCAACAATTCATACACTACACCATCGTAGCCTGGGGCAGAATTACTGCAGGAGTTTAGTGACGTTTGTAGCTCAGCTAAGTTGAAAGGCTGGTTATATGCCTCGTAGTTTGTACACTAGTGTTCTAGTTTCTGCTTTTCTATCCTTGCTTTATATCTTTGAAAAGCTTGAGTATAGTGTGATGAGCTAGACACCTGCTCGTAGTGGGCACCGAGGAAGTTCGCCTGATCTTCCAGGCTGTCACCCTGTGTGTTAACGAGAGGGAGTGTATGTACTTGTCTTCCTGCTACCCTACGAACCATGTTCCAGACTTTAGCCTCTTGTGTATATGAATTGATCCCTGATAAGAACTTGTGCCAGCTTTCTCTTCTGGCCTGCCTGCGCGTTCTCCTGCCTTGAGATTTTATTTTCTTAAAGCGGTCAAGATTTTTGGCTGTCGGTGAATTCCGAAACAACCTCCATGCCTTGTTCTGCTCCTTTCGCGCATTACGACACTCATTATTCCACCATGGGACTCGTCGTTTGCCTGACTGTCCACATGTTTGTGGTATACATTTCGTTGCAGCATCGATCAAAAATGCTGTCAGGTAGCTCACAGCAGCTTCTACGCTTAACCCCACCATGTCAGTCCAAGTTAGGAGAGTCATTTTTTGATACTGTTCCCAATCGGCTTTGTCAGTGAGCCATTTGGGAACCTGTGCAGGACATATATTTGTTATTGATGTGCTGATAACAATAGAAAGATGGTCACTGCCGTATGGATTATTAATGACCTTCCATTTAAGTAGAGGCAAGAGTGATGGAGATGTTATGCTGAGGTCTATGGCTGAGTGCGTATTGTTAGCGATGTTGTAATATGTTGGCTCTTTCCGATTCAGAAGGCGTGCACCGGAAGAAAAAAGAAACTGTTCAATGAGGCGACCTCGCGCATCGCAGCGAGAGTCACCCCATAAGCTACCGTGAGCATTAAAGTCCCCTTGGACGAGATAAGGTTCTGGAAGTTCTGCTATCAGCGACTAAAACTCGTGTTTAGTGAGTTGATGGTGTGGCGGTATGTACATATACTGCAAATTGTTACCAATTTGTTGAAGATGACAGCTAGGACAGCTACTGCTTCCAGGGATGTCTGAAGGAGTAAACGTGTACAGGCTGTTTCATGATTAACAATTATGGCAACACCACCGGATGAGGCGACAGTATCATCTCGGTTTTTTAGAAAGATAACGTAATTTCAAAGAAAGTTAGTGTGTCTTGATTTTAAGTGTATTTCTTGTACACACAGAACTTTTGGTGTATGTTTGTGTAGAAGTTCTTGGATATCGTCGATGTTCCTCAGTAGGCCTCTCACGTTCCACTGTATTATATGTGTCATTTTAAAGATGTGTGGTGCTGTGTGTACAAGAAGTGTCACTTCAGGTTACAGGGCCTTTTGGGGCCCCGTAATTCGACGTTTTTCTTTCTGGGCGCGCTCCAAAGCGTTGCGCCTATCCTTCGGCGTATGAGGCGCCGGAGGAATGGGACTTGTATCCATCACTTCCTGCGAGGTGGCGGATGGTGCCTGATGAGCAGGCACATTCACAGAAGTTACGGACGCAACTGCAGGTGCAGTGGTCCGGGGTCCGGCAGACTCGGAAGTCTGCTGAACCTGTTTGGCAGGAGGCGGAGCAGCACAGGCTACTCCAGCCTTGGGCGCAGATGCCGGGACCGTAGTCACACTTCGTGTGACATTCGCAGACGCAGAAAGATATTGCACGGCACCCTGGGGCGTCACATCTGCAAAAGAAGGAGAGTGCTTGTTATGGAGGGAGAAGCGCTGGTGCGCCTCTTGAAAACACAGATTGAATTTAACTTTGAGTTGAAGAATTTGTTCTTCCTTTTTCAAGGATGGGCACGTTCGCGAGTAGTAGGCGGGATGGTCTCCTTCGCAATTTGCTCAGCGGGCTGCAGCAGTACAATTGTCCGATGGGTGTTCGTTGGAGCTACAGTTTGCGCATGTCACGCGCCCTCTGCAGCTTTGTGAACCGTGTCAAAAGCGCTGACATTTGAAACACCTACGAAGATTTGGTATGTAGGGCCCGACCCGAAGCTTGCAGTAGCCAGTTTCGATTGAATCGGGTAAATCACTAGTACCAAAGGTGATAATTATATGTTTCAATGGCGTTTCTTTTTTGTCTCGTCATATTACTATTCTTTGAACCTTCACTACATTCTGGTCTTGCCAGCCTTCCAATATATTCACTCTCTGATAATCCAAGAATGTCGTCTTCAGAGATGACACCGCGGACTGTGTTCAAAGACCTGTGGGGGCCTGGGGAAACTGGGACATACCCAAATGCTACAAGTTTAGGTAAATTGTCATATTGCAGCTTGTCGCGAACCTCCAAAAGGAGGTCGCCGCTTCCCAACTTGGTTACACGATAGCCTGGCTCGATTGCTTCTGTGAGTGTTTTTGAGACAAGAAAGGGCGAGATCGTTCGGACTGTTTTGTTTTCTTTCTGGCTAAGTATGACATGAAACTTGGGGAAAGACTGCTTTGGTTTTGAAAGGAGGAACGGGTCTTCGGTGCACCACCTTTTCGGGCGGCAATCAGAAAGAGGGGGGTAAACGTTAGCCATACAGATTGTTTAAAGTTCGGCGGCGATGGTGGCCACCCACTACCGAGCCCAACAAGGGGACGCTACAAGGTTGAATAGTAAACACTTGGAGACACCAGCCATGCATTGCCGCTATAACCGAATATAACTACCCAAGGTTGGGTAACTACACAAGGTTAACCCTTGCCGCCTGGAGGATGGAAGAAAACAGGAGTGAGGAGATGACAGGAAAGATTGAAAGAGATAAAAAGACGAAGATCAGGGGAGAGAGAGAGAGACAGGAAAAGGCGACTACCGATTTCCCCTGGGTGGGTCAGCCCAGGGGTGCCGTCTACGTGAAGCCGGGGCCAAAGAGGTGTGTTGCCTCTGCCGGGGGCCTTGAAGGTCCAATCATCCAGCGTCAGTTCAACCCCCAGGATCCCCTTTTCTCCGGACACGGCAAAGCCACACACGGCTAGGCGTGGGAGGGAGTCAAAACTCCCCCGTTTGCTCGGGTCCGTGGTGTCGCTACACACCAAACGCATACCTGCGCAGGCGCCCCTGCGGGGGAAACACGCGGTGCGCAATGTGCTTGCGTAGTTGACGTGTACAGCTGCACACACCATTGCTGAAGGGGTTATATTGTCACGGGGTCGTGACGTGGCCGAAGACAGGAGACTGTGTTGGAATATAACTGTTGATTTGGGTGAACCTGTGCCCGGTAAACGAAAAGCCCAATTACAGTAGCAGTCTTGGACTAATAGCGGCGAACAGAACGTCGGCCGTCGATCAACTACTAACAAGCGGCGAAGCACGTCGGCATTTATACTCTTGCTGTCGAATATTCTAGCGTTATCGCTGGCGGTGGCGTAGGTTCCAGAATAATCTGTACAGTTCGCAGTGTGGGCGTGATCTTATCGAAATGATCTACTACAGTCCGGAAGCTTTCGGAAAACTGCAGGCGCAGTTTACGCTGAGAATTGTGTAGTGTTTTGGAACGATAACAAAACTTGGGAAATTGAACGTGGCAATATTGTCCGGAAGTCATTTCTTCCCAGTAAGCGTTTGTGTTTACAGGCGAAGGCTGCTTTAAGAGGATGGGCATAGCCTTTATTTTTGTAAGCTGGCTTTCGTATGTTACGCGTTGCAATGAAGCCTACATTCAAACAGCATTATAATGAAGTTAAATCTTGCATAAAAAAGCTCACTATATTCGAAAATTCGTTATATAGGTATATATTGTTAACACTTTATTGCAAGACAATTTTTCATTTGCTTCGTTATAACCGATATTTCATTATATTTGGGTTCATTATATCGAGGTTTGAGTGTATTCATAACCACGGCAAAGTCATCGTTGATGTGTCATGGTAGACTTGTCACAGTGGTTTTAACTTAAATGAGCACGTTCGCAACCTAGTTTTTCATACCAGTCTGGCCTCCACCAAGTGACCACCTTGCTGCATGACAAGCCAGCTTCGCAAAGTGAAATGACTCACAATCATTTCATTTTTATTCTTACAAAAAAAAAGTTCACGCAAGAATAGCCTACTCAAACGACACAGCTCACAGTCATCTCCTAACAGACTTTTTACATCGATACATTGATTTTACATGACTGGTTAGTGCATGTACACACACACTAACCATGCGAACACAAATTATATTACAGACACCTCTAAGAGGTCTAATGCAGTTTACTACTTCGGAGTTCAGAACTACTGATTAAAGCATTCAGCAGTATACTATGCCAGTTTTCATTACTCTCAGCACAGAACCAAGTATATTTTATTCTACATCACTGTAAAGACTAAAGTATTCCGTCAAACTGTAAAAAATAGCTTTGAAAACTCACTTCATAGGCGTGTGCATTTCTGCCTCTATACCAGCCGTCGGAGCTTCTGAGGTTTCATGCATGTGGTCCCCTGCACATGGCATCAGAAACAGAGCATACCGAGTTCACTCGATTTCAAGATCCACCCCGTCTATCGCACGTGTCCTTTTCACCTCCAGAAGTATTCTACATGATGCAGTGTTTTTAAATGCTACTCTATTAGTATTAGCACACCCTAAACACTACTGAATGGAAAGTCTTAAACATTTCCCGAACACCTTTCTCCACTGCTTATCTGCTTGACAACTCCGCTCTCGAGCTCATACCATCCCATCACTACCTGGGTGTAACTAGCAATTTTACTTAGTCTGTTAACATTAACGAAATCATTACTAATGCTAACCCCTGTCCCTTTAAAACTTTTTCACAAAGCTTTAGTAGAAAGTAAACACAAATATGCTGCATTACTTTTGGTACCAGCCCACCGTTGTACTAACCTCTGCTCTTGAGCTAGTCCAATATAATTCTGTCTGCTTTAACCTTAGAAACTTATGGTGACCCCGCTACTCACCGTAGCGGATGATCACCGCGGGTTCACATTTAGCGAGCCACAGGGCCGCGACTCCGTCACCAACTCGCATGTAGCACACCGCGGCAAACAGACAGGGTACAGAAATACACTGACACTTTATTGCCCTTGGCGGCACCCTGAGCAACAGTACAACGTCCGCTCCCGGGACGCGGAGAGCAAAGGCACCCGCGCGCGGACGTTCACTATAAGGGGAAACCGCGAGCACATCGCAGCTGGCAATGGCGAGCTTTCGCACGCCGGTCGAGAAAAGGTCCCTCACGGCTATGCTGCGCACTCTCACGATGGCCACTAGGCCTGGTCGCGAGTGTTAGGGCAAACCTCATACGCGTGGGCCTATGGTAAATGCGGCTCGGTGTGGTACGACCACTTCAAGCACTAGGCACCGCTGTGGGCTTAGCGTACGGTACCGAAGCTAGTACTCAAGTAAACACACCTGCCGAGGTGCAAGGTCACCCCAGGCAGGCTACAGTACAGTGATTCCCAAAGGGAACGCGGACGAAGGAAACACGAGCTTATCCGGTGCCGACCACGGAGGAGAGACAGCTCCTTCGACGCGCACTTAACACGTGCCGTGCCCGCACGTGGTGCCATCTATCACCACGCACCGTTACCAGAGCAGAAAAGCAAAAAGGCCATGTGGCGGAATGCCCACGAAATGGTCGCGGGCGCGCCTCAGATCCCCACATCCTCCTCTCCTTAATTCACCCGATATACCAGTCTGCAAACGCAGCCGGTCATCGCCCATGCATGCAAAGACGTCATGCAACGGGCAACAGCTAGCCTCAGCCTCGCTCTGCAACCGCTGCTGAAGAAAAAAAAAAGAACACAAGAATACACTTGAGAAATACAATGACCCCACGGTAGCGGGAGTTCATGATGCTCACGCAAGAGCGCGTCCACGGCTCGGAGGGGAAGGGTCACGTAATGTTTGACTTGGGTGACTGCGTGAATGCGAGAGCACAAGGCGAGAGTTCTGGTTGAGGCCCTCATGCGAGGAACGGGCTCACCTTCATCTCGTCGATGTTGACGACAGCCCTGCGAGTCCGACAAACGCCGCCTCGATCGAGGTTCAGATGGACCTCGCTGCGACAGCTGGCCCTTCTGCTGGAATCATGGTCGCCAAATCTACTGGCTGCGAGGCATCCTGTGGTGTCGGTCGAGTCGTGCACAGCGTCTGTGACAGCTGGCCTCTTGCAGGAGCCGTGATAAAAAAGGCCAGCAGAGCTTATCAGCGACGGTCGGGAGCAGGGCGCAATCGGGCTGCCTAACAACCGCAGGTCTCCGAACACCTCCAGAGTCCAAGGTGGTGTAGCGGTCGGCGACTTCTTAAGTTGTTGTCGCCACACACACGTACACACCCACACACACCACCGATAGTTGGGTCTGTCCAAATGCGCCCCGCAAAGGAAGGCGCAGAGTGCCCTTTGTCCCTCTCCCCATGCTAAAGCACCAATTCACGATCCCCTCCTCCATCGAGAAGAATAAAAAAACACGGAAAAAAACATCAAGTAAACAAGAACACTCAAATGAAAATCAGCAGAAGCAACTGGGCGGAGACGACTTCCTTGCAAGCACTGGCCGTAAAGAACTTCGCTAACTGAGACTAGACAGTAAAAATCAGGGCCTTCGGTTGTGGAAATAAGCCCGCCGTCCGGCGCGAAATCACTCAGGTGACCACTTCCTCAGATTATATTGGTGTGGTGGTTTGAATGCGGTCGGCCGCGCCAGGTGTGCGCCGTTGCTTGCGCGAAGAGCCATTGGGCACCGGCGCAGGCTCTTCAGACCTCGACGCAAAGGCTTTCAGGTCTGCAATGTGGGCACGGCTGAGTTTTCCCGAAAGCGGGTCTTTCAGCAAGTACGCGAGTGGAGTCCAAGCTTTCTCCACTCGGTATGAATCAAGCCACTTTGGAGCGAGCGAAACTGAGAAACCCTTGCTCGCGTCGCTAAGACCCTGGTTGCGCTTCAGGACGAGGTCACCTACCTTAAATGAAAGGTGGCGATGTTTTCGGTCGTACGAGGCCTTTCGCTCATCCCTGGCCCACACCAAATTCTGCCTCGCTCTACTGAGAGCTCGATAAAGCCTGTCCCGAAGTGTTGAAGCGTAAGCAGAACAGTCTGCCGGTTCTTCCTCGTCCCTGAGCTGGCAATGCATGACACTGGTCACCGAATTTGCCAACATCCTTCCGAAATTAAGGAAGGCGGGAGAGAAACCAGTAGAGAGACTCTCAAAGGTTCGGATTGCAAACGCGAATTCACTCAAATGGTCTGCCCAGTCCTTTTGACTTTCGGCGAAGGCCGCCAACATCGGTTTGAGCGTACGATTGGTTCGCTCCGTCAAATTGGACTGGGGATAGTAGGGCGAAGTGGTGCAGTGATCTATAACTAGGGAACGACACATATCACCAAACACCCGAGCGGTGAAATACGACGCGTTATCCGTGATCAATCTTTTCGGAAAGCCGAACCGACAAAACACTTCCTGTAGCCTCTCTAGCACCGCTCGCGCTGTCACTTTCCGCAGCGGAAATAACTCCACCCATTTGGAAAAATGATCAACGACTACCATCACATGTATCAACCCCTGCTTACTCCTGGGGAACGGCCCCATTAGATCGCAGGTGGCTACTTGCCACGGACGTTCACTGACAATCTGTTTTATTAAGCCGGGCGGCTTGCCAACCCTTGATTTCACCACTTGACAGACGTGGCAGGAACGGTAATAGCGAAAAATGTCGCGCTTCATGCCAAGCCAAGTCACAACCTTGCTCAGTTTCGCAAAAACTTTAGAGCCACTCAGGTGACCAGCCATGGGCTCGTCGTGAGAGGCTCGCAACAGTGCGCCTCTCGGACTTTTGGGCACAACCACCTTAAACGGGTCCACTGACTCCTCATCGATGGCTATGTATTTCAGCAGGAGTCCATCATGGTCCAGCAAGTATGTATCCGCGGGGGACCCAGCGACACACGTCTGTTCCCGCCCCCCTGCGCCCACCGCACTACCAGCAGTGTCTCGGCGCTCCGTCTCCCTGAGACCGTTGCTCAACTCGCGACAAAACGCATCATCTTGCTGGGCCTTCAGTAGCTCTCGTCTGCTGAAAACGACTTCCATTCTCCCAAAGGGAAGCCTGGTATCGTTCCCACTAAGGACTTCAGCCATCGCCTTTGCTCGCATTGGCGTCATGGGCTCGCTTCCCTTTCGCTCCCCCTCTCGCCCGTTTCACAGCGCGCTGTTTGCCTGGCCCGTGGAAAGGGTTTGCTCGTCGGCCCACTCACCCTTTTTGCCACTCAATGGCTCCGCTGCAGTTTTGCCCGCGCCGCTCGCTTGCGCAAAGGCACCGCTAGCAGTTGTCGCACCGGGATCCAGCCTCCTGGTAGACACTGGGGCACGAGATAGCGCGTCAGCTACCACGTTAGTAATTTCCTTCTGATACTGCACTGAAAAGTCGTAATGCTGTATTAGGAGAGCCCAGCGCGCTAGCCTGCCTGCAGGCTCACTGAGCCACATCAGCCAGCTAAGCGCGCTGTGATCTGTTTGCACCACAAATTTTGTCCCATCAAGGTAGACATCAAACTTCTGCAGTGCAAACACGATGGCGAGACACTCCATCTCAGTCACGGAATAATTCCTTTCCGCGGGTATCAACGAGCGGCTGGCAGAGGCCAACGGCTGCAACACACCATCATATTCCTGTAGAACTGCTCCTAATCCCAGATCGCTTGCGTCAGTCTGGACAACAAATGGTCTGGTCAGGTCGGGGAGCTTGAGCTGCGCCGTCTCCGCAATGGCGCTAGACAGACGGCAAAACGCCTCTTGTTGCTCAGGTCCCCATCGCCACTCAGCTGACTTACCCAAGAGCCTTGTCAAAAGTGCCTGCACTCGGGCACAGGACGGAATGAACGACTGGTAAAAATTGGCCATTCCGAGAAAGCGGCGCAGGCCGCGTACGTCCTTGGGCGCAAGGAAATCAAGGATTGCTCAAAGTTTCTCCCGACCTGGCTCAATAGAGCCTTCGCTCAGCGTGAAGCCAAGTAACTGAACTCAGGTTTGCGCTAGCTGGGCCTTTGTGGGATTTAACGTCACCCCGGCAGCTCTCACCCTTTCGAGCACATTGGCAATGTGGGCCAAGTGCTCTTCGAATGTTCGTGAATAAATCACGATGTCGTCGAGATAGAACATGCAGTAAGACCACTTTGCTTCCCAGAGGACGTGGTCCA
This sequence comes from Rhipicephalus microplus, assembly GCF_043290135.1. Classification (NCBI taxonomy): domain Eukaryota; kingdom Metazoa; phylum Arthropoda; class Arachnida; order Ixodida; family Ixodidae; genus Rhipicephalus; species Rhipicephalus microplus. The sequence goes on from NC_134704.1 coordinate 118,362,351, forward strand.
TGAGTCTCGGAAAAGTCACAGGAGCATTTCAAAGACCAAAGAGCATACGAGTGAACTCAAATAACCCTCTGTGGGACGTGAACGCGGTCTTGCACCGGTCACGCTCATCTATCCGAACCGGTAGGTAACCTTTGGAGGCTTCTAATGTAAAATACCGCGCAGTGCAGAGGTTTCCTACAATGGAGCTAATCGTGGGAAGAGGATAGGCATCCTTACGAGTCACTCCGTTCAGACGGTGGTAGTCTACGCGCAGGCGATGACTGCCATCTTTCTTAGGCCTCAACACAATTGGAGACGCCCAGGCGCTGGACGAACAACGAACAATGCCAGCTGAGAGCATCTCGTCCAGCAAGCCATCAATTACCTGCCTCTTGGCCTGGCTGACGGGCCTGGGGTTACACTTCAAACGAAGCGCATCGCCAGTTTCGATCGAATGGCTCACCAAATCGGTACTGCCTGGTTGATCGGTGAAGAGCTCATCGTATTCGCGTAACAATGCCGCCAGACGAGCCTTCTGTGAATCATCCAATTGAGTCGCACAGGCGATCAAAGGATGCGGAGCCTCTTCGTGTACACCGCTCGATCCCGATGGGGATTTTGAGCCGACGAGTGCATAGCACAGGGGCCTGCCCCCGAAGTTTGCACGTGACACGGTTTCGACGCTTCAACTGCACAGGCAACAGAAATCGCCAGTGGGCTGATGAACGGCTTTAGCTCGGAAAAAGGTACGTCGCGATAGCCTCCATTCGCAATGACCACTACGATACCGGTTTTTAGGAGAAAGTCCCGACAGAGAATCACAGGACCACTTGAGCCCTGGAAGATGAACGAAATGCCCCCGTCTCATTCAGCCTCCCCATCTGAAAGTCAACCTCGCGGAGCCCGCCGACTGGGCCACGCCTGTCGCGAGGGTGAATGTCGTTCGGCTCTCCCGCAAGCGCACCGAGCGCTTCTGCAAGTGGGACAACACATGTGCGCCAAACAACGAAGCGCTTGCACCCGTGTCCAGCATTGCAGAAAATTTGCGACCGACAATGGTGACCAAAATAAACGGCGCGTGCGCACCAGCAAGACTGCTTGCCAGGTACGCAGAGGGGAGAAGCAAGGGTTCGGCCGCTCGTGCCTTCACGAACGGCCCGCGCTCCCGTTTCCCTGCCTCACAAGAGGCACAAACGCGGAGCACTTCCTCACTATGTGCTCTCGTTGACGGCAGCAGAACCAGCGCACTCCATCGCGGTCCCTTTCCCGAGACGGAGCAGCTTCGAGCTGCAGGGGTCGGTTCGCCGCGTGATCAAAGGAACCGCTCTGACGACCGTCACCACCGGCGATGAGCTGGGTCGGATTTCGTCCCTGCTCGCGCGCGTCGAGTTGCGATGCAGCACCGGCTGCACGCCTCTCGTACGTGTAGGGATCTAAAGTTAGATCGCTTATTTCCCACGTGCGCCCACCTGTAGCGGTAGCCGCAAAGGCAGCTCCAGCGGGCTGTTGCCTCTGAGGAAGGGTCATGGCCCCTCCCCACGTGCAGCGCGGTTCAATGGCCTCGCTGTCTGGCAGTGTCGGGCGATAGGCATGCGCGGCGAGAACGTCGCCTTGAATGCGCTTTGCCTCGACGGCCAATTCCTCCAAATCACGGAAGCAACTGCTGCGCAGGTATGCCACAAAAGTCGGGTGTGCCTGCCTGATCACCCGTTCGACGGGCTCCTCGTGCGAGGCTCTGGGCTCAGCGATAGAAAAAAAAGGTCTTCCATCACACGTACGTACTCCTGAAGCGACTCATTAGGCCCTTGTGTGCAGAGCTCGAGCTCGCGCCGCATCCTACTCTCGTAGTCAGCGGGTAAGAATTCGCGCAGGAAGGCCGCGCGGAACTCATCGAGGGTTGCTGCTCGGTGGCCGGAAAGCCCATGCCACCTGGCCGCCGCGTCAGTCAGTGCAGCTGGGACGACGCGTCTTAGCTGCACTACGCCTTATTAGCGCCTTATTAGCGCTCAACTAATAAGGCGTTTAGCGCGGCGCGGCAAAACAGACAGTGTTCCCATACATAAATACAGAACACTTCATTGCCCTTGGCGGCACCCCGAACAAAAGTACAACGTCCGCTCCCGGGACGCGGGGAGCAAAGGCACCCACACGCGGACGTTCACAAAAAGGGGAAACCGCGAGCACGTCGCAGCTAGCAATGGTGAGCTTTCACACGCCGGCCGGGAAAAGGTTCCTCGCGGCTATGCTGCGCACTCTCACGATGGCCACTGGGCCTGGTCGCGAGTGTTAGGGCTAACCTCGTACGCGTAGGCCTGCAGCAAGTGCGGCTCGGTGTGGTACGACCACTTAAAGCACTAAGCACCGCTGTGATAGGCTTAGCGTACGGTACCGAAGCTAGCACTCAAGTAAACACGCCTGCCGAGGTGCCAAAGGCCACCGCAGGCAGGCTATAGTCCGACGATTCCCAAAGGGGACGCGGACGAAGAAAACACGTGCTTACCCAGCGCCGACCAGGAGGAGAGAGAGCTCCCTTGGCGCACACGTACCACGTGCCGCGCCCGCACGTGGTGCCATCTATCGCCACGCGCCGTTACGAGAGCAAGAGGGTGTGGCCGTGCGGCGGAATGCCCGCGAAATGGTCGCGGGCGTGCCTCAGATCCCCACAAGGTCAAGATCAACAGGAAAGAAGGGGTCAATAGGAAGATCAAGTGGCTGGAGGAAGCCGGCAGGACTCGTAAGGAATTTTTTTTCGACGTTGGCACTGGTCGCATGCGTCAAAATAGCGGCGGACAGAGCGATAAAGCCTCGGCCAGTAAAATCGGCGATGAACGTGCTCGTAAGTCTCAGAGAAACCAAGGTGACCGGCGGTGGAGGTGTCATGGAGCTGGGCAATAACACTCGAACGTAAGTGGGAAGGCACCACGAGGAGCAGTTCGCACTCATTTATGTTGACATTGTAGCTGTACAAGGTTCCTTTAAGCACAAACAGTCCAGTAGACGGATGGGGCGTCGTAGAGTTGCACTTCTCAATAATGTCATGCAAGACGATATCTCGGCGCTGTTCATCACGCATGCTGCTGAAAGCAGAGAGAGAGAGAGCACACATGGCGGCCCTTCATCTATCGTCTCAAGTCTCAGGGGGGTCCACTGAATGGCGGGAAAGCAGTCAGCATCATGGTGTAAACGACCAGATTTGTAAGACACTGAGTAGTTGTATTCTTGGAGCCGTAGTGCCCAGCAACCAAGACTCCCTGTGGGATCCTTTAATGACGAGAGCCAACAGAGACCGTAATGATCAGTTGTGACAATGAAACGGCGACTATGTAAGTATGACCGAATATTGCCAACCGCCCAAACTAGAGAAAGGCATTCCCTTTCAGTAATCAAGTAGTTCCGCTCGGCCACAGAGAGCAGATGGCTGGTATATGCGATAACGCTGGTGCAGCCACTTCGATGCTGGACCAAAAGGGCACCGATTCCGTGGCCGCTGGCATCAGTGCGGACTTCAGTTGGGGCAGACATGTCAAAATGGGCTAAAATAGGTGGTGTTGTGAGCAACGCGATGAGATTAGAGAACGCCGAAGCCTGCGCAGCGCCCCAAGAGAGTGGAACATCTTTTTTCAGCAAGTCCGTAAGAGGTCCTGCCACGTCCGCAAAATTGTACTGCAGACTTCCTTAGTGCTGGTTGGGACAAAGAAGTTTTGCACAGCTCGAACTTTATCATGATCAGGGCATACGCCACAGTCGACAAGATGGCCCAAGATGGTTATTTGCTGGCATCCGAAGTGGCACTACGATGAGTTCAGTTGCAGTCCTGTGTTACGAAAAACAAAGAATGGACAAAAGGCAGTCGAGGTGTGTTTCGAAGGTCGGAGAAAATACAATGATGTCGTCGAGGTAACATAGGCAAATTGACCACTGTTTCCATCATTCAGTGTCCATAATTTGTTCGAAGGTGGCTGGAGCATTGCATAATCTGAACGGCATGACCTTAAACTGGTAAAGACCACCAGGGGTCACAAAAGCAGTCTTCTCGTGGTCCATGTCGTCGACAGCAATTTGCCAGTACCCCGAGCGAAGGTCGATGGAAAAAAAATATTTAGCGCCATGAAGGCAATCCAGGGCGTCGTCAATGCGCGGTAGCAGGTAAGCATCTTTTTTAGTGATCCGGTTCAGATGTCGGTAGTCGACACAGAATCGCCAACTGTTGTCCTTTTTCTTTACAAGAACAAGAGGGGAAGCCCGTTGACTAGAAGATGGCTTAACTATGTCTTTGGCGAGCATCTTGTCCACTTCCATTTGAATGACCTGATGCTCCGCAGGAGAAATGCGGTATGGCTGTCGATGTACCGGAGATGCATCGGTGCTTGCATCAGAGATTCATCGGTGTTCATGCGGTGCTTCACAGTGCTGGTTTGACCTAGCGGACGGTCACAGAATTCGAATGCATCAAAGTACGATTCCAGGACTTGATGGAGCGCGTCAGTTTGATGCGGCAAAAGGTCCACCGCGATCATTTTTTCCACATTAGAAGATGGACTCTGTCGAAGAAGAGACTTGCGTGCAGTTGGGGCGATGCACATTATTAGGGTACAAAGCTGAGATGGTGCAATCCTCAGAGGGTGTCAGCGTGGCGAGAGCTATTAGACACGGAAGCACTTGCCGACACAGAGCAAAGTTCAGCGAAGGAATGCAAGCACGGTTTTTCAGTAACGAAATAATAGTGTGCGAAAAAGTAACACTGTAAGTCAGAAGGACAGATGCAATGGGCGTGAGCACGTAGCCTCCATCAGGTACAGGTGGCGTCGCTGTTACAGCAACGCACGTAACTGTTTGCGGTGACAAATGGACATGTTCAGCAGAGCAGAGACGAATTTGGGGTGGACTGGGAGTATCAGTCGTACAGGGCAGGTCAAGTTGCAACGAGCTAGCTGAACAGTCAATGAGAGACGAATGGGCGGGCAAAAAGTCTAGACCAAAGATAACATCATTGGTGCAGTTGGTGAGAACAGAGAAGAGGAGGAGGTTTGATGGCCGGCTATAGTAACGTGTGCTGTGCAGACACCAACGACCGCAGCTGCACTGCCGTCAGGTACACGAACACCGCGTGAAGGTGCTGGAGTCAAGACTTTCTTTAAGCGGTCACGAAAGTGCGAGCTCATAAGAGAAATTTGGGTGCCAGTGTCGACTAAAGCTTTAAAAGATAAACCATCCACTTTTACGTCAATCAAGTTTCGTTTGGTCGGGAGGGTCAACAGAGGAATTGTAGGGCAAGTCGTAGCAGCAGCGTCACCTCCAGGAGCTGCACCAGTTAGTTTTACGAAGGAAACCCTCAGGCGAAGGACGGGAATGGGGAGCGGGGTGGCAGCGGAGGAGACCGCGAGAATCTACATCGCGGTGAAGGCAAGCGGCTCTATTGGGCATTGGTCGTGGCGGTCATGTCGTAATGGGCTGAGTCATCACGGCAGGGTGGTTCTTGGCTAGAAGGACGGGCTAATGTATCGAAGTTCGTGAAATTTGGGCTTGTGCACGAGGGCAAAGTCTACGTGCTTCGGCAAAGACGCGAAATGTGTCCCACTCGTTCGCACCGGAAGCAAATTGGCCTGTCGTCAGGCGTCCTCTATGCGTTTGGATCTTGGATACGTGGAGCGGGATGCTGGTAGTGCCGACGGGTGTTCAAGGTAGGTGAATGGACATCAGGTCCGTGCACAGAACAAATCGTTTGAAGGCCCGTGTTTGCCAATTCTTGGCGCACAAGGCTCTGTATGAGGGATATGGTGGGCTGAGGATCGTTCGGCGTCGGGACCCTCAAGGGTGCTGGTGACATTGCTTCGATTTCGCGTCGAGCAACCCCCGTAATGTCAGCAGAGGGTGGATTGGGCTGGGTCTCAAAACTGAGGTCCTCACAAGTTGACGTTGCAGTGGTGTTAGGAAGACGGGTGAAGTGGTGGGCAATGCGACAGCTTTTAGCCTCTTGAAAGCGTCGGCACTCTTTAATGACGTCTTGAACTGTCGAAGAGCCTTTAAATACAAGGAGGCTAAAGGCCTCATCAGCGATGCCCCTGAGTAGGTGCGCAACCTTGTCGGCTTCGGTCATGGTGGTATCAGCCCTACGGCAGAGGGTCAAGACATCTTGAATATAGGCCAGGTAAGACTCCGTGGATGTCTGGACACAGTTACCAAGTTCTTTCTTAGCGGCCTGCTTGCACCCGACAGATTGACCGAATAACTCGCGCAACTTCATCTCACAGACGTCCCAGCTGGTGAGCTCTTCCATGTTGTTGAACCATGCCTTTGTTGTTGAACCATGCCTTCCATGTGAGTAAATGTGCGCCTGTCCATTGCACGCTCACAAGCGCACATTTACTTCAGTTGACATTAAAAATCCTAGCAACCCCCGCTTCGCTTTGCTGGCCTGCGACGTGTAGAGCTATGATCCGAGGATCTGCCCTTTGGAAAAAGGTCTATCATCAAGTTGGTCAGCGTTTTATGCAGCACATTGCGTTCACACGCAAAACAATCACAGGAAAACAGTTGATGTTCTGTTGACTCATCACTATCGCACGAGTCACATCTGGACGCATCTGCCATTCCTATGGAAAAAAAAAATAGCAGCATATCAACGGAGTGAATGATGATGAGTGGGGCGAAGCGTCCGTCAGCTCATCCGTGCTTCAGTCTGTCCGTTCTTGCTTCAATTCGTCTGCGCGACTATCCGTGCATCCATCCATGCATCCGTGGCAGAGGAGACGCTCTAGGTGCCGACCAGTGCGGACGCGCGAAGATCGGCTCCTGCTTTCAAGAATGCTTTCCTGTGGTATTCACGAATTTGTCGCCGAGTTTTTACTCTCATCGTGTGCCTAAGTTCTCAAGAAATTAGCAGATACCACCTTTGTGCCGGTGAGTGGACTTTTAAACCGTATTTTGAACATTTTTACACGGCAACGCCACCGGGGGATTTAGGCCTAACCAAGGAGGCGATTGTCGCCGATGCGCCAGCCCGGCGCCAACGCGACTCAACGCTCTGCGCGTTCCAGTATCTGCAACTGAGAATGGAATACCAAGTCGATGGAGAGGACATCTCTCCAGAGCATTGCACGAAAGAAATGGGTTGGAAGGAAGCCGAAACGAGACGCTCAAGGAATAAGCAAGGCGCGGTTAGCGTTCCTGCTGCCAAGGGTTCGACCGAGGCCGGCGTTGCGGGAGACGCTCGAGCCAGTCGTAGTAGGTATGACACCAAGCATACAATCGTGCGAGCTGGACGCATGCCGCCACTACCTAAGGACTTCAGCAAAATTGTGCTACGACCACGTGGAGGATTAAATATCTCGAGAATTGGCACTGGAGCCGTGGCAGACGCGATAGTACTGGCGGCCGGCGTCAAAGAGGAAGAGGCCATGCAGGACATCATCTGTTCCAACTTGCAGCAGAACATTATGGTGGCAAGCACTCCGGACCAAGACAGAGCTTCAAGATACCTCAAGGTCAAGCAAATTGACATTGGAGGCAAAGTTTTCGAGGTTAGCGCGTACGCCGCGGCACCCCATGACACTTGTAAAGGAGTGATTCGCGGGATCCCCTTAAGCGATACTCAGGACATTTTGACCCGAAAGATTGTGAGCGCGAACAGCCCGCTCGCGCTGCAGGCGAAGAGAATCAAGGACACCGGGACAATCATCATAGCGTTCGAAGGACACAAGGTGCCCAGATTCGTGAGATATGGACCTTTACTTTTGCAGTGCTCCCTTTACCGCCAGAACATCGATATTTGTTACGTCTGTGGAAAGCTGGGACATCGGTCTGACGTCTGTGCGAACCCAGCTGAAACAATCTGCAGAGGCTGCGAGATCAAGAACCCAGATAGCCTGCACCAGTGCAATCCAAGATGCAGGCTGTGCGACGGTCACCATCCCACGGCAGACAAGGAGTGCAAGAACAGGTTCTTAGTGCCATACGTCGTCAGACGCAGACATTGGGAAAGATCGCGAGCAGCCGCAGAAGCCCGGGACGCATCAATCACATCGAGTCCAGACATCAATGACAAGCAGCTTATTCCAGCCTACGGGACCCAGAGCATCCCGACTACACAAGAACAGGAAAGGCGGCCCCACTCCAGGGGGAGGTCGCGTTCCCGAAGAGGTTCTAGACCCAAGGCCCGCTCCCAATCACGGGGGCGCTCGAGTTCTCAAGGTCATCATCAGGGTCGGGATCAGCCTGGGCGGCACCCGAATGGCCAGCTGCCTGGCGTTCAGTTCGAGATCACGGCTTCACACCCGGGGAGGACGCCTGCAGTTACTTCGAAAGGCAGCTGGGCTGAGCGAGTGCGCAACGGCGGGGCAGAGGTGATGACAGGTAAGCTGCCAGAGCATGATAGAATTGCACAGCTAGAGCAAGAAAACGCGAGACTTACAAAATCGAATGAGAGGCTATCAGCTGAGTTGAAGGAAATAAAAATTCTTCTCACTAAGCTAACCAGCGCGCAATCTTCACAGCCAATGCCTCAGCCAGTTGATGTCCCTGTGGCTGAAAACGTGGGGGACTCGAGAACCGCGAAAAAGAGGGCAGTCATGGCAGAACACGTGGAAGCCAACCAAAGGACCATGTCAGATATGAAAGAGGTGTTTGACACGCTCAGCAAAGTAGTAGCCAATCTTAGCGAGCAGATGGGTAGGCTACAATCAAGCGTGGCGGCCCTGGAAGAGCATATGACTTTGCGCATCACAAAGCTCGAAGCAGATCTGCACAACACAGCAAGGCCTCCTCATGCACCAAGCTCACCCCTTCGGCCACCAATACTAGTGGTAGCAAACCTGTCGACAGGTGCAGCATCAGGCTCTGGCCGCCCATGTAATAACCATGATGGCAGCGCTACGTGAAGCATTTCGTATCTGGCAATGGAACTGTAGAGGTTACCTTAAAAAGAAGGCAACCCTGCAGCAGTATATCAGGAGCAGCGAAGAAAAGCCTCATATTATATTATTACAAGAGACCCTTTCACCGCAAGCAACGTTGCCTGGATTCCGGCCTGTAATAGGGGATACTGAAGGGAGGGGAGTCTGCACCTTCGTATGCAACAAACTAACGCACGTAACCCACGACCTCAAGATAGAAGCAGGCCGGTTGGAACACGTCTTGATAGAGATCGTGCCGGGTACCAGCAACCGTCAGAGCATTTTCATTCTGAATATATACAGCAGTCCAAAGGAACAAAAGCAAGGGTTCAAGACGGTTCTAAAGAAAGCTGTTAATATCGCCGGGGAATGTCCACTCGTCATAGCAGGTGATTTCAACGCCCCTCATCATACATGGGGTTACAAGTACAACACTGGGAAAGGAAATCGACTTTGGCAAAGTGCCAGTGAACTTGATCTCACCCTAATCACAGACCCCAGCCTACCAACAAGGCTTGGTACATCTTGCTGCAGGGATTCCACCCCGGACCTTACATTTGTAAGGAACATCAAGAAGGCCCAGTGGATGAACCTTGCTGTAGACCTAGGGAGTGACCACTGCATTCTTGCCACTACCTTCTCCGTGGAGCGTAAAAAGCAGAGAGAATTTCACTTCACAGACTGGGATAAGTTCAGGAAGATAAGGATGGAAAGGAAACAAGATGGCCACAGACAGGGCTTGGAGCAGTGGGTCAAACAGATTAAAGATGACATCAAATCCGTCTCCTCCACCATTACCACAGATTTTCCGGTTGAAAGAATGGATAGCCGGCTCGCTCATCTTCTTGAGGCAAAGCAAGCACTACTGAACCGTTGGAAGGGTCAGCGCCTGAACCGAAGACTGAGGAAGAAGATAGCTGAGGTAAACAGATCAGTCGAGAAACATTGTCGCGCACTATCGAGGCAGCAATGGGACGAAATCTGCAACTCCGTCGATGGTCAGATGCACAATGGCAAGACATGGAATATGTTAAAGCATCTCCTCAACGAAAACACCACCAAAACAAATCAAAAGCATGTTATCGCTCGAATTTTGCATAAAGAGATAGGGCGCACTACAGAACAGCAAGTTGTCCAGCAGCTCGTGCATAAGTACCTCCCAATCAAAAGAGGATTGGCACCACCAAGTAGACAGTACCAGGGCACGCCAAATCCAGGTCTTGAGGGCGACTTTAACATCGAGGAGATCAGAAGAGCCTTGCATGATCTCAATGGCAGGTCGGCCCCTGGCCCGGACGGTATATCAAACAAGGCCCTGCGTAACCTTGATGACGATTCAATTGAAACCCTGAGGGATATGATCAATTCAGCATGGAAAGAAGGCAGGGTGCCAGAGCAGTGGAAGCTGGCCAGCACGATCCTTATTCCTAAGCCAGGAAAGCCCCCTAACTTGGACAACATGAGGCCAATATCCTTGACATCATGTATCGGCAAGGTCGCAGAACATGCCATACTGCATAGGATAAACAAGTACTTGGAAGATAACAACATATATACACACAATATGGTTGGATTCAGGGCCGGGCTATCCACACAAGATGCATTGAAGCTTATCAAACACCAGGTCATTGACAATGAAACTAGAGACGTGAGAGCCATTCTGTGCCTAGATCTAGAAAAAGCGTTTGACAACATCCACCACTCATTCATACTCGAAGCAATTTCCAAGCCTGGTCTAGGGAAAGCCTTCTATGACTACGTATGGTCCTTTCTTACAGATCGGAAAGCCGTGATGAAGATTGCAGATATCGAGACCGCAGCAATCGAACTAGAAGCAAGGGGCACGCCACAAGGGGCAGTGATTTCACCAATGCTGTTCAACATTGCCATGATTGGACTGTCAAAGAAATTATCGAGCATTGAAGGATTGAAGCACAGCATCTACGCAGATGACATTACCATCTGGTGCACAGGTGGAAGCGAGGGGCAGATTGAGAGCGCTCTGCAAGAGGCGATTGACACCGTAGAAGACTACCTTCACCCTTCCGGGCTCAAGTGCTCCTCGAGTAGGTCGGAACTTTTGCTTTATCGGACTGCACGCCGGGGACCGAAGCCCAGGGGATGGAAGCCGTTAAACCAGATAGACATCCATCTCCGTACAAATCAAGGGGATGCCATCCAGAGGGTCAACTCCATCAAAGTCCTGGGAATGCTGATAGAGTCTACCGGCGCCAACAGCAAATCTATAGCCAAGTTAACTCGGAAAACAGACAGTGCGGTGCACCTCATACGCAGAGTGGCCAACAAAAGAAATGGGATCAAGGAAGACAACCTCATCAGGTTGATGCATGCGTTTGTTCTAAGTCACTTCACATACGAGGCAGCAATGCACAACTGGTCAAGAGCAGAGTCCGAGACACTGAATGTGCTCCTCAGGAAAGTTATCAAGAAGGTCCTGGGCCTACCCATACATACCAGCACCGAGCGTCTGCTTGTGCTTGGCATACACAACACGCTCGAAGAAATAGCAGAAGCCCAAGAGAGAGCACAGTTTGCAAGGTTATCTACTACAAGGTCGGGGAGAATGATCCTGCAGGAGCTGGGCCAACACCCAATAGCAATCAGACGCAATTACAATGATATCCCTGACAACATCAGGGAGACTATCACGGTATCTCTTATACCGAGAAACATGCATCCAGAACACAACGCCGAAAGAAGAGTAGCGAGGGCCAGGACTATACTTCGTCAAGTCTCAAACGAGGAACGAGGGGTCGTATTTGTTGACGCGGCTTCCTACGCCAATGGAAAAGCGTTTGTGGCAGTGGTAGTCGATGGGGCTGGCCATGTCGTCAACTCAGCGACGGTCAGGACGAAAGACCCAATCATTGCGGAACAAGTGGCCATCGCCTTAGCACTAAAGATGGATAACATTGAAGTCGTCTACAGTGATTCCATGGCAGCACTACGGGCGTTCGCCAAGGGGACGGTCTGTGAACAAACGCTGAAAATACTGCAAGGCAAGAACATAACACATCATCTTCTGAGTTGGTTCCCAGCTCACCTTGGACAAATCAACGATTCCCCTCCCAATCTCAACGAAGCAGCACACGAGGCGGCGCGAGAACCCTCCAACCGCGCCTCCCCGGGGATGCGTTCTACCGGTGAAGGGGATAACCAGGAAATTCTTACAACATATAACGAGCTCACTAAACATTTCTACCCGTCTAGAAGGATTTTCCCTCCACCTCACAAAAATCTAAGCCGGCCCCAAGCACTTACATTAAGGCTTTTGCAAACGCGGATGTACCCTACTTTGAAAATGTTACACATCATGTACCCTGACCTATACTCAAGTAATCTTTGTCCACATTGTGGGGAAATAGCTTCATTAGAACACATGCTCTGGCAGTGCACCAAATTCGCTCATTTATCGCACATCACCTCTGCCAGACGGGAGGCGGCAATCCGCAGCTCGTCCTTGGCAGATCAGCTCTGGGCTGTCCACCAAGCCTGCGAGGCGGCTGAGGAGCTTGGCATCTCAGTCCCCACGTGGGAGCTGCCCGCAACACAGTGATCTGTGTTTTGGAGGACCAAATAAATGTTTATCCAATCCAATCTATGCATCCGTCTGCGAGTCCGTTCATCCATCTGTCTGTTTCTCTGTTCATGCGTCCACCTGTCCGTACGTTCGTCTGCTAGTCTGTTTGTCCGTCTGTCCATTTAGTACCGCCATCTCCCATCTTGTATCCCCTGTGGCACATACCCGCTCTAGAGCGGGTATGTGCCAGCGGTGGCTACGTACTGATACATACACACATATAAGGGATGGACAGACCCACGCCTTGAGAAGCTTCGCCCCTAAAAGAGTACGCTTTCGTGAAAGCTACTTCTAACCGCAGCCGGCACGGTAAAGTTGCGTCCCTGTGGGAGAGGCGCGATGGAACTCGAAGCCTGTGAAACAGTGGGCAGGCAGGGCTTGGAGCTCCCACACCGGCGCACAGCGTGATCTTTTTGTGACAGACACATCTCGAGTGTGCACGACTGCTAGAGGCATTCACGGCTCAACGCAGGGACCAACATATCGCTCGAGGCTAGAGGGGTCTTAACTAGCGGGCCACAACCGATGAGGCATCGTCAGATGACGTCAGATACAGCAGCACTGCCAAGAGGGATTCCATGCCTACCAAAACTTGGTTTTCGAACCTGCATGACGCCAACTGACATGAATATCAGCTATGAGGCAGGGTCAGGGGATGATGAGACGATGAGAGTGTAGCGAACATGAGTGGCATGAAATGCATGGAAATGAGTGAAGGGGACGACTTCAAGTAGGTGAAGAGCTCGAGTTGTCTCGGTACTACTAAAATTGGGTCAAGTAGTCTCAGCACGGTGATGAGGTTGTAATGTCCCTGGATGGTGAAGAGGTGGTTGTTGAAGAAAATGGAGATGACAATACAGGAGGCGACAGCAGCACTTAAAACTGGGAAGGTACAGCCGACAACGTCGGGCAAAAGGAAAGTGAGACCACGCAGATTGCAGACATCAGCGACTAGAAAGCTGCACATTTGGATCAGGATTTGAAGGAAGGCAACGGGAAGGATAGAGGTAAGAAAGAGGAGGAGAAGGAAGAGAATGGAACGAGCAGTGAGAAAGAGGCTGGCAGCGTCGACGAAAGTGGCCCGGCCGAAAAACAAAATGAACATGCCACCTTTGTGAGAGAGCGCAGGAGGAAGAAAAACAAAGTGGTGGGACTGAAAAAAAGCAAGCCAGGGTGACTTATCTAGGGCAAGCCAGGGTGACTTATCTGGAAGGTGGCAGAGGCGACACGTGCCTTCAGCTAGGTGTCACATCTGGCATCTTCCGAAGGTTGATTTGGTTGATATGTGGGGATTAATGTCCGAAAACTTCCAAATGATTTTTAGAGCGGCAGCAGTGGAGGACTGAAAATTTCAACCACCTGGGGTTCTTTAACGTGCAGCCAAATCAGCACACGGGCATACAGCATTTTCGAAAATGCAGCTGCCGCAGCCAGGATTCGATTCCGTGACCTGCGGGTCAGCAGCCGAAAACCTTATCCACTAGACCACTGCGACGGGGCAGCTTCCGAAGGTGCCAGGGCTGCTTGTCGATGACAAGGGGTGCGAGGGAAGCACCAGGGAGTTCGAGACACGAATGAGGCAACTAAATATGCAACACTAACAAGAAGCAATGGGTCATAAGAGAGCACAAGAACAACGCGGAGGAAGCCACCACCGAGGAGGATTCAGCAGTAATTTCGTGTGTGTGTGTGAATCTCGAGCGTGCGTCTTGCCGTGGCAAAGGCTACTCCTATTCTGAACTGAGCAGACATTCCTAACCACGAGGAGCAAAGACGTCTGCGTTATCTCACCCTTTCTACTGAAGGGGAGCGAGCAGTGTAGAGAGAACCTACTTCTCTGTCAAATGTCAAAGATGGTGCTTACGACTAAAAAAATTGGTCCCGAATCTGGATGTTAACTGCAAATGTCGTCGAGAGACGATAGTCTTGTGTCTGGAGAGAGTGAACAAAACGTTTATTTGATGTTCTGCGCAAGAAAATCGGTGAATCGTATTCTGGAGGCGCTGCGTTAGAGTGCCTCTAGCGTGTAGCTGAGGCGAACGAGCGCATAGAGGCATATTAGACCAGAGCACCATCTAGCAGTTATCTTCGAAAACGAAGGCGTGCGCGCTTGCGGAGAAAGATGCGCGCCTGTCTCGGAGGTGATAAGGTGTAGAACGCAAAGTGACGGGCAGGTGCCACCACCGCGTGGTCTTAGCAAAGTGTTGGAAACAGTTAACTTTTTTAACATCGCATTGCACTGTCAGTGCAGCGTGATAAATGCTACAGTCCTTATAGTTACTTGTGTGTGCCTCTTCTAGTATGAAGGCACACATACAAAACATCGACGTGTTGTTATGGTGCCTCAGATATGCGCAATAATTGCTTTTTAATTGACAATCGCATAACTATGAATGCTGAATCTTAAGCAATATTGGTGGGCAAAACAGACAAATGTACAGACAGACAGACCAATATTGGTGGGCAAAACAAACAAATGTACAGACAGACAGACCAAAATTTTTCGGTCGAAGGTCCCCAAGAAAGACTATCATCTTTCAAAGTGTTTGCAGACAGTGGTAAGGAACTTTATAGCACTGCCTGTGGAAAAGAAGGGAAAAAACCTACAGCGCAGCCTGTTTGTCTTCTCGGTCATTTGCAAAAGTGCCAAGCACGTGAGTGCGGGATTGAGTGTTTAGTGAAATGGTGGGCAGAAGGGGCAAGGTTAAGTAGAATGTGTGTACTTGATCATTAAATCATTTACTGTGAGCTTGGGACTCAAATGCAATAATATTCATTAAGAAAACATAAAAACAAAATTTTACCACAAAATTCGGAAAGAGTACAACCGCCTACGCACGAAAGAGTCAGGGGGGGGGGTGCCATGTCTGCCCCATATGCTCCATGAGGTATGCTTGTCCCACCATTGTTTAAAGCACAGGATTAGGCCCGTGCATTTTTTGGTAACGGCAGCAGAGAAACAGTGGCCTTGCATTGAAAGAACAGGTAAGTACCATTTTTTTTTCCGGAAAGTTGGGGATCGAAAAAAGGCTTCTGTGAGAAAAACATCTTCACTTAATTTTTATTTTTGCATAACTACAAAGTTTATACTGTTTTCTGTCAAACGTATCTGGCGGGGCGTGCTTCAATGAGACATTATGTGGCTGCAATGAGTTGAATATACAGATGAACACCTTTATAAGGCATGCTCCAGACAGCAATTTTCGCCTTTTATATGAGGTGTCTTATAAACAGGGTACCTACCATGCATTATTGATGTCAAGAAGCATGAACAAAACGTCTGCGTACCTGTTGGAAGTGCATCTACAGGCAATGGGCGTGCTGGCTTCCGCTCTGAGTCGTTATGCTCTGCCAGTGGTACAGATGGCTTTATGTGTTGTGGCAGCTCTGACCCCTTTTTACTCGAGATTCCTTTAGCCTGAATGTCAGCAATTCGCTGCCGGCAGTAATAAGACAAAGAACTGGCAGGAATACCTGTAGAGAGTGACGAATGTTTAGATATCGCAGATAAATCTGGATACTCTAAGTGTGTGATATCTACAATTTACACCCTTGATGCCAGAACATTGTGAGAACCTAACCACGTTCCGAGTTTTTCAAGCTGACAATGGCGATGCATACACTGGGCGCTGATGATTACGACTGCCAAGATATGCATCACTTTGCGCAGCTGAAAGAGGTCAAATTTCAAACTAATCACTGCTCATAATTGTTCAGCAAACTGTGAGCGTGGGAGGAAGACACAGACGAAGCAAAGAGGAGGCACACAGCACGAGCGTTCGTGCTGCGTGCCTCCTCTTTGCTTTTTGTGTGTGTGTTCCTCCCACACTCCCAGTTGGCTGAACAATTATGAATTACCAACTAGCCCACCTTTCCATCCTAATCGCTGCACGCCCTCCTTGGAAGGATCTCCCTTTTGTCACTGCTCAACTTGTTAGTTTTGTCATAGAATATGATCAACTTGTGAATTTTTAGGCATTGGCAGCCGTGCGATGGGTGACAGAAAGCTGCCCCAAAAACTTGGTCAGATACTTGAAGCTTGTTGTAGCAAGGCACTCAGCAAAAAATTAGCAGTAAAATCTGTATGTTACAGTTACGAGTGCTTTCACTGGGCACATATCCTTTTTCTTCAGCAAGGTTTTTTTAGACTTAGCCTTCGCATTAGGCGGAATTGGCTGATTGACACATCTCGACAAGCGGCAACCGAGACCACTTCGACGATCGAGATCGCTTGGAAGATACTAGTTCTTTTAGCGATATCAGTTTCTATCACGATCACAAGTGGTTGTCAGATAAGAGATGATCTTGCATTACATGCTAAATTAACCACCTACCAGTAGCCAGTTTATCAAAAACGTGATCCTATGAAGTTCTAGTGAATCATTTAAAAATAATAGTCTGGTGCAGTGGAAGCACCATTATACAACTTTCAGGGGACCATGCGAAAATGCAATAGTACTTGTATAATCCAGGCGTCTTATTATCAAACTTGTATAAGCAGTGCGAGAAAACGAAACTGAAACAGTGTTGTCAACAGCCTCCCATCAGAAGAGTCGCAGTGTCATTGCTATCACATAATGGCGACAGACCATGAGTTCGCGTATAATGCCTTCGTGCACGACTGAGCTGTGCGCGTTGCAATTTGTTGGCTTGTGAAGTGCAACTAGCGATCTCTCGCTATTATCACGAAGATGGACATCAAGTGAAAGTAATTTTGCACTGCGAAAACAGCTGTGTCGCCCCTGTATGCGTGCGCGAGCCTGTGACTGCGACAAAGCAAAGAGATCAGCTGTATGTCGATCAGAGCAAGTTTCCACGAATTGAAAATGAGAAAAATATCAGCTCTTCGGCCAGCTGAAGCTACTCTTTGTGGCTATAGCTTGTAGGTAACTACTCCAGCCAGAGGGAACACAAGCTTATGTTTTGCACTCTTGAATGTTTGGACGACGTTCGGTTCTAGTATTCTTTCGATGGAATCAAATTCGTCAAAAACTGCGGGGTCCGCATAAAACTGTGTTATATAACCAAGGGTTATTTACATTGCTTCTATGAGGATTTTGCTGGGACAAAACAGATTCGTTGTAAAATGAGGGTCGTCGCCAAACCGGGTGACATACAGTCGAAGTTCCACATTATACATAACAATCGGGCTCGATATAAGCCCACGAAAATTCATATTCACGGAAGTATACCATACTAACTAAAGCAACTTGTGTCTAAAACAATCTTCCACTCGATGGTGCAGAGAGACTTTGTTCAGTAGAAAAATTCGATTTTGCCATCACCTGATGGAAAATTTCTTTACCTTTCAAAAAATTTATCCCACTTAGGTACTCACTTTTTCAAAAATAACTTTTAGTTTTGGGCTTGGAAATGTTGATGAGAAATGAGCATGCATTTTCGTGTGGTCTCTGCATTTCTCTCAAAAGGATTTCAGAGGCTTATGTGCCTTTTTTCAGGAACTATATAGAGCATAGGCAAACAAAATTCTAATGTGTGTTAAGTCATTTAGATAGATGCAACTAGAATCTGTAGCATACGTGCCTTTGAATTTCAGTATATATAAAAAAATGACATTCCTAAGTGGCAGTTTTCATGCATTAAGAAATGCAAAAACATAAATCAAGCTTTTGTTGTGCAGTGTTTAAGTTACACTGTTGCAAATTTGCAACGCTCTGCAGATAGCTTATTTTTTTTTAATTTGCTATGTAGAAAAAATAAAAATAAAAAATACAAGATGAAATGATTTTGAGCCCCTGTGCCAAGCTGCATCTGTCTTTATGATTCCTTGCAAATTTCATAGCCATAGCTTATATTACTACATTACAGCCAAATTTTTTAACTCATTTTTAAGGTTTCACCCCAGCTTAGAGGGACACTAAAGAAAGAGTATTTTTCACACAAAACTCTTTTAAATGAAATTGCTGCTTAAATGGAACAACTGCCGGTAATATGTTTGGTTTCGTACTTCAATATTGTAAGCTTGTTCATCTCTCAATAAACAAAACTCCTCTTAAAGGAAACACAATTTCCTGGTCCCTTCAGGTTTCATTTAAAAGGAGTCTACTGTATCAGTAAAGTACAATTCCACATTCCTGAAGACACCACTTGATCATGAGGCCACACATCGCAAGTGAGAAAAAGCATGAAACGAAAGTGATGATGATCTGTGGTGTTTTATGGCGCAAGGGCCAATTGATGGCCAAAGAGCGCCATTTCAATGAGTAAAGAGATGCGGACAATGATATGTTGCGTGGCTGTATAGGGGCCTTAAAATTCCTCGCGATAATGCGGGTAAAAACATAAGTATTAAAGACATGACAGTGGCGTGATATGCATATTAAAAAGGGTGACAAAGGTTTTGATAATAAAAACATGTAAAAATATTTGGCACTAGCACACTTGCCTCATCAGTGCCCTTGTGTCCAAGGGCTGCGAGGCAAGTGCTTTTAAATGTAATCACAGCAGCAGCGACCTCTCTTGAGAGGTCACGCTACGCAATGCCTGGGTATAATACATGGTAAAAATTAACATCTCTTTAAAAAGCTAACAATGATTTATGGGTGAAAAGTGGTTCCCTACCGACAAACATTGCAGGGTGTAAAGGTATATGTTGTCGGTAGGGTAATGGGAAGTGTTGTCTTCTCAGAGTGTCTAACTGTTTACATTGGATTAAAACGTGAAGAACTGTTAAAGCCTCACCACATTTATCACACTATGGTGGATCACCACCGGATAAAAGATGTGTGTGTGTCGTGTATGTGTGCCCTATCCTGAGTCTTGTTAGTGTTACCTCTGTTAGACGTGATTTTGATACTGGTGGCCAATGGCCAAGGTGTGGCTTGATAACGTGTAGTTTGTTTTGTGTGTGTGTATCCCACTTGCTCTGCCAGTAGTCCCTGAGGTTTCGTTTGAGAGACGGCTTCAGATCAAGGACCGGGATTGATATGGGTGTAGGGGCAGTGTTTTTGTGGACGGATGCAGCGAGCTGATCCGCCCTCACGTTGCCTTGGATCTCAAGGTGCCCTGGCACCCAGCACACCACAACATGTTGGTTGAGTGTGTAGAGTGTGCAAAATATGGAGTAAAGTCAGACGAGGACAGAGTTTTTTTGTTTTCTAAGACTGTGCAGAGCCGTTACCACACTGAGGGAGTCTGTATAAATTACTGCTTTTTGTATTTGTAATTGTTTAATGTGTTTAGCTGCCACAAGTATCGCGTAAGCTTCCGCTGTGAAGATACTTGTGCCTGGATGTAGAGGGCCAGCATCTGAAAAGGAAGGGCCAACAGCAGCGTAGGACACGGAGGAGTTAGACTTAGAGGCATCTGTAAAAAACTCAGGACGTATGTATTTGTGTTGAAGTTCCAGGAAATATGTTCGGATATGGGCAATGGGCGCATGTTTTGTAACTTCTAGAAAAGACATATCGCAGTCTATAGTCTGCCACTGCCACGGTGGCGGGTATGCTACGGGAGCCATTAAACTGTGTTCGAGTGACACTCCAGTGTCCTCAGCTAGACCCTTCAGGCGAACTGAGAAGGGCTGCCTCATTGAAGGCCTGTTTTGAAAAAGAATGGAGCTCGACAAGTCATTAATAGTAGAGTATGAGGGGTGCCTCTTGTCTGCTTTCACCTTAAGGAAGTATACAAAGGACATGTAGGTTGAAGCAATACTTTTTTGCAGACTAGTTGGTTCATACTTGAAAAATTGAATTGCTGCACAAACTTGAAGAAAAAACAAGAGAGATAGGAAAGAGTGCAGGAACTGCACTCTTTCCTGTCTCTCTTGTTTTTTCTTCAAGTTTGTGCAGCAATTCAATTTTTCATGTAGGTTCTTTGCAGATGAAGCGACCACTCATTTGACTCAACATAAAGGCTTTCTACGGGGCTGGTGCGAAAAGCACCCGTAGAAAGGCGGATGCCCAAATGGTGCACGGGGTCCAGCATCTTCAAGGCACTTTGAGTGGCAGACTGATAGACAACGGCCCCATAATCTAAGCGGGTGCGAATGAGGCTTTTATAGAGGTTCATGAGGCATTGCCTATCACTACCCCACGTAGTACGTGACAACACTTTTATAACATTCATGGCTTTTAAACATTTTGTTTTTAAATACTTGATGTACGGTACAAAGGTTAACTTGTTGTCCAAGATTAAGCCTAAGAATTTATACTCGGGTTTGACGGACAGACGTTGCCCGTTCAGTCAATGTCAGGTTCCGAGTGCATGCCTCTCTTTCGAGAGAACAAGACACACGTGCTTTTTTGTGGGTTAAGTCGAAATCCGTTTTCATCTGCCCATTTGGAGACCTTATTTAAACCCAGCTGAACCTGCCGCTCACACATGGCCAAGTTGTATGACTTGAAGCCAAGCTGAACGTCGTCGACATATGTACAATAGAACATATTGCGGGGAATGGACAAGTGCAAAGAATTCATTTTGATGATAAAAAGTGTGCAACTAAGCACGCCACCTTGTGGCACGCCTGTTTCCTGGACAAATGTTTGAGAGAGCACACTGCCCAGACGGACACGGAATGTTTGGTTTGACAGGTAACTTTCGATTATATGAAACATTCTTCCGCGCACACCAAGGTGGGACAAGTCTCTTAGAATTCCGAAACGCCATGTTGTGTCATACGCCTTTTCGATATCGAGGAACACAGAGAGAAAATATTGTTTATGGACAAAGGCGTCTGATCTGTGCCTTGATACGAACAAGGTGGTCTGTGGTGGATCTACTTTCTCGAAACCCGCACTGAAATGGGTCGAGCAAATTGTTTGTTTCAAGGATATGTACAAGTCGGCAGTTTATCATTTTTTCGAATACTTTGCACAAGCAGCTTGTAAGTGCAATAGGCCTATAACTTGAAGTTAAAGAAGAGTCCTTGCCCTCTTTCAAAATGGGAATAATAATTGCCTCTTTCCAGGAGGTAGGGATAGTGCCAGAAAACCGGATAGCATTGTACAAACAAAGTAGGGTTTTTCGTGTTTCGGCTGGTAGGTTTTTTAGCATTTCATACACCACACGGTCAGAACCTGCGGCAGAAGTGCTGCAGGAGTTTAGAGATGTTCGGAGCTCCGCTAGACTGAAAGCTTGGTTATATGCCTCGTATCTAGTGGATTTGTGTTCGAGTTTCTGCTTTTCTATTCTTGTTCTGTATTTTTGGAAAGTGTCAGTATAGTGGGACGAGCTGGATACCCGTTCAAAGTGTGCCCCGAGAAAGTTTGCCTAATTTTCCAAGGTATCACCTTGAGTGTTTACGAGTGGAAGTGTGTGTACTTGTTTCCCTGCTATCCTACTGACCATGTTCCAGACTTTTGCCTCCTGTGTGTATGAATTGATCCCTGACAAAAACTTCTGCCAGCTTTCTCTTCTGGCCTGCCGACGCGTTCTCCTTCCTTGAGACTTTATTTTCTTGAACGTGTCAAGATTTTCCGCTGTTGGCGAGTTGCGCAGCAATCTCCATGCCTTGTTCTGTTCCTTTCGCGCATTACGACACTCCGTGTTCCACCATGGGACGTGTCGTTTGCCGGGCATTCCAGATGTTTGCGGTATGCACCTGGCTGCTGCGTCAGTTAGAAAAGCTGTGAAGTACTTCACAGCTTCATCTATGTTTAACCTACATATGTCTGTCCAACTCAAACGTGTAGTGTTGTGGAACTGTTCCCAGTCTGCTTTGTTTATCAGCCATTTGGGAACATGTAGAGGACATTCATATGTTGTTTGTGAACTCAACACTACAGGAAAATGGTCACTTCCATATGGATTGTTTATGATTTTCCATTTCAATAGTGGTAGAAGTGAAGGTGATACGATGCTGAGGTCTATAGACGAGTAAGTTTTGTTGGCCATGTTATAGTAGGTTGGCTCTTTCCTATTCAACAAACAGGCGCCGGAAGAAAAGAGAAATTGTTCAATGAGATGACCTCGTGCATCACAGCGAGAATCGCCCCACAGTCCACTATGTGCATTTAGGTCCCCAAGAAGCAAATAAGGTTCAGGTAGTTCGTCTATTAGGGACTGAAATTCACGTCTTTCAAGACGTTGGTGGGGAGGTACATACAAAGAGCAGATGGTGACGAGTTTGTTTAAAAGTACCGCTCGAACAGCCACCGCCTCAAGGGATGTCTGGAGTGGTAAATGTGTACACGCTACTCCTTGGTTAATAATAATGGCTACGCCACCGGATGATGCCACAGCATCATCTCGGTCCTTTCGGTATATGACGTAAGCACGTAAAAAATTTGTATTGGAGGATTTCAGATGTGTTTCCTGTACACACAGCACTTGAGGTGAGTGTTTGTATAAAAGCTCTTGGACGTCGTCGAGGTTTTTAAGCAGGCCTCTGACGTTCCAACGTATAATTTGTGTTTCCATATTGGAAGTAAAGTAGTGCTGTGTGTACGTTAAGGGAGTGACTTGTTTAAGCTGAAAGGTCGAGCTCAAGTAACAGGGCTATTACCAGGCCCTGTTATTAGCTTTTTGGTTTTCTTGGCGCGCTCCAGAAAGCCGCGCCGCTCTTTTGGCACCAGAGGTGCCGCCGTATCCATTGCCTCCTCGGAGGCACTGGATGCCCGCTCATGCGAGCTGGTTTTTCGAAGCTTGGGCCTCGCCTGGCGAGGTGAGGCCTTGAGACCCGAGGACCCTGGAGTCCCTGGTCTCTGTTCAATAGTAGGCGGAGTAGACTCAACTACTGCCGCCTTGGGGGCAGGCGCCACAGCCAATGGCTCGCTCTGCGCAGGCCGAAGGAGTGGCGAGGGCTGGTGCGATACTGCCCCCTGGCGCGCCGCATCAGCATATGTAGGGCCATAAAATGGCGAGACTCTTTTTCTTGCTTCTTTAAATGTAATGTTTTCTTTTATCTTTAAAGTAATGATTTCTTTTTCTTTTTTCCAGAAAGAACAAGAACGTGAGTACGCGGCATGATTACCACCACAGTTTACACAGTGTGCAGGTGCTTCGCAGTTGTCGGACGCATGGCCCACGACTCCACACATAGCACAAGTTTTCTGGCCACGACAGCTTTGCGAGCCGTGGCCATATCTCTGACAATGGAAGCAACGGCGGGGGTTGGGAATATATGGCCTCACAGATGTCTTTGTGTACCCAGTCTGAATTGTTTCCGGCAAATCGCTCGAAGCAAAGGTCAGTACTAAGTGTTTTGTTGGTATTTCCTTTTGATCTCTTCTTATCTTAATACGCTGTACGTTTGTCACGTTCTCGCTCTTCCATCCTTCAAGAAGTTCAGCTTCGGTCAGGTCAAGCAAATCTGCGTCCGAAACGACCCCGCGAGATGAGTTCATAGACCTGTGTGGCGTAATACTGATGGGTGTGTCTCCAAACGTTGTGAGGGTGTTCAGTTTATCGCATTGGTCTTTGTCACGTATTTCAAGGAGTAGATCTCCACTGGCCATTTTGGTAACCTTGTACCCGGCACCGAGAGTTTCGGTTAAGGACCTAGCCACTACGAAGGGGGATACTGTTCTGGCTTGCTTGTTAGTTTTTTCACAGTGTATAACGTGGAAATGAGGAAAGGTTTGTCTTGGCCGGAGGAAAAAATTGTTATCTTCGGTGCGTACCCGCTTTGAGGAGGCACGATCACCAAGTAAAGGGAATGCTTTGTGCATGCTAATTGTATGTTGTTCAGTAGCGTTGGCGGCCACCCACCACGGAGCCCAACGAGGGGACGCTGCAAGTTTACGGATGCTGAAACCTGCAGACGCCAGCCGTACAACGCCACTATAACCCAATGCGCCTAGACCAAGGTAGGCTATTTGCACAGGGTTAACCCTAGCCGCCAGGAAGTTTGGAAGTAAACGGAAGAGAGTAGAAGACAGGACAGATAAATAGTAAGAGATAAAGACGAAGATGTACGGAGAGAGGGATAGGAAAAGGCGACTGCCGATTTCCCCTGGGTGGGTCAGCCCAGGGGTGCCGTCTACGTGAAGCCGGGGCCAAAGGGGTGTGTTGCCTCTGACGGGAGGCCTTAAAGGTCCAATCACCCAGCGTCAGCTCAACCCCCAGGATTCCCTTTTCCCCGGACACGGCAAAACCACGCACGGCTAGGCGTGGGAGGGAGTAGAAACTCCCCCGTTAGCTCGGGTCCGTGGTGTCGCTACACACCAAACGCCTGCTTTATCAGGCGCTTTCGTTATGAAACGAAAGTGAAGGTGCAGGAACCGCCTTGCCATTTCCACACCAAACACCATCACTCGGTCCTGCATAGCTGTTAATCGTTTTGAAATCGGTGAAGTTACGAGTCGAGGCTTCAGCGAGAAATTTTAAAACGACACTTCTACTTCGATTTCTTCCGCTAATGATGAACTTACGAACGCAATACTCGTGACATTACAGAGTCCTTGAATTTTATTAATCCAGACCAATTCACTGTTTCATTCAAGTGTCCCTTTTAAGAGTTAAAATGGCACCGTCGTGATTACACCACTAAGCCACAACAACGTGTTAGGGACAACGACAATAACTGCTTACTCTGTGGAAGCGCTCGCGCTTGCTCAGACTCGTTGCTGGCACCTGTCCGCACAGACGATTTGACGAGACGC
Source organism: Rhipicephalus microplus (assembly GCF_043290135.1). NCBI lineage: Eukaryota > Metazoa > Arthropoda > Arachnida > Ixodida > Ixodidae > Rhipicephalus > Rhipicephalus microplus. The sequence continues at coordinate 118,387,385 of NC_134704.1, forward strand.
GCTAACCGTGAAACCTGGCAGCCGGTGATTTCCTTAGGCTGGACCAGTGTAAACGGCGATCGCCACTGGTCTTTTGTCAGTGCAGCTGCACGGCCTGCAGATGGCCATCATGAACAGGCTCAGCTGACAGGAAGCACAAGATGCTTACAGGCAATGTGCTTACAAGAGAATTCTCATATTGCACCCATTAGCTGCTGAAATTCTGGCCCTCCGTAAACACAGTGGACATATGAAGCAAATATGAAGCAGTTCTGTTCTACTAATTTACACTTCACTACCGAGCGAAAGTGAAAATGCTGTTATTTACGCTGACCAGTGGTACTGATTGCATCAGCAAAAATCATTAGTCAACTCATAACTCTGGGATGCCAAATTAGAATGTCTGCATCCCGTGCTTACGGCTTTTAATTTACCCTAAGGCCGATATCTACAAGATTCCTTGCGGGCTCAGATAGTAAGAGCGATAGTCCTCGAAAGGTAGTCCCGGGTTCAAATCTGGGACAACTATGAATTTTTCCTCTGCTGCAGTACTTTCAATAACAGCGACTTTAAACCGTACAAAACCTGCTCACAATCCCCGTGGCAAAACACGTGCCAGAGACACATGTGCTGTCACTAGACAGAGCAATCAAGAGCTGCAAGAGCAGAGCTGTCACCACGTCTTGAGCTGCAAACAAATGGGACTACCCACCCCATGCAAGCCCCAGCTGACGTGTCAAAAAGGATGCCTCAGTAACTATGTGAGGAGAACTACCGTATTTACTCGATTCTACCGCGCCCTCGATTGTAACGCGCACCAGATTTCCACGACGAAAAAAAAAAGTAAGACATTGATTGCAACGCGCACCCATTTTTCTCGCTGGCTCGCACAATCACACCACTCGAAAAAACGACTCCTTTCGGGAGCGTCTTCCATTTAAATATGAGGTACGGGGGAAGCTTGTACCCATCTGACGTGTAACAGAGCATTGCCGTCACTGTAGTTTTACCATGGACCGATGTCAGCACGCGAACTTGCTTCGCCCCCTTCTTCTCGACGGTTGTGGTGCCAGGCATGTCGAAGTAAAGAGGCTTCTGATCGGCATTCCTGATTTGCCCAAGCAAGTAGCCGTTGTTGTGTCGCAAGTTTAGGACGAACCTCTGAAAACTGTGAAGCTTTTCATTGTACTCCTCCGCAAAACTTTTTGCATATGCCCGTTCGCCTTCTGAGGGAAAAGCCTTTCCTCTTCATAAAGTTAGTTAGCCAGCACCTGCTCGCTTTAAACTGGCTCCGCATTAGCCCTTTTTCTAAGGCTAACTGCATAGCCTGCACTTGGAGCAGTTCTGTCGTCACGGGCCGCTGTGCCGCTCACTGCTCAATCACATACTCACCGAGCAGCTCTTCAATTTGCGGAAACCGACCCTGCTGTGGTCTACTGAAGCCTTTGCGTGAATGTTTGCTGTCGACAATCTTCTGCTTTTGTTTCCGCCAGTCCTGCAGCCACGTTTCGGGAACTCCGAACGACCGTGCTGCGGCCCAATTTCCGTCCGTTTCGGCAAACGCGATGACTTTTAAAAGCGGCATCGTGGTGCACTCGTCGAGTTTTTAAAGTCGGCCCTTCCATGCCGTCGATGCTAATGCACTACAAGATGACGAACTCCTCAGCACACGTACGAAGTGCCGCACATGGGAAACACATAGGCAGAAATGGCCGACGCGCCATGCCGACGCACGTAGGGGGCGGCCATTTTGGAAATGCCTATGGCAATAGAATGACCGTATTCATTTTCTTTTTCGTACTCGATTCTAATGCGCATGCGATTTATGAACTCGCTTAACCGGAAAAAAGGTGCGCGTTAGATTTGAGTAATTACGGTATGTTGTTCTACAATGTCCAAGGCACATCTGACCACTCCTAGCTAGAGCACGACACTCTGAAATAACTAGTTCAATATATAGGCATATTCGAGAAAATGCGGACAGCTTTTCTTGTACCTTTGTGCTACAAAAGAATGAAGGGCTACTTTTTTCTTTCGTGCCACCTGCGTAATACTAGAAGAAACCCTAATTGAGTGCACTTAATTCGCGTTAATTGCACCAAAAAAGCCAGACCTGTACAGAACGTGCCGCAGGTTCACAGGAAAAGTTGAAGTCTTAAAACAATGCACACACACAGACTAAAAAGAAAAACTCAACGACGGCAAAGCTCTACCAACTCTCACAAATTTTTGCATTGCTGTAGACAGCTGTCAAGACGGTAGTAATGTAAGTCAACATCAAATACATAAATTCGGACACTCTCAACCCGTGAAACTTTTGGTTGCAACACGGCACTATAAGAAAGCACCCAGATGGAGCCTTTCAAAATGTCTCATGATAATAGCCTCACAATCATGCTCGATGTCATACCACCAAACATCACTGACGAAGAAAACCTTGACATCACCATGTACCTTCAGCGTGCCTGAGAAGCCAGACAACTTGCCCTTCTGGACATGAAGAACCAGCAAACGACTGACTGCCATCGTTAACACCTTCAATGACTTCACGAGAAATAGAAGCTCAACGAGTGTCTGGATGCAGATGTGGGCTCGTGAAACTTCTACAGCGATAGTTCCACACAAAGCACTAGAGCGCCTCGGCACTTCAGACTACGCGGCTATGCATGTCAGATGGCAGTGCAAGCTCCCAGTGCAACCATGCAGGACCTGAAGTTGTCCACAAGGAATGCCTTAAGAGGGGCTCGCTCTTTGAAAACCGATAAATTGCAACACAAAGCACGCCCAGAGAACAGTGGTGCTTGCTCGGCGCGGCCTTGCAAGCACCACTGTTCTCTGGGCGTGCTTTGTGTGTCCCGTTTGCCATCATTTCCCTCGGTTCTCACACGTGCTCTTCAATCTTTTACAGCCTTTATGAGATGATCTTTCACCTTGTTCACGGGACGCTGATTGTTGTTCTGTCGCTAAGAGTGAGCAGGGCAATGTTTGAGACTCTGCACGCGTTCTGTTCAAGAAAGCGTCCGATGAGGCTCGTACGCATGGTGAGGCTTGTTCACGTGCCAATGCTGGGCGACAGTCGCATAGATGCTGAGCAGCTTCTTCTTCGTCTTTTCAAGACGATGACTGCATTGATGCTTATCATGACGTCGAGGTTGCTACACCATCCGCGCAACGCTCCTTCGTCACAAGTGAGGCTGGTGTTCGGGTTTCGTGCTCAAGTGCGCCTGACGAGTTGCGCTCTCTAACTGCAGCGATTACGGCCTTGAACAGTGCAACGGCGTCGTCAACTGTGCAACGGCGTCATCGACTGTGCCAACAGGTTCTTGGACATGCGAGGAGTTAGCTGCGGAAGAAAGCGAACGTGTTGCTTTGCAACCAAACCTCAGCGCTGTGCCGGCAACCAATGGGCAGCGGAGAAAGACCCTTTTCTTGTGAAAAAGGCTCAGGAACGGCTGCAACACAAGCAGGAAAAGCGGAAAAGGAAAAGAGTCCTAAAAACATTTCTAGCTACATTGTAGGGTAATTTTAGACCAAAATACGAGTTCGAAACTTTCAAAGCCCGTTTTCTCAAAATGACTTGTTTTGGCCAGTGAGGCTGTTTTGTCTGGCGATATCTCTTCAACTGTTCATCTCATTTCTATCAGATTTGTTTTATTATGTGCTCTAATAAATAGCCCAAACAGTGACAGAACTGCTTTTTAAATTTGTTGCATCTGTAATTTGTGATAATCAAAATTTCATTGATAAAATCTCAATGACAAACACCGAATTTGTTGCTCTGCTAAAAATTTTCTGCAAGGAATTTGAAAAAAAGGTCTCTGTCGTAGTGTAATGCATCCATCCAAAAATCATCACAGTGAATTTCACGGCGGTAGCCCATTGATTAAATTCACAAGCGCCTGACTGAAAAAACCTATGTGCACTACCCTAATAAATGGCTGTAATTTCGGAACCAGTAAACCTAAATGCATGAAATTTTGTGGTTATTCAAATGGCTTTATAATTAGACCACCCTGAAATTTCATTGGGAGATTTCAACAAACAAAAAAGTTGCCCTTCTGTGGCAGCCTCCCCCCTTGAGCAGTGTTGTAGGCATTGGAGTATTGGAGGACACATTTTGCTTTATTAGGAGCTTGCTCCTTTTGCTCACGGCTTGATGTACGGCGGCTGCCGGCGTGTACACTAGTGTTGCCAGTGTGTGCACTTCTGCGGTCGCCGCTTAAGTTTGCCTCTCCGGTGATTCCAAAATGCTCACTAGATGGCAAGCTGCCACCTAAGGCTTCGGTTTTCAATAACCTGCCCACTCTTCTCCACAAAGTGGCTTTGTAAGAAAGAAGAGTGAAGAGAAAAGCGTGGCGCCATAACTGTCTCTCTCTCAGGAGGTTACCTCAACAACACCACACAGGGGATGAGTAGTGGAGGAGAGAAAGGAATGTTAAAGAGAGGAAAAAAGGAGGGTGTCAGTGGTGTTTGGTCTGGTCACGTGCAAACTCGCGCCGCCTCCGAACTGGAAGGAAAGAAAAAAACACTTGCCTGCTCTCAACCCCATTGAAAAACGCCAGATAGCTCCACATCTGCTATTTACGAGCGTTAGGAATTAGACTCTAGCCAGCGGCCAGTATAGCATAAAGGGACAGGTGGTTAACGTGCCCGACAATGCTGCCTTCAGCGTACCCATCATGCGCTGGCTCGTTAACAAGCGTTCCTACAGAAATGGTCTCGCCAAGAAACGCCCCATGCACCACCGAGTAAGCTCCTGTAAGGTGACTCACTTTGTGGATATGGTGGCGATTTTTTTTATTGCCCACTTCTTGTAGGAGTTTAATGTCCCAAAACAAACCACCGCATGACTATGAGAGAAGCCCTAGTGAAGGGCTCCAGAAATTTCGACCACCTGAGGTTCTCAACGTGCACCTGAATCTAAGCACACAGGCTGGAAACATTTTCGCTTTCATCGAAAATACGGCGGCCGTGGCCGGGATTCGATCCTGTGACCTGCAGGTCAACAGCAGAGTGCCTTAGCCACTAGACCACCAAGAAAGGTTCGCTTCTATTTTCAGTTTCAAACACCGAGATTATGTTTTCTGAGAGTGTAAAGCCACATGCTTTTCATTTTTATGCAACGACCTGTTACACATGTAGGTACTGGCCTGCTCAGGTTGCGAATGTCTCTGAATGTTTCCACTCCTGTGCAAAAACGCAGAAAGTTTTACATTGATGAGCAAAAAATGACGGATTTTCAGATTTCATGTGACTGGTGTCTATCCCTGCTGTTTTCATTGCGCTTTGGTTTCTCTCATTGGGCACAATTTTGGCCAACAAAATGTGCCATCTTTACCGACTGCATTTCCTTTTGTTCATCCCAAGCATGTGGCATCGTAATTGATATACTTTTAGTTTGTAAAAATCCCTTTTGTTGTGTCGTGAGACCCCTGGTGTCATGCAAGTACACTGTCCATGACACTGGGTAGAGATAGGCCTCCACTATGCCCTTTTCCTGCTACCAACCCAGTGAAGGCATGCCAGTCATGTTGCCCATGCCTCGCTCGCCAGTCGCCCTTCTTTTCCCTCCATAAAACTACCTGCAATAAACACAGGAGAGCAGTCTCGCCGAAGCTCGGTTTATGTGTTCGCCCTCTGTACGTTCTCCCGTTGCTCTGCCTTTTTGCCAGCCTGCCACGGGGTTGCCTTCCATGCTGCTTCCCTTACCTAACACCTTCATTTTCTACAATGTCGTACAGTATTTAAGCGAAACCATACTCCCTTTCAACGTGAACTTCACAGCGGCATATTTTGACAGAGGTGTGCAGCTTACCTTTAATATTTGTTGACGAGCACTTGCTTGTCTTCTTATCAGCTCTACCACCATCAGCCACCTGAGGAAAGAAAAATTGTAGGCACAGATGTGAAGAAGCGCATAGTGGTGTAGACCATAGGTCGGCGAACTCACTCATAAGTCGAGTCACTTGGACTCACTCAGACACAGATCAAGCTACGAATCGGGGCGCAATATTTTGGCGAGCCTGGGTCCGAGCGAGTGCAAAACACAAAATGTATATTTCAAGTGAGTGAGTTCCACTTTTGTTTTACTGACCTATGGTGTAGGCACCCCAAACTTTCCTTTTACAGTCAAGCCACCGTTCCGAGCAACGTATACAGAAACAAAAAGTGAAACACTTGCTGTTGAAAGAATTTCATAGTGCTTATAGACTGCACAGGCAGTTCAAGTGCCTATACACAATGTCTCTACCTTTCGGTCGTGTCACCTCCAATATTGAGCATGTGTGTGGAGACAACACACATTTAGTAGCCAGTCATTTTGCCCAGTTTTGGCAATCATTTCATGTTATCTGCAAGATAAGGGGAGCGCCAGCTGCCTCTGTTATTGGACATGTGAGAGCTCAGTTTTAGCTTAGCTGCTCGCTTTTGATTGCCTCCTTTGCACTGGCACGGAAAGCCCCAATGCCCACCTTACCTGCATCTCTTCCCCTTCCCCTATCTAGTACCGTATTTATACCATTGTAGATATACCCATTTTATCAAAATCTGAAATCCATTGTGGGCAGTTGACTTCAATCGAAACCAAAATCTGTTTAGTTTCCATGGTATACTTACAACCGAAACCTAAATTAACAAGAAATCGGGCACGCTGTGGCATGGTTACAACATTAAGTTTATCTTCCGGCCGTGCCTGTGAAATATATTACATTTCCTTGCATGCAAGCAGTACTTTAAGCAATGATTCGCAGAAGCTTTTCTACAGATAATCTCTGCCAATTGCCCTAAACCTAGCTTGTCTGTACAGGTCTGAGGTGCCGCCATGAAGCCACCATTCTAAACTGAAATCTCACTTTTTCTTCAGCGTCATGGTACATAAATGTCTTTATTGAATGCGCTCACGATTTTCTTTTGTGGGTGTGTTATGCAGAGCAATTGTAAAAGGTCGATCTACATTAGAGTCGACAATGAGATTGAGTAAGTGCGATGACGACTTCACGCAGCGTGCTCTTTATTGCCTGGCCAACAACGTTGAGTACTCCCAAATGTGGTCCAATAAACTTCATTCTATTGTACCTAGAACTGGTTGCTGTGAAAAATAAACAGTTCTTCAAGGCACTGGTACGTAAGCCCCAAACACGGAAGCATAATGCAAACAGCGTTGCACTCTCCCGACGATACTGTACTGCAAAATGTTTCTAAAACCTTAGAGCAACGGCACAAGGAGCAGAAACCCACCTGTGGTCGTTGCCGGCTGGGCGACAAGAGAAGTGCTGTGTCAGGTTCCTCCAAGACCTGTGCCCAGAACTGAAAGTGCACACGAAAAAGAATGCAGGGCCGAGTTACTAAACACATGTTATGCTATGTGACAACACATGCCACATGCGAAATTGTAGCAAGCCGAAGAGTGACATTCAGCGATGCCAACAGAACAAGGCCGAAATTCAGGCCGAGGCAGACTAATGGCTTTTTGGCGCCGAAAGAGCTCACATAGCTGCACATGTGGGTAGTGGTGCTATTTACATAGATGCTGTATTACTTTTGCACATGACCCTTGCTTTCATATATAACCTGCACATGTAACTACTGAACGCTGAAAAATAAGAGCTTAAAGAGTCCTCACAAACTGCTGTAAAGCTACCTTTCCTGCATTAACATAAAGCAGTGCGGTAAAATAAGCTTGCACACTGAAAATATGGCTGACCCTTTTTAATGTTCCTTATTGAATCATACAATATATTGAACTATACTCTGTTACACCACTTTGGTTGAGCACTACCAAAGCTACGGGGTGTAACAAAGCCACACGCTTGCGTAGCAAAACGTAGCCCCTCATACAAGTGCCTTCAAATTGGCAGGGTTGTCGAAAATTGACATTTGCTTGGTGTGTGCAATGTGTTTCTTCGTCGCATTTATTTCCTGAACATCTAATTTTTTGTGTCAGCTACCGGCAGTAACTATTGTTACAATTCAACATGGCAGCGCCCGCTTGATTTGAACTTGCACCTGCTAAACGCCCACCGCACTGACAGCAACAAATAAATGGTCAAATGAGCCATCGATTTGTTTGATCTTACTCTGAGGATGAAGCATCAGGTACATTTTGTCGTTATTAGTGAGATATGCTGCTTGTGTAGCCATATATGATAAGCCTAACGCGCCGATGCCAGGGCTGTGCCGCCAGGCGAAAAACACTGCATCGCCAAATATCAGACATAGGACCTCGCACAGCGTTCCGCGCGTGTCAGATGCTCTTTCGGTGAAACAAAAAAAGATAGACAAGAAACATTGCAGCGAGAGACTAGAAGGAACACGTCGAAAGAGAAGCAGTCATACCAGAGCCACGAACAGCGTCAGAGAGCCACAAAGGGAATATATCTGCTGGCACGAGCGTCTACTGATCTTCCGTAGAGCCACAAATCATATAGTTAAGACGCCAAACTTCCTGAAGTTGAAGAGTAATGGCCAGTTTGACAGTATTACTTATTTTTTAAAGTTCATAAACCACCCACGTTACATGCAATGAGTGTGGAAGGACAATTCAATGAGCCGACACAGCGCGGATGAATACATGTAGAGGGGCTGATCGCCTTTCTTATTGGCAGGGGGCCCTGCAGCCTTCACAGTGCTGAAGGGAACTTCTGAAAGAGAGTATAGTTGCAATATCTTCGAGATCTCAATATATGCAGGATCGACTCTATACAAGTAAAACCTAAGCCGTATTCTGCCTTGCATTTCTTATTTTCAGCCATGTTTTTACCAACTAGCCCAACAAGAAGTACTCGGGGTATGTTTACAAAATAGCGTGCCCTGGTCTTATAGGTATGGCACTATGAATCACATGCCTAGAGCATTTTCACGGTTTGCAAAGATAAGCACTGCCAACAAAACTGAAATAACAACAAGTGAACATTCCAACAAAGCCTAGCACACAAGCTATGTGCTAAACAGAGCTACAAAGAGACGAGCCCAAGTAAAGTCACTGCTACCTCAAGTTCTGGAATTTTGCGAGCAAAACATGCAAACCTGTTTCAAAGCTTGCAATGGAAGGACTTTAATTGAAACAGGCACATAAACAATCTACATTACAGTTTGAAATAACTTTGGTAGGCGGGAGAGGCCCCACCCAGATGATAGAAGCGACTGGAGATCGCCTCCACGATTAAAGTAGAATGTAGATTTAGTCCCACTCATGAGCTAGATACAAAAACCCGATCTTTGTTCAACATCAAGATGAGCTCACAATACAACTTCTGTTCAAGAGCACTTTGAACATTCTTTTTTTTTTCAGTACCAATTACACATTGTTGAAACACTGCCTGTCAATTTGCTGCAACTTCCAATTCTGAAAAAAAGATGTTGCTCCTAACACGATAAACTGATGAATGTTTCGAAATCTACATGTTGCACTAGAAAGATTAAATACTTGAAGTTCACGGTGACAAATGCTATGCAAAAGCACAGTGACTGACATGTCGGTGTAGGGTGCAAGTCTATGTTAATCTGCCTTCAAGAAAAAAGAAATCTAAAACTGCATCAGTGCTTCTATGTTATACTGTATTTTCATGTATGCTGCATTTCTGGTACTACATTCAGCGACAAGTTCCATCTCGGCCGTGGCATCTTCTTGTCGAAATGAGGATGCCACGGTCGAGATTGAACTTGTCATCGAATCTAGCAGGAGAAATATAGTACACCCACTAAGCGTGGCCTCTGCTGGAGCCGCGCTTTTCATTGTATAACTGTGATTCTAACATCATGTCAAGCTTTACTGCAAGTGTAGCAAACCTCATCGGGCACGGGCAAGGTTCGAGACAGCTCCAAGCCCGGACAACCAGCTTGCAAAACTGTTGCGAAGCCTAAGCTGGCTTGACCAGTATTTTAAAATAATTGGGAAATGTTAAATTTTAAAGAAGCATGCAATGTGGCAAAAGATTCACAGAAGGAAGAAAGAATTGCATCAGCCTATTGGTAGCACAAACCTGTGAAATATGAATGATTACTTCAGAAATTGCAACCTTTTAGCTTTTTAAGCTAAGAGTAGACTGCTTCACAGATGTTCGGGTGCATGGAGGCGGTGCTGAATCTGTTCGACTTTCAAAAACTCGATCTCTGTTCGACATCAAGATGAGTTCGCAATATAACTTCTGTTCAAGAGCACTTGGAACATTCTTTTCTTTCAGTCAGTACTAATTACACATTGTTGAAACACTGCCTGTCAATTTGCTGCAACTTCCAGTTCTGAAAAAAAGATGTTGCTCCTAACACGATAAACTGATTAATGTTTCGAAACCTACATGTTGCACTAGAAAGATTAAATACTTTTTTTTCACGTTGACAAATGCTATGCAAAAGTTAAAAGCAACTCTAACCATTTCATTTTAAAGAGACACTAAAGAGAAGCGACGGGCTGGTTTATATTGACAAACTGCACTCAAAGAACTCTAATGCCATATGTTTCACTAACATAAGTTCATTATTAGCGGAGAAAATCAAGGTTCTATTACTTTTTAATTTGGCAGGTGACGTCTGAAATTTTAAAGTGTATTTTTCGTAATTTCAAGACATGGGCTAGATAAGTATTCTGAAACTTCGTATGCTAGATCTATAGCAACCGCAGATGATGATGTGCTTCATTTTTAACTATTAGAAGCTACGTAGGACCCAGTAGAAGCCTTCGAGATCTACAAAGCCTCGGTCTGGTGCATGAATTACATTGCGGCGTCTACCAATATTTTCTTTTCGCGAGTTGTCTCACTTACCAAGCGTCGTATCGCAGTAAGAGTGGCATTTTTGAGATTGTGACATTTGTACTCCTTTAATATGCAAAAAATCGCTTTTCTCTATAGTGTCCCTTTATTTACATTCCCAAAAAAGGGGCCTCCCCTAAAAAAAGGCTCTAGGTCTGGGACACCTTGGTTTGAGAAAGTGCTCATTCGTTTTTGCAGGCGAGTGCTACAGATCGAGTGCATAGCAATTTATTTTCGTTTCATTAAGGTACATTTATGAGCCACTCACCTGGCGAAGCCTCTGTTTACCGGTCCCCTTTTTATGAGAAGTAGGCGAAGCTGTTGACAGGGGCCGTGTGGGGGTCCCAAAAAAACTCCTGGGCTGACCCACAGCATGGCCTTCGCTTAATTGGGTACTGGTGGTCTTCGATGCAAGGTTGACTGCACCGTTCCCATGTGGCTGTAGCAACAGGCAGGTCAATGAGGCGCATGCGCTACTTTTAACCTGATCAGAGCTGAAAAGGCATTTAACATCTGAAGCAAGCCATAGGACAGTGCAAATTTAACTTGGGTAAAAGGGTAAAGGGCCTGTGTGCGGTATACATTACCTAAATTGCATGCAAACAAAACCACTCAAATCTCACCATAACAAAATTGCACCTTACACGAAAAATAAGTTTGCTATATCCGAAAGTTATAAAAATAATATTAAAAAAAATAAAAATTCATTATAAAATTATTTCTAACAGTATGTCTATGGCAAGACAATTTTTATTTGCTTCATCATAAGAGATATTTTGTTATATCTGGGTGTACAGTAAACGCTCGTTAACTCGAACTCACATATCTCGAAATCTCGGTCAAGTCGAAACTTTTTTTGCCACGCCCACCATAGGCGGCATGTATTTGCCCCCCCTTGAAAGGTTTTGGCAGGAGTAAAATCAGGTTCTCTTCTCGATGTAGAAGAAACCACTTCTCCCCACTCGGCGCCCGAAGCGCACCACCCGTGGTGGTGTAGCAAAGTGGGAGAAGAATCGTACGCCGCTATCCCAATAGCGGCTATTGGCCTGCTGGACGCTTGACGAGGAAGCAGAAGCAACGCTGAAGAAGTTTTAGATGGCTGAGAAAAACTTGTATTTACAGATTTTACAAAACAATGGACATCAATGTTACAAAAAAAAAAGGAAAAGAAAAACAACTTGGAAATGAACCGACTTCTGTAGGGCGACCCTACGGGGTTCGGCGGAGCCGATGGTGCCTAACACCGCAAGCTCGGTTCAGAACCCCCCGGCGGCGCCACGGGGCCTCTTCTTATCTCTTCCTGGCGCTCCGCCCTTACCACCATCTCGGCACATAATCACTAGCTTGTCCTCTGATTGGACAGTACATTGGGTACATTAAAAAAAACGCCACGAGGATCCCGCCTTCGTGCACGTGGGACTTATGCACTCTCCCCAAACCACACAACAACCAAAACGTAAATAAAACAAAACTAGAAAAAGCATAGAGGCCAGGGCCAGCTTCGCGGCGCCCAATTATTTAGACAGAGCTAGCTGTACTCGGTAGTGCGGCCATAGGGCGATTTCTCTCTACCACGTCAATTTCTTGACAACGGGGCTATAATCCCTTTGCCTCTGTGCGCCGTACGAGGAACCGCTCGCTGACCGCGCATATTTCTGCTTACGAGTTCCTTTGCCCAGATAAACGGGGATGTAGTCGAAGACATGCCCGATTCAACAATAGGAATCCCAGGCGTCGAACGGGCGACCGTCACCATTTCCCGTGTCGCGAGCCCGCTTCTGAGAGTCACTGGACCAAAGCCGGCCCGGCAGAAAAAGGTCGTCGGTGACTTCAGAGTTTTCGCAACGCGCGCCGCCGATTTTGCAGGCGCGCAAACAGTACGTGGCCGGGCCATACGCCGAACCGATGCGAGGAGTCACCGCGGTGCGCGGGGTCTCGGAAGTGGCCCGTTGATGCGCCGACTGCCAGTTCCGAGATGCAATTAGGGGCCGTCGCAACGACGTTTACAATCTCAACCCTTTCGTTGCCCGGGTTGGTTCCCTTTTCTTTGAGTTAGTAGTAACTGGAAACGCTCGACCGTCGACAAAGCAGGGCAATCTGCTGGCGCCGCGTGTCTGCGCTCGTGGCAAAACCGGTCGGTCGCGCCTCAACCGCTTGTCACTCAAGCAACGCTGGCAGCCCGCGGCTGACATGCCCTCTTAAGCTTACGCCGCAAAGCAAATAAAAGCAAACAAAAATTGCCGCGCTACGAATTCTTACCGCGGTCCTACACCCCCCATCCAAGACTTCGCAACAACTTGCGTACAGTGTTGCCGAAGTAAACCCACACACGAAAAAAACGGACCGCGCTCAACCAGTGGGTGTACGGTGGGTTAACAGCTACTGCCAACGGCCGGGGTGTCCCACCCACTACGCAGTGGTCACGCTGCACCTGGCCGGCAGCAGCATGCGCAAATTCTCTCCTGCAAAGAAAGCGCGCAAAGAGCCCCACTTGGTCTCGGTGCTCAAAAAAAAAAAACACACACACACAATGAGACAAACCAATCTCCAGCGCCAGCTGACATGACAAAGCTACTTGGTGAGCTGCCCTGCTCTCTTAATATAGCGAGCCTATTCCAAACATCATGCGGCTGAAACGCGGTATCTAGTAGCCCCGACCAAACATGCCAGAGCTGCTCGCTCCACGCGCCTTTCCACCAAACGCTTATGATGCATGCACCATCTCACATTCCCTGCCGTGGGTAATTTTTTGCACACTCTGCAAGAGTTTTCATTAACATGACACACACTGCAACACATGCCCCAGCACATTTGGGCGCTGTTGCCCCACCCAACATAATAAGAAAAAAACGCAACAAAACAATATTGGCACTTAAAAGCAAACAGACACCACACGCAGTTCACACCACTACACTTGGTAATTGTCACACACTGTTGTATGATGTTCAAAAGTTCCATCATCATTCTGAAGTGTTATTGCCATGTTTGCACCATAAATCCATCACTTAGTCCCGTGGCACACAACACTCGTTCCCCCTCCTTCACTGATCGCGGCTGCGGGGCTTTCAGGCTACTGCACCTCCTCCCAGTATTGGTTTGTCAGCCGGGAAAGCGCGTCTGCATTAGCATGTGCTGTACCCTTTCTGTGTTGCACTACCACGTCGTAGCGCTGCAAAGCCAATGCCCAACGTATCAATTTGGCCCCTTGTGGCGAAGCTTGAGTGAGGTACGCGAGTGGATTGTGGTCGGAGACGACAAAGATTTTGGCCCCGAATACCCAAGTGTCGAACTTTTTGAGTCCCCAAATGACACCAAACGCCTCGCGTTCTATCGTAGACCATTTCATCTGAGCAGGCGTGAAGCGATGACTGGCAAAAGCAATAGGGCACTCGGTACCGTCATCGGCCATTTGGGCCAAACAAGCTCCCACAGCGATAGCGGAAGCGTCCGTAAAAAGCCAAAACGGCTTGTGAATGTCTGGAGTGGTTAATTCAACAGCGCTGCACAGGGCACCCTTGAGTTTTGCAAATGCCTCGTCGGCCTCGAGCGTCCAAGGGATGTGGTTAGGAACATGTTTAGCCGTCAATTGGGTAAGGGGCTTGGCAATGCCAGCAAAATTGGGTATGTAACCCCGGTAATACCCGCACAGACCTAGAACACTCCTTAACTCTTTTTTATTCTGGGGTACATGCAGCCCCTCAATAGCCGCGAGCTTGCTGGGGTCCGGACCGTGCTTTCCCGATCCCACAATATGTCCGAGGTAGCGGATAGACGCGCACGCCACCTGACATTTTTCTATGTTAGCTACTAGACCTACGGACGTTAGGGCGGAGAACACAGCGTGGAGGTGCCGGACGTGCTCCTGTAGGGACCTGCTGAAAACCGCAATGTCATCCAAGTAGGCACAAGCATACGCCTCATGGGGTGCTAACAGCTGGTTCATACTTCGCTGAAAGCTGGCTGCCGCATTCCTGAGCCCAAACGGCATTACCCTCCAAGCAAACTGGCCTAGGTGCGACACGAACGCAGTCAAGCGCTGTGACCCCTCCGCTAAGGGAACTTGCCAGTAGCCTCGTCGGAGATCAATGAGAGTTATATAACTAGCCTGACCTACATTCATAATCAGTTCTTGCGGGAATCCCATCGGGAATGCGTCTGGTTCGGTTATGGCATTTAAGCTTCGGTAATCGACACACAGGCGCACCGTGCCATCTTTCTTTGGGACGCACACAAGGGGGTGAGCAAATGGACTTTCGCACCGGTATATTAAACCAAGCTCGAGCAGTTCCGCTATCTGTTTTGAAACCTCGTCCTTCAAGGCCACTGGCATGCGGTAAGGGCGGCTACGTTTCGGCGTAGCCCCTTGCATAAGCCTTATCTTATGTTCGCCGACTTGCGCGATCCCCACTTCTCTGCTAAATAAGGCCGCATGGCGTTCAAACACCTCCCGTACTAACACTCTCTCATGGGGCTGCAAATGAGCCAAGCTACCCGCCGATAGGATAGATGCTCTGTCGTGCGAGGAGACAGGACGCGGCACGTATTCCACCTCCCCGAACTCGTGGTCGTCATGGAATATGACACCAATGCCAGCGACCCGGCACGTGTACGGGCGCAGGTGGTTGGCATGCACTAGCATACGCTTACCCGCCGGCGTCTCTAAGTAATAGGAGTGTTGGCGGTACTTTCCTGTGATCCTGCACGGACCTACCCATTTCGGTTGCATTTTACCGGAACGGTTGCTATCAAAAACAAGCACCTGCTCCCCAAGTTGAAACTCCTTTTCTTTCGCACGAAGGTTGTATTGCGTCGCGTACGCCCTCTGTTGTTTAGTTGCGGTCACGTTAGCAGCTTCCGCGGCTATCTCCAACTGTTGCTTCAGTTTTCGCATATACTCCGCCGGCTTGTCTGCCACTGTCGCGGGCATTTCCTGTTCTCCCGTCCAAGCCCTCTGTAGGATCGCGAGCGGACCGACGGGTTTTCTGCCGTACATCATCTGGAACGGGGACACGCCCGTAGTGTCGTGAGGAACTTCTCTATATGCCCACAGTAGAAGTGGCACGAACTTGTCCCATTGTCGCCCCTGTTCAGATATCACATGGAATAGCATGTTTTTGAACACTCTGTTCCACCGTTCGACCGCCCCGTTGCTTTCCGGGTGCTCCGGTGTCGAAAACCGAGGGGAACAGCCGAGGCGCGTCAGGAATTCGCGGGTCAGCGCGGCGGTGAAATTGGTCCCGCAATCTGAACATACTACCTCTGGTATACCGCTGCGGCTGAAAATTTCCAACATTGCGTCGCAGGTAGCTTTAGCTGTCAATGATTTGAGACATATGACCTCGGGCCAGCGGGTGCAGAGATCTATCATGCACAACGCGTAGCGGTGGCCGCGAGTTGTCGGCGGCTCAATTGGTCCTATGACGTCGATATTGACTTTCTGAAAGGGGTATCGGGGCCTTACGAGGGGCGCTATGGGAACTCTGTCTGTCTGCCTCCTGTCAGCCCTGATCTGGCACGAGTGACAACAATTGCAGTAGTCTCGGACGTCCTTTTCTATACCTGGCCAAAAAAAACTAAGTTTAATTCTCGCTTTCGTCTTACGAAACCCCAGGTGTCCGCCCCAATACGACTCATGCGCCAGGCTGAGCACATCAGCCCGCCGGGTGATCGGCAAAACTAACTGCTTGATCGGTTGACCCAATACCTGTTCTCGGTGATACAGCAACCCATCAATCACAAGCATTCCACCTCGCCCTTCCGCGGCGTCTCTCCATGCCCGGCCCAACGTTTCGTCACTCTGTTGTTCCTCACGCAACGCCTCGAAATCGCCCCTCTCGCCACTAGCGCCACTTTGCGACACGCAACTTGCCTCGTTCTCGGCGGTGTGTGGTGTTTTCTCTCTAGCGTTACGCTCTCCTTCCGGCCCTGATTCTCCCTCCTCTACCGCCACGGCTGTAACCACTTCTTCCTCCCGTGTGCGTTCGACCTCGCTGGGCTGTAGTACGCTTCCCTCCGCTGACCGCGGATAATCCGGAGTCGGTCTACTCTGCTCTACTACTCTCCCATCTAGTTTTGCGGCCGCCTCTCGCTCGTCGGAGAAGTTTTGGGGGGATAGTGTCATGTCCTGTTTGTCGTAATCACACTGGCTCTGCTGCAACGCGGTCCAATCGCTCGCCGAGAGCAGGCATTCACTCACGTTTAGTTTATCTGTGACCGCACACAAGACCGGTGTGGCCTGTGAAACTTCGGCGAACACCGGTTGCCCCTGTTTCAGCGTTAGCGGGAGCTCTACTAGTTTGGCCTCGACTCGTTCACCAAATGCTGCCCGGAGGCTTACGCGGCCATGGGCCTGGATAAATTCTTCAGGGACCACGCTTTCCTGCACTACCGTAATCTCGGCGCCCGTGTCTACTATTGCATTCAAAGTTTTATCTTTGCAATTCAGAGTTACCTTCCACAAGCGGTCGGCCGGCGTTACCTTATCTAGGCAGACTCGAGCAGTGAGTTTATCATTTCCCTCCGAAGCGCTAGGATTCGGCGCCACCCTTTCAAGGTAGTGCGGGCAGTTGAGTCTAATATGTGTGTTCGATCCACACTCAAAACATCCCGTTTTCCTTGGTTGCCTAGCTGAATTATAGGAACCCTTCGGTCTCGTGTTCGAACCCTGACTCGGGCCCGATGGGCTGCTACTCTGTTGGTCGGTCGTCTTTTCTACCCCTTTGCTGCTGGCGTTACGCGGCTGTCCTTTCTGCGCTTCCGCACTGCCGTTCGCGTCTTCAAAGGTGTGCAAGAGCCTTGCAATTTCTGTGCTTTTGTACCACGCTGCCCCCTCACGTAACCTCAAGTATTTTAATGCCTCTTCAGACAACACGGTCTTCAATTGGTCCACTACCAGTAGTTCCAAAAGCTCCGTGAAGGTGGACACGTCTCTTGACGCCACATAAAAATTTAAGTAGCTGCCCAATCTTGTTGTAAAACTTTTCCACGTCTCTGTTTTTCGTTTACGTGCCCCTGTGAATTTCTTTTGGTATTCTAAGGGAGACAGCTTCAGTTCATCAAGCACTACTTCCTTCACGGTCTCATAGTCCCGATGTTGGGCGGGTGTGAGCCGAGTTGACAAATACTCTATGCGCTCAGCCACGAGTGGGAAGACTATTTGTCCCCAATAATTTCGAGGTACCTCATATGCCTCCAGAGTGTGCTCCACTGACTCGAACCAAATTGGGACCTCCGCGTCTGCGGGAAATTTCGGGAAGGCACCCACTAACAATTTGGCGTATTTGCGCCACTCAGTGTTGGAGCAGCGCTCAAATGTTCTGCCAGCATCACTCACGCTACCCGATGGGCTTGCCGGACGTAATTTAGCGAGCTCTAACTCCAACTCCATTTGCCGGCTTCGTTCGCGAGCCATCTTAAAATCATGATCTGCTTGGTCTCGTGCCGTCCAAGGGACGTCACCACTCCCATCCTCACTCGCCCCATCGCCACCCTCCATCCTGCTGAAAGTGGTGCTAGCCTGTTTGCCCCGCAACAACAATACAGCAATCCGAAAGGGAACTCACGTTAGCTCGGTCCCGTTGTCGTGGCGTCGCTCTGGCTTGTTGCTGCAGGCTTCTGGTCGATGCTCCACCACGTCGTGGACGCGCCTTTTGGGTGTTGAGAACTCGTTCAAGGACCGCTTTGACCCAGTCACTCCCTCGATGTCTTCCGGGAACACCAGGCTATCTGCAGCTTCCAGCCGCCGCAGCTACTTGCTGCAGTGTCTGTCCGTTGGTCTGGTGCCACTTGGCGTCTTCATCTGTACTTCGTCTTTCCTCTCAGCCAGCTTCTTCCTTTTTCCACTCCGTCCACAGCAAGCCAATCCTGTCGACTGCGCCAGTAAAATCAGGTTCTCTTCTCGATGTAGAAGAAACCACTTCTCCCCACTCGGCGCCCGAAGCGCACCACCCGTGGTGGTGTAGCAAAGTGGGAGAAGAATCGTACGCCGCTATCCCAATAGCGGCTATTGGCCTGCTGGACGCTTGACGAGGAAGCAGAAGCAACGCTGAAGAAGTTTTAGATGGCTGAGAAAAACTTGTATTTACAGATTTTACAAAACAATGGACATCAATGTTACAAAAAAAAAGGAAAAGAAAAACAACTTGGAAATGAACCGACTTCTGTAGGGCGACCCTACGGGGTTCGGCGGAGCCGATGGTGCCTAACACCGCAAGCTCGGTTCAGAACCCCCCGGCGGCGCCACGGGGCCTCTTCTTATCTCTTCCTGGCGCTCCGCCCTTACCACCATCTCGGCACATAATCACTAGCTTGTCCTCTGATTGGACAGTACATTGGGTACATTAAAAAAAACGCCACGAGGATCCCGCCTTCGTGCACGTGGGACTTATGCACTCTCCCCAAACCACACAACAACCAAAACGTAAATAAAACAAAACTAGAAAAAGCATAGAGGCCAGGGCCAGCTTCGCGGCGCCCAATTATTTAGACAGAGCTAGCTGTACTCGGTAGTGCGGCCATAGGGCGATTTCTCTCTACCACGTCAATTTCTTGACAACGGGGCTATAATCCCTTTGCCTCTGTGCGCCGTACGAGGAACCGCTCGCTGACCGCGCATATTTCTGCTTACGAGTTCCTTTGCCCAGATAAACGGGGATGTAGTCGAAGACATGCCCGATTCAACAATAGGAATCCCAGGCGTCGAACGGGCGACCGTCACCATTTCCCGTGTCGCGAGCCCGCTTCTGAGAGTCACTGGACCAAAGCCGGCCCGGCAGAAAAAGGTCGTCGGTGACTTCAGAGTTTTCGCAACGCGCGCCGCCGATTTTGCAGGCGCGCAAACAGTACGTGGCCGGGCCATACGCCGAACCGATGCGAGGAGTCACCGCGGTGCGCGGGGTCTCGGAAGTGGCCCGTTGATGCGCCGACTGCCAGTTCCGAGATGCAATTAGGGGCCGTCGCAACGACGTTTACAATCTCAACCCTTTCGTTGCCCGGGTTGGTTCCCTTTTCTTTGAGTTAGTAGTAACTGGAAACGCTCGACCGTCGACAAAGCAGGGCAATCTGCTGGCGCCGCGTGTCTGCGCTCGTGGCAAAACCGGTCGGTCGCGCCTCAACCGCTTGTCACTCAAGCAACGCTGGCAGCCCGCGGCTGACATGCCCTCTTAAGCTTACGCCGCAAAGCAAATAAAAGCAAACAAAAATTGCCGCGCTACGAATTCTTACCGCGGTCCTACAGCAGGGGACAGCGTATATCTACAAATCTTGACCCGGAGGAAAGAAGGCAAAGTTTTGGCAGGGGACAGCATATATCTTCAAATCTTGACCCGGAGGAACGAAGGCAAAGTCCAATCCCAACAGGAAACGAGGGCATTGTGGAAACGCTTAGCTCTTACTATACGTGCTAAACGCGGTCGTGAAGGGTGAATTTGAAATTCCCGCTGTCGCAGCCGTTTGCTATTCACCTTCTCAAGCAACTAGGGGAATGGTCAAGTGTGTGCACCTATGCACGCCTTCTGCATGGTATGCAGCGTGCCATCAGCACCGTCAGTACGTAAGCTAGCCCTTGCATGTTCGAGGCAGTTGTCTTTGTTCCCAGCGATCTGCGCGAGACGAATCTTCAGTGCGTGGTCGGTGCAACGAATACTTCCAAATATCAACCAAGATGTGCCCCCCAAAGCAGTACAAATCTCTAACGTTGGAGAGAAAAGCCGCTTAAATCAACGAAGTGGAAAGAGCATGTCGAAGCAAGTTGTGCATCGCCAAAGAATTCGGCACCCCCTTGTCAATCCTCTCGACAGTGCTTAAGAACAAGCAAACGGTTTTGAAAGGCTTCGAGCAAAGTTTCTAACGAGGCGGACGTCCCCGTTACCAGTATGCTGTCGGATGCAGATATCGTTGAGATGGCTTTGAACAATGCAGATGACCTCGCAGAAGAGGAAGAGCCCCGAGAAGTGCCTACGACGACAGAAACGCGTAACATGCTACACTTGCTCCGCAACAAGGCCGAATGCAGTGGTGGCGAACAACGGCTCATACGATGAGTTGAGCAACTGTAAAACGCCTTTCTCGGACCGAGCAAGAACGCGAAACAGACGAGAATTACACAGTTTTTGGTCCTCGGTGATAAATTCTTTTTCCCTGCGAATTCTTGTGCCTTTATTACAGTAGCTCTCTCGTGCAGTGCGGCTTTTCCCAACAACACTGGCTTTTCTTTTGCAGTGACCTGGGCAAATATTTTCGACGTTTTGCTTAAGTAGAAATATTGCTTATCTCGAAATTTTCCCTGGATTTCACGGCTTCGAGTTAAGGGATTACTGTAGTAACCTCACTGAAGTGTCCTGCACATACATTTCACTTTATGTGCATTTAACTGCCTTTAACTGTATGTACATTTAACTGCATTTTTGACTAATGTACAGTGCCCAATATTGTCACAGGTGCATCTGTATTTTCCTGCCCTAGTCCAATTCCTTCACAAAATCAATACATGCACACTATGGTGGTGTAGTGGCGATTACGCTCGAATGTTAACCCTAAGGTCGCGGGACCGAATACCAGCGGTACTGGCCGCACTTTCAATTAATGCAAAAATGTGCGAGGCTCGTGTACTTGGCTTTAGGAGCACATTAAAGAACCTGGTCAAAATTTTCAAAGTCCCTACTACGTTCATATTTGAAAATTTTGTTGAAGTGCACTAAAACGGACGGACAGAAGAGACTGACAAGTGCGGTATTCTGCCCGTCCATACTTTAGTGTGCTTCAACAAAATGTTAAATTATGAACGTAATCCAACTGGCCCATCTTGCCCCCACTACACTGTTCTTCATAATCATAACGTCGTTTTGGGACGTTAGACCACAGCTATTCCTATATTATTAAAGCATACGTTTCTAACCGCTTATGGGGACAGGCCACACCAAAATATTCTGGAACCTTTCATTGCTTATGCTGTTCCAATGTATGCAAGCAACAAGAGTTTAGCAATTATGCATACGTTATCGAACATTCCTGCGATAACACTGCAATAGTTGACCATGTATGCATAGAAGAAATGTTCCATCGATAATAAGAATACGGACAAAAACTGACAACTATGCTTGACTATCGTTTCATTGCACAGGTTGTCTCATTTTCTGGACACAGGTTTTAAAATATGCAGTTCCATCTTCACTAGTTCGAGTATTGCCTTTATCACTGACACAAGCACGTGACAACCTCAATTTTAAATTTAAAAACTTCAATTTGGACTAAAACTGGCTTTGGCTCAGCTACGTAGTTATGATAAGCCCTCGTTATTGGCCAGGTCATCGGGGCAGGTGGTGAATTCCATTAAGCGGCTAAAAGCACTGAAGAAATCAGTCTCGACATCCACTCAGACAATGTGGTTGTTCCAATGCGCAAGCTGTAAGCCACCTTGCTTAACAGTGGCAGCAAAAAAAATGCCAATATTCCGATGGCCCCACGCGTCCGACTCAACAGGCCAGGTCCGACTGCATGACGGTGCCAAGAAACTGTTACAATAACGGGTTGCACAGTTTTTTTTTCTCTAATATAACGACGCATAAATCGGTACACTCGTTTAGCACAGTTAAATGAGCGTTCACAGATAAGTTTTTCATTTCCACGTGCCATACTACAAACGGAGTCTAGAAAAACTTCGGTCTGTGTTGCTAAAAGTTGGATAAAGTACATAATTTTAATAAGAATCATATGCACACCTCCTTATTTGAAGTGTTAGCTACCACTAAGAGATTCTCGTTGCCTTGTTTAACAGAGAGGATTATTGGGGTGGCAGCAATTAAGACCTAGAGACAAGGCATCCAATTTTTTTTGCACTCATTAGCGCATGAGTCGTGCATTCACTCGTAGCCTACAATTTGCCCAAGAGTATCACCGTAGAAGGTGTTACAACAAAAATAACTAAGCTTGTACGAACAGTGAATTTTAAGTTCGAAGCGAATAGGGTTTTTGGTCGAATAATTTCGAATCAAATAGAATATACGATGTATAAAGAAAAATGGGCATATTTATCATGACCTAACTGTCCTGCACATTTTTTTTTTCAATATAAATAAGGCCTCTATGTAAAAGTGCTTTGTTTTCTTTCCCGTTCAAATGAAGTCGAGACAACTTAGAGATGTAGCAGGATTTGACTTTCAGTAGGATGCAAGTGATAACCTGTAAAATACGTAACATTATTCATTACAGTTAGAATCTGTAAGTCAACAAAGCAAGCTTTTAAGCTTAAAAAAAATGCTCAATCGATTTGAGGATCATGTGTTCATTTAAAGGGTTTTTCAACAACTTTTCAAGTAGCCATGGAATGGATTCACTAAAGAAGCTTATTGCCTCGCGAATTAACCGCTGCAAAAACTTCTAGAGCCTGTCCAGTATGAATGGAGTTTAGCGATTTCCCACATGCTACAACTTCATTCTCCCTTCTTGTCTCGACGAAAGCGCTTGAAGCAAAGCCGCGAGAGATGGCATAGGGAAAGAAAATATGTTGGGTGTGTGTCGTGACCTTGTGCATTCTTTTTCTTTTCTTTGAATACGTGGCTACCCACGGCGGCCCCAATAACAACCATGCTCAAATCAGCCAATGGCTGGTACAATGGCTGTGACGAGCGATTTTTGACATAGTGGCGTCATTTGCTGAAAGAAGCAATCCTTTAATTTACAGAGCCGAACGTGTGACTACATTTCTTTTTCCAGCGGTTATTCTACAAGGCTACGACATCCATACTCATTAGTGCCATTTAAATGCAAGAACAATGTTTTTAAATATTCTTTTTTTCCCCAAACTGTAACAGAATGGAATGAACTCGATAAAGACGTAGTAACGGTAGTTGACTGCGATACATTTCAGGCTCTCCTTCAATTGTAACCCTGATGTATTTTGTATTATGAAATGCTTGTCTGCATTGTCAGTTGAATTTTGTATTGTCTGAATTTGTTGTATTTGTTAAAAAACCTTGTTATATGTTTTGTACCACCCTGCCAGAGCCCCTATCATTGCGGTTAGCAGTATTGTAAATAATAAGAAGAGAGAAATTTTTATCCGATTGAGAATTTGTGAATTCCAGGTCGCGTGCTGCGCAATAATATTAAGCTCACAAGTTCTCCGTTGCCTCGACTACCGATTAGCAGCGTCAGCTGGCCATGCTTAACCAGTGTTGAGGGCCCCTGAAAATTTAAAGTAGGACTTCGCGGCAAAGCTAAATTCTCCTAGCAAGGCGATTTCACGGCTTAACACCACTACATTGCAGTGAAACTACCATTACAGGTGGTTACAAGGGGGACAAGTATGGATCTATTCGTTCATATTGTCGCGACGTGAAAATAATAGGATACAGGACGGTGCGACCAGGAGAAACGAGGTCTGTATTAACAGATCAAAAAAGCAGCCGCTTCGACGTCGTCTTCCTTGGAGCAACCGTGGGTGCTGTCTACGCTCATCACTTCGTAGTCCTCCGTCTTCTTGCCCGGCATTTAGCCGTGACATTAGCCTCCCATTCAAGAAAACATCGTCCCAATGCTTTATGATCAAAGTGGTTTGTACTCATTGGAAACGCACGAGTTCATTCAAAGAAATAAGCTTTAATCCGAACAACGTGCACAACTTCTGGAGCACACCTTCGACGCCTTAAGGATTAGTGCGCAGTATCAGAAACAACCTCATAATTAACGTCACTGAGACGTCGTAGAACTTTATAGGGCCCAAAGTACCGTCTTAACATTTTTTTCCGAGAGGCCACGGTGCCGAATAGGAGTCTATATCCAAACTTTCTCTCTTGGCTTGTAAGAGACTAGACGGTGACGAAGGTTGTACCATCTTGAATCGTAGTCCTGCTGGCGACTAATACGTAGGCGTGTAAGTTGTCGGGCTTCTACGGCAAGCTGGGCGATATAATCAGAATCCGTCTCAACCTTTTTGCGCTCGTGCGGCAGCATAGCATCCAGCATAATGGTGACTTCACGACCATGAAGAAGGCGAAATGGCGTTCTTGTTTCTTGATAAGCCGTATTATAGGCGAACGTGACATGCGGCCAAATCTCGTCCCAGTTTTTATGCTCGACATCGACGTACATGCAGAGCATATCCGCAAGTGTCTTGTTGAAACGCTCCGTAAGACCATTCGCTTGCGAATGATACGCTGTTGTTCGCCGGTGGGATGTGCCACTAAGTCTTAAAACCGTCCGTAATGGTTCGGCTGCGAATGCAGTTCCCTTGTCAGTTATTACCACTGAAGGAGCGCCATGCCTCAGCACCACATTCTCAACGAAAAATCGGGCTGCTTCACTTGCCGTGCCCCTTTCCAGAGGCTTGGTTTCGGCGTAACGAGTGAGGTAGTCGGTGGCTACTATAATCTATCTGCGACCTGCCGATGAGGCGGGAAATGGGCCCAAAGATCCATTCCGACTTGAGCGAATGGAGTAACAGGCACGTCAATAGGATGGAGGAGGCCTGCTGGTTTTACGGGCGGGACTTTTCTGCGCTGGAAATCAAGGAACGTCCGAACATAGTGTTGAACGGTCACCGTCAGTCTTGGCCAATAGTATTTCTGCCTCACTCAGCACAGCGCACGCGTGTAACCCAAGTGGCCGGATGTTGGTTCATCGTGGCATGCCTGTAATACTTCACTCCTTAGAGATGTTGGCACGACAAGTAAGTAGCCGTTTTCGTGTGACGTGAAGTTCATTTTATACAGGGCGTCGTTGCGCAAGCAAAACGACGAAAGCCCTCTCGCAAACAGTCTAGGTACAGCTGAAGCGTGACTTTCCAAAAAACGAAATACGGGTCCTAGTTCCGGGTCGTCTCGTTGCAGCTGTGTGATAGTAGCAGTGTTTACAACCCGACAAAGACTGTATCGTCATCATCTGCTGTTGCAGGTTCGTATGGCGCACGAGAAAAGCAATCGGCGTCGGAGTGTCGCTTCCCCGATCTGTAGACCACCGTCATGTCAACTTCTTGAAGCTTCAGGCTCCAGCGCGCAAACCGTCCTAAAGGGTCCTTTAAATTTGTCAGCCAGCAGAGGGAGTGATGGCCGCTGACAACATTAAAAGGACGGCCATACAAATATGAGCGGAATTTCATAACGGCCCACACTACCGCAAGTCACTCTTTTCCGTGGTGGAATAGTTTTCTTCCGCAAGTGAAAAAGTTCTGCTCGCGAAAGCAATTACTCGTTCAGCGCCATCCTGCCACTGCACGAGTACAGCTCCCAAGCCAACATTGCTAGCGTCAGTGTGCACTGTTGTCGGGGCGTCATCATCAGAGTGTGCGAGGACTGGTGGCTTCTGAAGGTGTTGCCGCAGCTCGTCGAACGATTTTTGCTGTTCTTCATTCCATACGAATGCGACTTCTCTGGTAAGACAGGTCAACGGCAAGGCGAATACTTCGAAACATTCTATATTTAAATTCGAATCGAAGTGAATTCAAATACTCTACTATTCGTTTGAATATTGGAAGCATTCGAAAATTTCCACAAGCCGAAAAATAATGTTTCATTTACACCAAAGAGAACTGCTTTGCAAGGAAATGATAGATTTATGGGCATTGTTCTCATAATATAGTAGCACACAGTCCGAGTATTAAAGCCCACTGAACAAAGACAGGTTATTGATAAATACAAAAATCAAGATACAGATTTTATTAGAATACAGCAGAGTGGACAATAAAAAGATGCTACAAATAAAATGAATATACTGTAGTTCTAAGCAGAGAAAATTTAATGCACCACAAATATCAGAGTATTGAACAGCATAAAGGAAAACCCCCGCTAGTTCATTCAAACGTATTGTGCGGGATAAAAAAAGCACTCTCAAACGATCATCATATTGGACACCCATTTGCTTTGTAGGATCACAGACATCACACATTAACTAACTTGCCATGAAAAGAACCCCTCAATAACCTGGGTCTCATGCATTACTCTGTAGGTTAGCAGCTTTTGCACATTCACATACTGCAACACTCCCCTAGTAGCAACTTCTCTCAACCAATCTAAACAAGAATTCTGGAATGCCACTGTAATTCTACTGCCTCAGAGAGTTTTTTTACACACTCATTGAAAGTTAAAACAAACTAAAGAGTTTCCCTTGGGAAAAACTTTGACTTCATGAATAGAGAAACGAACTAAGTCCTCATGTCGACACTGCCAACTAGCAGATGCAGACATGAGAAACCTCATAAAGCAAAGCCAACTGATAGTACCTGAACAGAAGGTGTTAGTGCAAACTGCGTTTACTTACGTGACCTAGCCTGTCTTTTTCAGAGTCTTCCAGGTCATGAGGTGAGCCATTCGGCAGTGGCCATGCTGAAGCGACGTACAAATTAACTGGCTCGTTTGCCAGGCGACCACGATGTGCGAGGCTGTGCTGGCAGTCGGCCGTCTTTGAAGCAGAGCTGGAGGCAGCAGCACCTTGGGGAGCCTGCAGCGATTGAGAGGGCATGGCATGTGATAATGTTCAGGAACGTGCCCTCAGAAGGTGGTGAATCAGTTCAGAACTGAGGGTATCTGGTCCAACCCGGAGTGGCTAGACACTCGTTATAGCAGTCCTTGATGACAATGCGCTTAAATCAGCTGGAAGTGCATCTGTGCATAGAATATTAAACTATACGATTATGAGGGGTGTCGTAGTGGAAGGCTCCGCAAATTTCGACCACCTATGTTTTTTTAAACTGCCCCTAAATCGAAGTACACAAGCCTCAAACAATTTTGCCTCCATCAGAAATGCAGCGGCCGCGGCCAGGCTACGATCCCGCCACGTTCGGGTCAGCAGTCAAGCTTGTACCTACAAAAGCCCACAGAAATTTCTTAAATTTGTTTGCGATTTTATGATTTACAGCCAATGTTAAGGACCCATATGTTCCTTTTCTAGTAGCAACAACTGTGGCGTAAAATGAGAAGCAAAGCCAAGGCCAATGAGGAAACTATGCAAAGAGAGACTCATCATGCTATCTCTCTTGTTCTACTTGTGAATAGGAAGCTCTACTGTCTTTGAAGCCTTTTTTCCACACTCTACAGAGTATTTACGATGAATTTAGCACCAATAACGACTTAAACAAATTTAATGTATTAAGCTTCTCAGACTGCAGTGAAAGTGCGGACAAGTCACAAGGTTGTCTCGGTGGCTCGTCGATGTAGAGTGTTTGATTTGTTCTCAACTTGCAAAGTTTACTCTCAACTTGCAAAGCTGCTAGTAAACTACATTAATACATCACATATATTTGGCGTCATGAGAGGCAAGCCTAATGGATGAACATGCTAATATCGGTGCTACGAGAAATCCTCAGGCTGAACGAAAATTAAACTTGACTTCAAGAATCTTGTCCCCAATCACAGCCGAGTACAAAGATTTTTTTCCACTGTCAAAAGGAAAAAATTAATGTGCATCACAAAGAAAACTACCACAGAGAGAATGAAGTAGGTATTTACAAGAAACCATTATTTGTCAACATTTTAAGCGTAGAAGCTACACATACTAAACAAATCCATCTCGCATTGCCATTACTAAAGGTTTGTCGCATGACAAACATGTTCTAGCAGACTATATGAATATCACTAGCCACCGCCAGTATTTAAACCATCTCAAGCAGGACTTTTCAATTAAACCAAGGCTCAGGTGGCAGAGTACAGAAGTTCCTCTGTTGAAAGTTCTTCAAAACATTTCAACCAGAAAGGATAAGATTGTGACCTACCACTCGCAGCATAAAGCTACGATGACCACCATCAGAAAAATAAAAGTGTGAAGTGTAAAAAAGTGGCAAAGCTACCGCTAAGTCATGCAAGGCCTGAAACAGTGAATCTGGCTGATTTTTAAGTTTGATCTGCTTCCTTGTAGGTAGTTTCAAGGCTAGGTGTTGTTGGCTGCTTCTCCACGAAGAGAGGCTTGAGCGAGTTAAACCACAGTCAGTCGCAGACACAAAACGGATGCCCTAGCTCCAGGGACAGAAACTCTTACTGAAATACAGTGTTCGCACCTCCCATAAATCTATGGGCATGTCGTCGTTCGCTCAGGGCTTCCGTCACTTCGGGGGGGGGAGTGGGAGATGTTTCCACACAGTGGCCGCTGCCTTTCCAGTTCCCTAGTTATTCTCTCGTATGCACCGCTGAAGCGCTCCGCACAGATCCTTCAGCAAAGTTGAAACGTGCCTCCACGGTATTTATCTTTTGGGTGAGTCAATGGTTAACGAGGACGATAGCTTTTTGTGCCGTCCAAAGCTTTTTATGGCAGGCTTAAGCAGCTTCGGTGTTAAGAAAATTCATTTTAGCCTAAAATGAGCCTCTTCTGACCTTGTGAGCTTCCGCAGAACCCATTTACCGTGGAGGCAGTAATGTTGCGCATCTCAAAATGCATTTAAGAATGCTAATAGTTAAGAAGAAAGTACACAGAAAGTATACACAGAACCATGTGCAACAAAGCAACATATAAGCAAAGATAGACCAGCCACAGAAAATCAGTCCATTTAGGGACATATCTTGGCAAGACAGAAAGTTGGGCCAGTTGGCTGGGAATTATCGTGAACTTGGTTTATAGTGAAACATCAAAAACACAGACACAAGGAAGGAGCAAAAGAGAAAAAAGAAAAAGAAAAGACAGGACAGCACTGGTATGAGCTCGTTAGTGCAAAATGCTGTCATTTCTTTCGCGATAGATTGATTGATATGTCGGGTTTAACATCCAAAAACCACCATGTGATTATGAGACGGCATAGTGGAGGGCTCTGGAGTCTCTTTCTCTTTTGCCTGCCTGCTTCCTTGTGTCCGTGTTTCTGGTGTCGCGCTGTAAACCAAGTTCACGTTGAATGGGAACATATCTATTTCATGTTTACGTAATGGTCATTACCAATTCTTCGTATCATACCATATTTCCTAAAGCAAATTTTGTTCCACTCTCACATTCGGTGCCCTAATGTGCTGCATGCTTTGCATACTACTGTCGAGTGAGTAACACAGTTGAAATCGTATACTGATTTAATTTCTCATGTTGTGTTAGAAAAACGAAAACAAAGAGATCCACTATTATGCAAACATTTCGCCATGAGGTCCAACCGGCGATGCTTACCACAACCGAGCAAGAAAAGTTGGAATGTTCAAGCAGCTCACCTGGTGTGTCCTCGGCATCACTGGCAGATCAAGCCGCGACCAGGGCACGCTGCAAGCCCGAAATGGTCCGAGTACAGCCAGGTCACTGCACCAACAGGCACCAAGAAAACAAGCACCAGTGAGCACAGGCAAGGTTACTAACTACAGCGGCCGAGTGAGCTACGAGATTGTCGAGGTCGCTCCTTCGAGCTCGACAGGGACTCAGTGCCAGAGAGCACTTTGTAGAGCACTCTCTGCAAAGTACGAAGTGATCTAGCCCAACTAGTCCCTCTCTCCGCTCTGGAGAGCCGAGTACGTACAGCTAAGACGGGCTTTGCCGTACGTACTCGGCTTTGGCCGGCAAAGATAATTTTGTGGGGCATCATACTCCGAACAATGTCTAATGAGAGCGGTTTCGCGCGCGGAAAAACGCTTGCCAATTGGTGAAAAAGCACCGCAGGTCACGGGATCGAATGCCGGCTGCGGCGGCTGCATTGCCGATGGAGGAGGAAATGCTCTAGGCCCGTGTGCTCAGATTTGGGCGCACGTTAAAGCCCAGGAGGTCAAAATTTCCGGAGCTCTCCACTACGGCGTCTCTTATAATCATATGGTCGTTTTGGGAGAACAAACCCCACATATCAATCAATCAATCAATCAATCAATCAATCAATCAATCAATCAATTGGTGAAAAAACAATGAACTAAAAGAGAAAAGAAAGCTGACAAACGTTACACCGTAGCCGCTGCAAAGTGGTCGCTCACTGCTCGCCACAGAACACCGATACACTGCCACTTGTGCTCGATTTTTGGTTTCATTGGCCCAAGGAGCAACGCAACAACGGAATCGAATGCTGAAGCACCTAAACGAGAATGAGGAGTTTGTGGGCTACCTAGTCACTTCTGAGGCACCGAGGTAATGCCCGCGGAATCCAGCGGCTAATTTATATTTCGTTCGAACAGCGATACTTCCGGCGACCACACTTCTGTTTTTGCAGCGCGCGCGCGCTGTGGTATGGTGGCTAGAATTGGGAGGTGACGCCAACGGGAGCTCGGAGCCGCTCCTTCGTTTCGAGCAGCGCGGCGGTGGCGCTGTCGGCGGAATGGTGATGCTAGTTACGCGCGCGCGCCTTGAGCGCGCGGACCTTTCAAAGATGCTGTTGCTGAAGCATGATTCAGATAAATTGGCGATTCAGATAACTCACTGTGACGATGGCTGATAGAACGCCATTTCAAGCATTAAAAGAAATTGGCTGCCACTGCAAGACTTCTGTGACGTTGAATCTGCGCAAATTAAAGCTTTCGTTCGCATATCCCTGCAGTGTTTTGGAGTGCAAGGCGACGGCGTTTTTTTTAAAAAAAATATTACCAAAGTTCTGGGTGAGGAAAATAAAACAAATATTTATTGCACATCATATTATTAGGAAGATCTATTGCACATCATGGAATACAGGGTAAAATAAAATAAAATGAAAAAATACGCACATTTACATACGCTCGGGAGTAGTTAAAAACATTGAAACATTGCACACAGACAGCGCATCGCTTGGCACTAAGTAATAAGAGGCATACAATCACTTTCCACTCGGCAAAAAAAAATCAATAGAGCTTAAAGTTACAATATCAAACTCAGAGCACGCGTCTAAGCTTCAGCAATTTCACTCTTTCCTGCTTAGCGTTTCGTTTGCTGTTCTGGGCTTTCACGTGAAAGTGGAGCCTAGTAAGAACATAAAACTTGATAATTTTGTTTGTGAGGGACATACTGTGGTCAGGGCAGCCAACAAGTGTAAGCTTTCTTAACTGCAAGAAGGAAACCAAGTCCATGATGCTGTCAGGTTTGACTTCTGTAACACTGAAGCAGTGGGTAAAAGTGTTCTCGAGAGTGGTCACGAGTTCATTGAGCTTGACTGATGGGTACAGCAGGCCTTCTCGGTCAACAGCAGCCGTGAGGGATGCTGCAGCTGGAGATGGATCGTTCTCGCCTTGTAGGAGCTGCTGGCTGCACTCTGCACATTTGGTGCTTGCAACGCTTTTTCTTGCCACATATCCAGCCATGTAGAATATGAGTCTGGCATCGCTGCTTTGCACGACCATGTCTGCATGCTCGGTGCCGTGGCCGTATTCATTGAGCACTTCATGTGCTTCGGCAAGGTTTCCTACGTCAAGAAGCTCGTCTAATTTCCTCCGAGGAGTGAGGTCCTTTCCGTTGTCAGCTCCCAGCAGACTTCTCAGCAGTCCTGAGGACACATTGCTTCCTTTCGGTGGTTTTGCCAAATTCTGGAAGCTCGAAGTGTTGACCGAGATTAGGAACTGGGAGGCAGTCGGATGATCATTGCATCCAGACATTTGTCGGACGATTCCAAACAGCCTCTCCAGGGGGTCCTGACTCAAGCGGCATGTCATCATATAGCTGAAGTTCAACTTCATCGTCAGGTAGCGGAGAAGGTGTAGCGTGCTTGATAAGGTAACACGAAGCCCCTCGGCTGTACTGCGGCTTAGCAAACCTCCGGAGCCAGCAGCTGTTTCCCAATCGTCCAGGTAAGTCAAGAAGTTTTGAATGCACTTCTCGTGCATCCCTCCAGGCTTAAGTGCACCCGAACTGCACCTTGAAGTCATGGCCTCAATGAGCCTTCTCATTCTTTCCACAAAGCTGACTGTCGCCGCTGTGCTCCCATGCTTTTCTTCGATGGTTGCATTGTACAAGAAAAGGCCTCTGAGGACTTCATCACTGTAAAGCCGCACTGCATAATTTACCCTCATTTTCTCAAAGCCATTGGGATGCACAACCGATTTGCTAATATGAGGCATGGCTTTGAGAGTCGTGTCATGCTGTTCATCAAGCTTCCGGGCACAGTCAATAGGGTCAACACTGGCATGGCCTTCTGGCAGTTTCACGCCCGTTCGAACAAAGGTGTTCCTCACACATTTAAGAAGGTGTGGGAAGTCCGAGATGAAGTGCAGAAAACGTTCTGGGTCTGTAGGGTGCTGCCTTCTACATACTGTGTTTTCTTTCCTGCCGTGTATGCCGAATGAGTGCCACATGCTTCTGTTCCACGCAGCTCCATCAGTGGTGATAAAGTCTACGTGCAGACCGGTGTTTTCGCTCATGACTACTGCTTCGAGGATTATTTTGCCTAACGTCTCGGACTTCACATTGCTGCGTGATGCGAACACACCAATAATCTGGTGCCACGTGCCTGTAAAAGGCACGAACAATACTACAAGGCCATGGTCACATGCTACGGAGCGCTCACTCTCTGGTGTGAACTTCCCAAGGTCCACAAAACCTTCGATGGTGCCATCGGTTCCCAAGCTCAAGTGTTCAGATAGCTTAATCTCATCAATTAACAGCCCACCGTGGCGCTGGAACAAGTCCATAGATTTTGTTTTTTCCGCCACAGCAGCAAACACTTTTTCGCTCAGGCCGAATCCACTCCTGTAACGCTTGAGATATCGACGTAGTGATGTTCGAGAAGGCAACGCCATGATGTTGTTTTTGCGTATATGCTCATAGAGACGTGGGCTTTTCATGGACATAATAAGGCACTCTAGAGCCCATTCACTTTCATACTTCATCCCTTTCGTGGATTTTCTTTTAGCCGCAGCAAAGCACGCCTTGACTTGTTGCTGCTGCTTAATGGGTAGGGCCTTCACCGCTTCTTCAAATGCTGTAGAATCATTCCGTGCATTCTTTTCTTTCATTTGTTTGATGAGTGATTTAGCCTGCAGGACACTCAGGCGACTCCTTTTCGCTTGCGCTGTTCGCAGCTTAAGCCTGTATGAAAGCTTTTGGGACTGGGCCACATTTTTGCCTTTTCTTCGCCTGTAGGACTCACGATTCAGGAGTAGTCTTCTGAGGTGCTTGCATTGTGGGCAGGCTTTTTCTGACGTTGGAGCAACCCCACGGCAAGATGGGCTGAAGGTTATGCCATCAAAAGTCTTCTCCTTGTACTTTAAATTCACTCCAAATTCACCAGTTTTACCAAACCCTCTGCATGGTATCATGGAGTCGACGTCGCGAAGCAACTCTTCTGCCATTTCGATGTCGGTAATGTCAAGGGTCTTTATTTTTGTGGCTTGCACAAAAGCTGTCGCTTGAAGTTTGTTTTCATCTGATGTCATTAGCACATACTTGTCAATAGTCAACTTGTCACCATCTAGTGCGCAAACTGTAAACACCGTGGCGTTGTCGGCTCCAGCAATTAGATGTCGAGCCCAGTGAGCGCTGGGAAGACCACACTTGCGGACGTCGGGAAATGCGGGCACATTCGGAACAGGTATTTGGTTACTGTCACTTTCTGTGCTGTACGAGCCAGCTGTCTCCTCGCAAGCAGACGTGCTTGGTTCCTGACGCCGAATTTTCGATGGTAGGCCGCAAGTGGATGTTCTTGACGTCCTTTTCTTCGGCACTTTCTTTGAAAGATACGCAGGAACATTTGGGAATATGGTTGGCACCGCGTCAGATTTCAGCACCGGTTTCCCTCGGGGAATCTGAGCAGTTTCGCCGTTTATCACATGCGTGTAAAAACGCTCAATAAACTGCTCGTCGAAATGAAGCTCACATAGCGCCGACTTCACGTCCAACGACTTGTCGGCACGGGGTACGGCTCGTTGCCAGGCTTTGAAGAGGGCAGGGTCTTTGGGAACAGAGAAAAGAGAAGCACGCTGACCTTGCTCCCTCGATGACACATAGCCGCTCGTGCAGCCAGGAGCAAAGCAGTGGCGTTGCCTCGCTTTCGTAGTGCTGGAGTTCATCCTAAGGTCGGCACTCACACTGTCATGTCAGCAACTAAATACATTTTGCCATAAGCGAGACATCAACGCGGAAAACTGCACACACCCAGACACGCTTCCAGAGGCGAACCCAGCGGCGAGTCGACGAGAGAGCGCGGAGCGCGCGCTTCGCCCGCATCACTATGCCGACAGGAGCGCCGTGGTGGCCGTCGCGGCGGCGCTTGAAAACGAGGATCGCGCGCGCTCGGCGAATATGCGGGCGCTGGCGTCACCTCTCAATTCTAGCCACCATAGCTGTGGCCCACGAGGTGCAGGTGTCGCCCTCTATAATTGTTTACCGTGACGTTATCTTGGCGCTAGCTGTCATCTTTAAAACCAAAACTTCTCTTAGTTTTAGAAAAAGTGGCAATGTGTATGTGCCTACAATACCAATATTTTTATAATAGAAGATGCACACTTCAAAAGTTGTACTTTTCTTTTGTTATTTTTTTAATGAGACGGCGTTCTCCGCTATAGAGTTTCATACAATGATACCTAGAGAGGAATCTGGCGCTGCAATCGTGTACCCTCAGAGCACGGAGGAAGGAAAGGAACCTTTCCTTCCTGCGTGCCTCAAAGGAATTATTTGCAGGCTTCGAATAGGATCATATTGGCCAGCAAACTGTCTACTTCAACAGTTTCAGTTTCGTTTTTTGTGTGGAGTTGGTAGTGGTGTGGGTGCGATTGACTGAAGCTGCGCCTTTGTTGTTAAAAGAAGCTGAAAACTGCTAGGCCTCTCAATTTACTGCAACGCTGGATTGACAGTATGAGCGAAGCGTCGTCTACTCACTGCTGTGCATAGATGTAGCGTCCCATGCTAATGCAGGGTATTACATCGCGTTCACGTTTGTTGTTAGTGCGTCTGGTCAAAAGTCGTTGAAATTAAGTGCAAAACAAAGGCGACATGAAGTGAACGCACCACCACTCTCTTCCAATTCGACTTCACAACAAAACGAGAGGTGCGTTGGGGGCAGACCACTCGACATCGCAGCAGAAAAAACGTTAAGTGTTTCTCACTTAATAGAGAGTTTTAGTACTGCGGAATGGTGCTACGTACGCATCACGCAAGCGCCTTGCGTTACGTGGCGTCCTTTGCCACTAATCGGCTTTTAGTACGCCGTAAAACCCGCGTACGTAACGAGCGTGAAGCGTGTTGCGTCATCTGGTAGAGCAAAATAGAAGCACGTGTTGTTGACAGCCAATGTGAGCCAATCCAAGTGTTATAGCCAGATTATGGCCATATTTTAAGCCCCCAGAGCCGGTCGGTGCTTGCCTTCGATGCCGCCGTTTTGCAAAACGAAGTCTCGCGCTGTCGCGAACTTGTTCGAGAGCGGCGCGATCAGCTCATACGTACGCACGCACGCATCTCATGCGTGCGCACGTAGCGGCTGCGTACTTAACGCGATACGTGCGCGTTCCGGTCTGCGCATGCGCACTATGCAGAACGTGGCGTCCTTACGTACGCAACGCCGCCACGTACGCAGCGTACACAGTACTAAAGCTCTCTAATACTGCACTGTTATTTACATAAATAATTATTACGTACTTTCGAAGGCAAAACAAAAGTGTTCGTTTTGAAATGCTTTGAAGAATAATTATTTACACTTGTTGATGCCAAATCTCGAACGCTATGGCAGAGCAATGCGCACCGTAGTGGTTAAATTTGTCCAGGTTTTACTTTTTACCGCCTAGTCACAAGAACCTTTTGCAATAAAGTTTGTGTAGAAAAAAAGTTAGCGAGTTTCGGTTGGACATGCATTCAAATTACTTTGTTTTACATACAGCAAGCAAGTGTCGGGAATTTCAAGAACGTGATCCACTCGAAGCAGATCCGAAGCCTGTACTTCCCATAAGTCCCATATAGTGTACTAGAGTATTCTAGTACACTGTACTCCCATGAGGGTACAAGCGCTGCTGAAGGGGCCCGCGTAGACACTATCGCCAGATTCTCCTCTAGGTATTATTGTATGAAACTCTGTGTTCTCTGCGGTGTCCTGTATAAAAATACAAATCTCAAAGGCCCTGTCTTTCAATCAACTGTCATCTAAGCACCTGTTCCGCCCACTACGCCGTACTCAAAAATGCGTATCAATAAAGTAATACAGTGACTAAAATAAAGCAGTGAGTCTACTTTGTCGCAAGCCAAAGGGAAAACCGCGGTCTTTCATGCAATGATGCCCTCCAGACCAGTGTTCCTTACGCGCGAAATTCAAATGTGTAAAGCGAAACTCGGTTTTGAGTAAAATGGTCACATAAGACGCTTTAAACAAAAACTACCTTCATGAAGTGAATGTCACAATGCATTTGGGTGCATTGCTGCAAGAAATAAGGCTGCTTATACATCGTCTAAGCTTGCACACTTCCTATCTTAGTCGTATCCCGAAAAGTCTGCATACGTACCATTTTGACAGCAAAAAAAAAGGCATAAACAAGGCCCTTCTCTCTTCATTATATGCTTATACATTTCTCTCGCTGTTGCAGTTGTGAAAAGAAACACACAGGGAGACCTGAAAAAATAACAGCTGCGTCCACATGCAACGAGGACGTCTCCTATCATCTTTTATTCTATTTCAACACCTTATGTGATTTTCTCTCTCTCCCCACTTTCAATTCTTTTCCCCACGCCGAGTCAGCCATTCGCATATCCCGGTTAAACTCTCTGCTTTTCAGTAAATAGTTCTTTCTTTCTCTTTCTCTCCTGATCCTTCACCTGCATCAGGAAAAAGAGTGCTCACTCAGCATGTTTTGTGATGGAAAAAAAGGTAACACTCAATGTCAAATTCTTCTGCATTTCTTTGGACATTTCTACTCCGTAAAGGGTCGCCAGGCCACAGTACTGTCAAAGTTTGTCAAATTTGTGCTAAGTGCACATCACGGCTTTTTTTTTATGCATCATTAGAGCGTCGGAACGAATTTTACGGTTGCAAATATTTGCTTTCCCGGCTGCTAGGCGTTAAAAAGGTGCATTTGTCGTTATATATATGTCAATATACTGTGAGAAAGCAAAAGAAGCGATTCCGAAGCACCTCAAAGCTGCAAACATTGCCTAAGCTAAGAATAAAAAGCAGGCGCTGGCATCGTAAGAAAGAAGTATAAAGAGCATGTTCCCGACCGTTCAGTTGTCACAATGTTACAGAGGAGGTTAAGCGGCACAATGAAACTTCTGGATTACTCCAGCGACGTTTGTGTGGCATTAAATGTCACTGATCGTTTTGTGGTTCGGAACTCTGATGAAGTGCTTGAATATTTTTGGAAAAATGAAAATCCCTCGAAGTCAGATTTTGCATTTTCTATTGATGCCGAGAGACAGAGAGAAATAAGCATCTAATGCCGAAACAATGTTCCGAGCCCGATGTCATTCCCCTCAGTGGTGGCTACATGGTAAGAGCGTCCGCTACCAATGCGGGAGGTACCGTGCTCGATTCCCAGTGCCGACCGCAGAACCCACCGGTTTTTCTCAATGGGTAGAGGAGTACCAGCGTGGCTTTCGGTTGCTTCTGGTTACTCATCCGGAAAGGTAGCCCCATAAGGTTCTGCGAAGGCCCCTGGGCTTACCTTGATCCACCACAGCCTTGGTGAAATAGTTGAGCATCTGCCACTGCTGTGGCAGGCAGAGAAGTTCGGCCACCAGGCACTGGTTAAACATGTACAGTCGCACGTCTTGCCTAGTGCTCGACAGAACGAAGTACATAGTTGCGCTAACCTGCAGTGTTGCCTGCCACCCTACGGGTTCTCTTTAGTCCCGGAAACCTCTGGCTTCGACTGCCCTCTTGGCCCTGGCGACGAGTTGTCACTGGTCTTGCGGGTCCTCGAGGACGAGCTTGGCCTCCCATATGTTTCGATTAGGTGGTCGTGATTCGTTTTTGGTGCTTAGTTCACCCTCCTCTTCGATCGCATTGTGTTGTTTGCATGACATTGAGATTCCAAGAGCAAGTGCAAGACATCCGGTACGTTGCAGAGCGGGCACATTTATCCATATTTCGTTGGATAGAGGTGGTGCATCAATGTTCCGTGTATGTTGCTTTTGGGCGTATGACACGCTTCCTTCTTTAGTCGGTTTTGGGTGCGTTGGAGGTTACACCCGCCACACCAGTCTTTAGTGTCGAGGTAGTGACAAATAGGTGTTTTGTACAACCTCCATCTCTTCGGCCATGGGTTGGGTATCCTGTGGCCTGAAGGGAGCTCGGCTGATGTGCTCGCGGGTAGCGGTATGATGTAATGGAGGAGGTGGTGGTTGTGATATGCTGCAAAGGCGAGGTTAGCCTGACATAAATGACCGGCAATTGTTCCGCCTGAACATCTCTTGAATTATAGGGGTTCATCACCAAATGTCACTCAGCCCAGTGTCCCATGGAACGACATCAGGATCCATTACACACTCCTCCTCGCCGCCATGGGTCCTTCAGGGAAAAATGACATCTTCATATGTCCTGTGCCTGTGAGACCCTTTCTGCAAGTTGGTTACCATCTTTGTTCTTTCTCTGTCAAACTTCGAGCGCAGTCAAATAGAATGTTCGATGCCGCCAATGTACCACAAAAGACACGAAACGGGGAGACGCCTCACACAGTCTTGAATGACCAAGCCGGCGTGTATGCGGAGTCAATTCTTTACCGGTGAAGCAGCGTCGCTTGTTCCCTACAAAGCCCTTGGACGCGTGACTGACGTAGAAACTTGTGGATCGCCCTGAAGTGATTTCGTATTTCATCTTATTGTTCTGGTATAAGTTCTAAGTTTTATTCTTCAGCCTGAAATTCTCAGGAACGTAAAGCATGCTATCGAGGAGTCAGACTCTCCGAA